>NC_048218.1:63896562-64220243 GCF_002007445.2 Ailuropoda melanoleuca | reverse complement strand
GGGTAGCATGGACATTTTAACTATGTTAATTCTTCCGATCCATGAGCATGGAATATTTTTCCATCTTTTAAAAACTTTTACGTATTGCTTTAATACAAATAGGAAATGTTGATCAATCATATTTTTTTAAAAAGTCTAAGAGGCAAACTACATAGAAATATTTTTCATAGTATTGCTAACTAATCCTGTTCTTATCTCTAGACTGACTAGAATGATATTTTTTAATTCCTTCTGATGTTGTTTTATAATAATATGTTAATAGGAAATGGCTGGCACAGTTCTGAGACTTCAGTTAAATTGGATAACACAAATTTATTGCAGTTTCCCTCTGCTACTGGTTCTAGGATATTGGGGTTTAGGGAATAATTTTTGTGTCTGTCTTTTTTTTACTTGTCCATAAGTTTCCATTTCTTATTTTCAGAGTTTCATTTTTATCCCTTCTATTGGCAAAAGCAAGAAATGAAAATCTCTGACCTGCTGAGACCAAAAATCCCCGTTCCACCAGATTACTTTCTTCAATTAGAGGGCAGTAATTTTCCACTGATTCATAGAATGACATCACTTTTTTCTCATCAGCTTTCTAACTGGAAACTCATTTAAACTACTTTACATATGATAGTACTTATCTTGCCTTATCCTAGCCACAACTCTGAGTTCCTACAAATAATTTTAGAAAGTTCTACACACAAAGGGCATTTTAAGCCAAAATGTATAGTTTCTGAGCGATAGTTCAGCAAACATTTATAAACAATTCTAAAAAATAAATTCCCAGCTTTTTATTACAGAGTTTTTAAGCATTCAGAAAAATAGTGCAATAAATACCCCGTACCACCACTCAGATTAAATAATTAATATTTTGCCACATATTTAAATATATATCTTTTTTTTTTGGTGAAACTATTTTTTTTAAAGATTTTATTTATTTATTCGACAGAGATAGAGACAGCCAGCGAGAGAGGGAACACAAGCAGTGGGAGTGAGAGAGGAAGAAGCAGGCTCATAGCGGAAGAGCCTGATGTGGGGCTTGTTCCCATAACGCCAGGATCACGCCCTGAGCCGGAGGCAGACGCTTAACCGCTGTGCCACCCAGGCACCCCTGGTGAAACATTTTAAAATTGCAGATACTGCGACCATTTACAGAGTAGAGTTGAGTCACATCCCCTAAAATGAGGACATTCTCTTACATAATTGTATTATTACCCCTAAGAAAATTAACAATACTTCCTTAATATTATCTTACAACCAGTGCGTATTTACATTTCCCAAATTTCCCTCAAGTTCAAGTTTTACACATTACTTTGGGTTGCTGTTTAGAATATTATAATTTAGAAAGGTTTAAAAGCATTTTTTTAAAAGATTTTTATTTATTTATTTGACAGAGATAGAGACAGCGCGAGAGAGGGAACACAAGCAGGGGGAGTGGGAGAGGAAGAAGCAGGCTCATAGCGGAGGAGCCTGATGGGAGGAGCCTGATGCGGGACTTGATCCCATAACGCTGGGATCACTCCCTGAGCCGAAGGCAGACGCTTAAACACTGTGCTAGCCAGGTGCCCCTAAAAGCATTTTTAAAAAAAATAATGATACTGACGTTTTGAAGAGATGAGGACAGTTGTCTTATAGAATGTCCAATATTTTGGATTTGTCTAACTTTTCTTTATAGTGTCACTTGATTCTAAGAGTATATAGTCAAATTAATTTGATGACAACAATTCCTATTATGTGAAAGTTTTCAGAAGTTGCAGTGGTTTGAAGCCACAATATGATTTTATTGACTCTTTTGTTGTTCTGGAAGACTTGCAACCAGAGAATGTCAGAGCAGGAGAGCCCACTCCGACTGACACCTCAGAAAGGCCCAGTATGATAGATAATTATTATTGCTGCTGTAACAAGTTACCACAAATATGGTGGCTTAAAATCATGCAGAGTTGTTATCTTACAGTTCTGGGGGTCAGACGTCCAGCATGGGTCTCGGCTAAAATCAAGGTGGTGGCAGGGCTGCACTCCTTTCTGAAGACTAAGGGAAACTTTGTTCCTCACTTTTCCCAGCTTCTCTAGGCCATGATTTGGCCTCTGGTCCCTTCCTTCATCTTCAAAGCCAGCACTGTAACATCTTCAGATCTCTCTCTGACCCTGACTTTCCTGCTTCCCTCTTCCATTTATAAAAACTACTGTGATTACACTGGGCCCACCTGAATATAATCCAGGATACTCTTCCTTTTTCGGGATCAGATAATCAGAATCTTAGTTACATATATAAACTAATTCTTTCTTGCCATGTGACATAACATATTCAGAGGTTCCAGGGATTAGGACAAAGACATCATTTGGGGCCACTATTTTGCCTATGACAGGAGGTGACCTGACAAGGATTTATAAGTTACTCTCAAGAGTCTTTTCAGTACACTGCAACCTTACATGCTTATTTTGCATTGGAATTCAGTAAAAGGTGATCCTTTGTTGAACCGTGATACATCTGAAATGAGATAGTTTCATTTGTTAGTTTTCTTTTGTTTTGATAAGGAAGTTAAGTGTTTTCTTTGACTATAATTGAAGGATCTAAATGGCTCAAATCTTGTAATTCACTTCAACTCGACCTCTTAAATTCTAGTTTTCTTCTGTCACTTCAGGGTATGGTGAAAGAATCCATAAACATAGGTGGGTCACACATACCTCCTTCTGGGTTATTTGTTTGAATCAGAACAGAAGTGGATCATGTTATCGACATCCAGACTCATGTAGTGTCAAGACTTAGTATTTTACCAAGAGCTGAAGTTCTGGTGTGGCCTAGGGCCACTTAGCGTACACAGGGTGCTGACTTCTTGTGATAATTTTATAACTGCTAATGCAATAGAAATTGTTTCTGGCTCAAATATTTTCCTCAGACTTAAGAAAAATCATACTCATTGATGTCTCATTAAATGCAATAAAATCTGCCCCACTAATGTTGATGGGGTTTTTCTGAAATGGCAAATGAAAATTGTTGGGTATTATTGATCAGGTAGAGAAATCTAGGGAAAGGAAAATGATGAGGTTTTAGTTAGTAGAGTGAAATGTTTTCAGTTAGTGAATTTTGGTGGATTTTGGGTGCAGTCAGACAAAATAAGAAGGAAGAAATGACAAAATCTTGGGTATACAATAGTTTGTTGAGCCAAGAAAATATTTAGAGTTGAACCAGGTGTATCAGAGGCTTCAGTTTAAGTAAAAATCTCTGCTCTCAGGTGCCCTGATTATGAGTCCTACTCTGTGAGTTAATGATTTTATGATGGGAAAATCCACAACCTCTACCTTGGGCAAGGTCTGGAAGCAGTTTGGGAGGGGCTTGTGCAGTAGACCAAGGCAGTGATTTTGAGGGCATGGTCTTGGATTCCAAATAATAGTGATTATAAAAGCCTGTGAGCTCAAGAACATCTTGGGAACCTCAGCTATGTTGAATGTCCCACCAAAGTGGTTGTGCCAGGGGAAGTAAATTAGTGATGCTGTGTATCCACATTGTGTTATTTATTCTTCGCAGTGGCCATTGCTACTTAGGAAGGAACCTCAGGGCCATGGGAACTTAGAGCTTATTCTTCAGCATGTTCTTAGATCCCGTCTAAGAGGGCCACCTGCATGAGCAAAAAGAGAAACTGGAAATACTGCAGAATATTTGGGAGTGAGGAGAGCGCATCACCCACATTAAGGAACCTGCAGGAGAGAGGTCCCCAGCAATGGAGGGGGTCTCTAAGGAACACATGTAAATACTCATGCGCGAGAGTTATCTATAAACACCTGCTGGGTACCAGTCAATATGGGGACTTTCCTACCCAGGTTACTTTTTCTTCCTCTCTGTGCCGCATCCTTGGAGAGGATAGCCATATGTGTAGGGAAGAGAGGGCATAATACCTGTGGGATAAATAGGGAAATGGCTGACCATAGCCCCTTTCCTGACTAATGGCGTCTTTCTCTGCAGTAGGCCTGAGCTGAGGGAAAAGGAGGGAGACTAAATTAAGCCGAGAGTTTGACTGTTACAAGAAACTAGACATTTGAATTACTGATTAGGACCTTGTATGACCTAACAGTTACCAGAAAAGTGATACCGGAGTTTTTCAACTTAGAGAAAAGAGAACTAGGCCCATGGAGCAGATTTAGGTGGGTAGGGAAACAAAAATAAAGTTACTTTAGGATTATATCCCATGAGTTTTGCTTTTTTGATAGGATTGTTACAGTTGTGAAAGTTCAGGACATAGATATCTGGTGCCTTAATTAGCATGCTGTGGGAGAGGGGAAAGGTCAAGAGACTGGAAAAGAGATTGAGGGATGGTAATAATATTTTGTTTGTTTTATATTTGGGTTAAAGTTTACTTACCCACATCTGTATAACAAAGAAAGTGTGTTTTAAAATTATTCTTTGAATGTTTTACCTTCCGCTTTATTTTTTAAGGTTTTTTTTTAAAGATTTATTTATTTATCTTTAGAGAGAGAGAGAGCAAGAGAGAGCACATACACACAAGTGGGAGGGGCAGAGGGTGAAGGGGAGAGAATCCCAAGCAGACTCTGCACTGAGCATAGAGCCTGACATGGGGCTAGGTCGCACGTCCCTGACATCATGACCCAAGCCAAAACCAAGAGCTGGCGCTTAACAGACTGCGTCACCCAGGCACCCCTAGGTTTTTTTTTTTTTCTTAAAGAGCTCTTGAGAGAGCATGAGCGTGGGGGGAGGGACAGAGGCACAGTGAGAGAATGCCAAGCAGACTCCTCGAGGGTCTCTATGCCAGGCTCCACGCAGGGCTTGACCCCACGACCCTGAGATCGTGACCTGACCCAAAATAAAGAGTCTGATGCTTAAACCACTGAGCCACCCAGGCACCCCAACTTCCCAACTTATTTAAGGTCACTTAATATTGGCCAAGATGTAGGGAAATGGATTAACACTCTCCATAGCTTATCCAATCAAGAATTCTGATGGATTTAGCTCAAGAGCCCACAAATGATTTCTTCTCATCTACTGTCCATTATAATCTTGGCTTTATTAGTCCTTAAATCGTAGCTAAAATACCACAGGTAAGGCTGTGTTTCTTTTTCCCTCCTTCCCTCTTTCCTTCCCTCCCTCTTTCAATGATGTTATATAGCATTGCAAAAGAAAGAAAGAGGGCAGACAGTACTTTATTTTCCTTCCCTGTATTTTCTCTTCTTCCTTTTCAGTGAAGCTTCATTTGTGTTATTCTCTGTGGACACAGTATTCTGTGTCCTGCTCTTCCCTTAGCATTACTTCTAAACTTGATGATGTGTTTTGCTATGGTACACACACTTGTCATACCTGTTGTTTGTGAGCTCTCCCACAGTGGGATTATGGTGTAATTTCCTTAGCTGTGCTCTGGATGTTGGGCATCTGGATTCTTTCCTGTTTGTATCCCAGACCCTCAGTCGTGTGTCAGTGCCCCCATGGGTGCAGGCTCTGGGCATGAGGCTCTGGTGGGTTCTCATGCAGCTGGAACATGGTGCTGCTTTTAATCATTACCTGTTGGATCATTTCCTTGGGAGTGCATACATAAAAGAAATTATTGGCACAAAGGCTGAGAAGGATCTTTATAAAAACTTTTAAATGTTTTGCCAAAGGACAATCCAGAAAATGAACCAGGCTGAAGTTAGTTTATCCAAGGATAGATCATAATAGAGGACGTCAGAAGATCCTGAGGGACTGGTCTTTCATCAATCTCCAAGAAGGCCTTTCTGATAGGCTTCAAGGAATTACTTTTTGAACTTTGTTTTAAAGGTCTTAATTTTATTTAAAGATTTTTGCTTTTTGACTAAAATTTTAACTGCTTGGCGAACTTTCAGGTTCTCTTTGTTTGGTGGACTGACTTCTCTTGTGACAAACTGGGGCCGGTCAAATCACTGAAATTCTATTGTGTGATTTTTTTGGCTGATGAATTTTTTAACTTTGGCTGATTTTTTAACATTTTCTATTATGAAGATTTTAAAAACTTAACAAAATAAAAGGAGTAGAAATATGGAGCCCCATATACTCATTAGCCAGCTTCACCAACCATTAACTTTCTGTTCTTTCTTTTCTCCCTATATGCTTATTTCCTCCTCACATTGTGGTGTTTTATTTATTTATTTTTAAAGATTTATTTTAGAGAGAGAGAGAGAGAAGAGCACATGAGTGCGGGGGGTGAGGAGGGGCAGAGGGAGAAGAGAGTCTTAAGCAGATTCCATGCTGAGTGCAGAGCCCAATGCAGGGGCTTGATCTCATGACCCTGAGATAACGACCTGAACTGAAACCAAGGGTCAGATGCTTAACCAACTACACTACCCAGGTGCCCCAACACATTGTGATGTTTTAAAGCAAATCCCAGGCATCATATGATTTCACCCATAAATACTTCAACCTACATCACAACTTATTAAATGACCACAGTGCATATGGCAAAGCCAACAGAGTAAAGCGTTAACAGTAAGCGAATTTGGGTAAAGGGATATATGTGATCTTTGTAGTACTTATTTTTACAAATTTTCTGTAAGTTTGAAATTATTTCTAAATAAAAAGTAAAACAAAACAAAACAAAAAAAACACCCAACCAAACAAAAAACATGACCATGATAATACCACATCTGAAAATCCAGGAACAGTTTTTTCTTGTTTTACTATAAACCATACTCTTGGAAAGAAATTAAGGGAAAAACTCAGATGAATATTAAAAAGAAAATAAAAACCACTCATTATTCTAACACCCAGACACAATCACTATTTAATGATTATGTGTTTTTCTCCAGGCTGTTAAACAGACACAGATACACCCAGACAGATACACATAAAATATGCCTCCCATTTAGAAAGTCAAATACTACTAACGGGCTTATAATCAAGCACATAATTCCCATCATCCCATCCCCACCAGTCTACCTGCCTGAAGTACTTCCTGCTTGCTCTCTCTTATCTGCTAGCAACCACTAATGGCAAAAGGCCAGCTGCAGCTCTGTGTTCAGGGTAGTACTTCCTTATCTATTACAGCTGCTAAGATGAAAGTGAATCCTATTTTTTCTTGCTTTCTCTCAGGAGAATGTTTTTTTCATTTTGTGTTTGATCTTAAAAATGCTTTGTTTGTGGGCACCATGTACTGCAGATTGGCTTGTCCATCATCCACTTTGACCTTCTTCTAGCAGGTCATCCTATACTGTAGAGGCTGGACAGCAAAAGCCACATTTCCAGACTCCCTTGCAGCTTGGGTTTTGCACATAGCCAGTGGGAGGCCTGGAAAGTTGATGTGAATGGGGCCAAGCACAGTGGCAGAAGGGTTTGGTTCCTCCAGCTGCAGTGAAGAGTCTAGTGTCCAGTTCCCTGTGCCATGGGTGCTAAGTGGAAGGCAGGGGAAGTAGTGAGGTTTTTGCCAGAAGAACCCCATGGAGGGATTGGATATTTCTCCTGGCTGCATTGTTCCTGATTGTGTAGCATCCAAGCTTGGTTATCATAAATTCAGAAGCATCTTAATATCCTGTAACAGATTTTTTGGGTTTTTTTGCTTAAACTAGCTAGAATGAATTTTATTGCATCCAACTAAGAAACTTGATAGAAGAAATTATTGAACTCTAGGACACTTCTTGAGATTCTAAAAGCAAAACCTCCAGACTTTAACCATCTGTGGTTTTGATGATTTTCTAAATTTTCCTATACTCCTGAAAAGGGGGGATACTTTTACATCAGTTATTTTATTTGGCAAATAACCAGTTATGGCAGGTAATATTGTATCTTCTTTATATAAGAAACCGAGACAAATGAATTTGGGCACTAACTACCTCACCTAAGGACATATAGTTTATCTGTTATGCTGTTTAGAATTCCACTCCTGATGTTTCACTACTCCAATACTCGACCTATTCATGACTAACAATAAAAAATAGTCCCTAAGAGTCCTGGAACCAATTATAGCGCTAGCAAAACTTCATAAGAGTGGCAGCTGACCTAACTGGGTGATTCTTATCTAATATAGTTTGCTTATCCATTTAAAACTTAACTCGTGGCAATTTTAAATTCTTTTCTTAATTTTTTCTGGTATAATTTTGTGCTTAATGTACAAAATTTGGGAGCTATAATTCTAAAGAAGTGGAAATGATTATCCACCACAAGCAGCAGTGTCTATTATTTGAATGTTTTTGTAGGTCAGATAGAAACAAAACATTTAAAGAAAATTGAGAGGTTTTGAGCAATAACCACATCTTTGGGTTCATGTCAAGGACAACACATTCTCCCAAAAACATTTCCTGATACTTCTGTCAGGGATCAAATCCTGTACTGACTCTGAGGGTTATTCTTGGGCTTTGATCTCTTACCTAGTTCCATTATACTCACAAAGATTTGTACTCTATGTGCTGTGAACTCAGTCCTAGAGTTAATTGTTTTATTGGTTCTAGCCTCCTACTCTGGCTAGTTAGTTATCCAGGTAGCTAATGCCCCAATTTCAGAGGGAGACAGCTGGTAATAATCTCTATTGCTCTCCTACCCACTTCCTCTAATCCAGCTCTTGGTATAAACAGGTATCTTTGCCTCCACTCCAAACTCCCCCTACTCTTGTGCTTGATTCAGGGGAGGGACGGATGTGGTGGTCATTCCCACAGAGGAGGTGGTGGTCCCCCTTCTCCACTTGATGCCTGGGTCACAGCTGTGCTGCTAGTCCCTAAATACACCTTCTGCTGGTTCTGCCCAGTCTCCTGCCCCTATTTGGTTTCTTCTAGTAGTTCTCCACTTATACCACTAGCTGAGCAGCTCCCTTCAAGGCTGAAACTCTTCTCCCTGTCCTTGGAATGCACCTTTGTTCCCGTGACTCATCCTACCCTGTACTTGTTGTATTCCTGACCTCTACCTCACTTCTTGCATGATAGCAAAGTTCTCGACCAACTGCTGGTATTTCCCCATGATCCAGGACAGGAAAGCCAGGGTTTCCTGGACACCAGTGATCTCATCACAACAACTTTCTTCCACCTACCCCAGTTCCACCCACCTTCAAGATCCACCTTTATCTCCATTGGACTCCTAAAATGACCATCCAGGCTCAGACCAGGGGTGATTAACAGCACCCCTTATTAATGTTCTGCTGCAGTGCTAGCCCAGATGTGTTCAAATGCAGGAGATAACACAGGAAAACTGGCTTTGTGCAGAGTTAGCCCGCAGCTTCTAGGACTTAAGCCAGGCCCAAAGGAGAAATAATATTGCCCAGAAATACAACTTTAGGAGAAAGATGGAGGGAAGTCTGATTTCCCCAGAATTGAAACTAACACAGTTAGACAACTTTTGGTGATCATAGGGACTTTCAGAGTGATAATGTTACATGCTGATCGTTACCCGTGAAGTTCTAGTGTAAAGTTTTAAAATCTTCTAGGAAACTCTTTCATTTGAGTGAAAACCCTTCATAACTATATAATTAATTTTTATTTTCAAAAGAAAGATAAACAGTTTTCCATTGCCAGTGGACTCTAAAGAATCTTTTAAAAAAACTCTTGACTGACTTTATACAAGAGAAAACAAAACCTCGTTTGTTAAAGCTACTGTTTTTCAGGTTTCTGCTACTAACAGATTATAGATTGAGAGCCAATGGCTGTTAACTATCTAAAACCGAAACCCAGAAAGACCAAAAACACAAGGTTTCTACTTCCCCAAATAGATTTGAAGGAATAGTATATAGGGCAGAACTTTCTTTTGGGAGGAGAGAGACAGAGCTAGTTGGTGGGGAGAGCATCAGAGTGAGAACAGGTGGATCTCTGAGAAAGGCCCTGGCCTGTTCCCTGAGCTGAAAAAGCTCAGGAAAGGGAGGACAGTAAAAAATGTGTTAGTTTCCTGCTGTTTCTGTAATAGTACCACAAACTTAGTGGCTTAAAACAACATAAATTTATTATCTTACAGTTCTGGATACCAGCAGTCGAAAAAGGCTCTCATTGGGCTAAAATCAAAGTTTTGATAGGACTGGTTCCTTCTAGAAGCTCTGGGGAGAACTTGTTTTCTTACCTTTTCCAGCTTCTAAAAGCTGCCTGTGTCTCTTGGCTCCTGGTTCCCTTCCATATTCAAAAGCAGCAATGATCTGTGGAGTCTTTCTCATATCACATTATTCTGACACCGATTCTCTGCTTTCCTCTTCCACTTTTGAGGAGCTGGTGATGACATGGGGCCCACCTGGATAATTCAAAATAATCTCCCCCCCAAGGTCAGCTGATTAGCAACTTTAATCCCATCTGCAACCTTAATTCACTCCTGCCACAGAATTTATCATCACAGGTTCTGGAGGTTAGGACGTGGGCATCTTTATTGTTATTCAGCCTTCAACAAATTCCTGTATAGATTTGAAGAAACGTGCCCTGTTTTCCCTCTGGCGCCTTGAAAGCTAGTCTCCCTGAATTCTCCATACCAACATGGGGAGGCAGAGTGAAGTAGAGGCCAGGAGGGAGGGGCCTGAGAGCTGGCTGGCAGTTCCCAGTCCCCCGTGTTCTCTATTCATGAGAAAGCTGGCAGGCCTGGGAGGAGCCTAGCAGTTGGGACAAAGTAATGCAGCTATGAAAATCACCATGGATCCCATGACTGGGGACCTTATGGGGAGGCGAGTCCTCAGAGGATGCCAGTGTGGAGGCATTACAATCACTGGGGCCCGATAAGAGTGTTCTCAGAGATGTCAGTTGGAGTTGATGGTTGAGGAACATCATGTTCCTTTTCACTAAAAACCCTCATGGAAGGGGGAGGGAAGAAACCTTTGAATTGACCCCCAGAAATCTGGATTGATTCAGAAAACTCTGAAGTTACTGAAAAACACCAATTTAATTAAGATGAATTTCCTGTCACTAGGCTGAATGGGAATTTCTGATAGAAACTAGGTCGTTACAATAAAGTTCATGTTTTAGATTCCTGATTTTGTCTGAGAGTTGTGCCTGCAACATATAAATGAGGACAATGATGTTGGGTCTACCATTCTGACAAGACTATTGGGAAATACTTCTGTATTCGTGAGCACTTGGTGAAATGGAGCTTAATGTAAATGTTGGATGTTTTCCTTGATGAGTCTCCTCCAGGTCAGCACCATGGGTGAGCTGCATGTTGAAGGATGAGTGTGTGATATTTTGCACAGCAAAGTAACTGTGTTTCTACATGGCTATTTGACACATAAAAACCAAGCCCTCAAACTTTTCAACTTCCTTTTTTGTTTTTGTTTTAAGGTAAGGTTAAATGTCAAATATAAATCTTCACTCAGCTCTGTGCCTTGCTCAGAGGTATGACGAGGACAGGAGAAGCAGGTGGGGCCTGAGGCCAGTGCCCTTCCTGCTTGGGGAGCAGATACCTCACCAACATCTTCCTGTGTGAGACCTCCTCTGTGTCTTACAGTGGCACACCCACATGGTGCCCTTGAGGGCCTTTTCATCCAAATTAACAACCATTCACATCAACAAGTTACTTTAAAAATCATGGAAAGGCATCCGTTTTGAAGAAAGTGGCCAGAGGAAGAAGTCATCAAGAGCTGTGAAGTTGAGGCCTCACACAGACTTAATTGCTATATTTTGGCTTTGCGTAAGAGCAGCATTTAGAGTGATCTGAGAAACTACTGCCAGACTGGTGACATTCTTCCCTTGGTGCTAGAACCAGAGACCCCCCACTCTGGGGGTCTGAATGACTCTTTGGTTGTCACCAGGAGCCAGTGTTCCAAGGACAGACCCCTTGAACCGGGTCCCAGAGTTCTTGGGGTCATTATGAAGAAAGTTTTTGTCATCAGTGGGCTTATCATTAAAATCTGAATGGTAAACAAATAAGGTTTGTTTTATAATGTAAGCAAGTGAAAAAAAATAATTGCAATATCAGTAATAATATTAACTAATATTTATTGAGTGTTTATTATATGCTAGGCACCATGCTAAGGTACTTTACATACATTATCTCTTTTAAGTCACATAAGTGCTCTGAGGGAAAAGAATGATTATTACCTCTATTTTAGAGACAAAGAAACTGAGGCTTAGCAAAGTTAAGGTTCCCTGCCTATGGTCACCCAACTTGCAAGTGACTGGCTTGAGCACAGGCCTCTCTGGCTCCAGAGCCTGAATGCTCAGAAGTATGCCATTCAACCACTTTCACCACCCACGGGCAGATCCCCACTGCTGGCAGGAATACAGGTATGGCATTGGGAGGGGGGAGTGCTAGGTTAAGGTCCTGTGAGAGCTCTCTTGGAATCACACTTTCTTACCCCAGCAACTGGTAGGGGATAACAATTGGAAGCTTATTCTACACAGGGTCAGGTGTGGATCTGGCTTCAGAAAGCCTTGGGGTCAGGGATGGGGGAAACTTCTGGATCCCTGGGACTCACTTGGGCTTAGCTCATGGAGGTGAGGGGGTTGGGGTGGGCAAGGGTTGGGCAAGGAGCTCAATAATACTGCCTTATATTAACCAGACTGTGACATTTGTTTTCAGTTTATACTGTCCATGAACTATTATAACAGAAGCATTTAAAACTACATATTAGCAATATTAATTACAGATACAGCTCATTGGATTCATGCAGTCCCTTCGCAACAATTTGAGGTGATTCTCATGATCCTGAAATCTAAACACGGCATCATTATCACATTCTTGACCAAATGCAGTTGGTACAGGAGGGATGCTAAACTTCTAGACATCACATGATAGCAGCAGCAGGTAGGAGACCAAGTATCTTATGGTTTTCATAAATAGGAGGGGACGTGTTCACCTTACTATTTTGAACATTTGAAGTTCTTCCCATTGTCAAGGTGCTGGGCATCACTGGTGACTTTCTGTCTTTCAGACTCTTAAATCTAGTGGTGGCCAGTCTAATGTTTTGTCACTCCGCACACTCTTGTCTCTGGGACAGGGCGTCTGCAATGTTCAGAGCAGGCATTTCAGTGTTAAGAAAAAATGAGGGAACAGGTGGGTCGCTTACAGACTTGTTTCATCTCTGGGCTATTGGGTGGGATAGAACAGAGGAAGAGAACAGAGAAGAGACACATAGCATATCTGATTATGGTGTTCTCAATACTCTGACATATCCAACCACAGAATCACATGGCTCTTCTTCTTTGTTTAATTTTAAAGGGATCATTAGTCAATTCACTGTTATTTAAAACAGTGCAACTAAGTTTGAGGTGTTTGGTGTGTCATCCCTCCTTCCACAGAAGAAAGGAATCTGGGGGGGGTGAGATTCCTCATCCTTGTCATCGAACATGACCCCAGGAAACCTCTCTGGATCCTCCCTGGACGGGCCACCTTGTTCCATTTTATGAATGCAGTATGTTTTCTGTGACAGTGCTGCCTCCACTGCTGATGACGAAGCTTTGTGAACTGGACACTACAAGTGCTGGGGACATCTCTTCAGGGTCTTCCGTCTCTGGTCGGCGGCCCCCACCCACAGGCCCTTGCAGGCCTGTCTCCTGGGCAGTCAGGTCTGAGTCTGTCTCCCTGCACTGCAGCGGGAGCAATGCCTGGTGTCTGGTCAGGGTCTCGTTGCTTCTCTGGGTCTCCAGCGAGTTCTGGTGCGTGGCATTCCTATGAGCCATGGCACTCTTCTGAGGCTCATCAAAGCTCAGTGAGAAGGTGACGGTGCCACTGCCAAAGATGACCTTCTGCTTGCATCTGGGCTGCGGCTGTGGCTGTGGCTGCTGCTGTAGGGTCAGGGGTTGCTGCGGCTGCTGCTCTTGCTGGGTCAGGGCCAGTGGCTGCTGCTGCTTCTGCCTCTCGGGCTGTGGGAAGGGGTCTTCACTGTTGCTCTTGCTGCTGATGGAGGAGGAGGGTGTGGACCCTGTGGAGCCCCCGAGGCTGCTGGACCGCTTGCGGGAGACATTGCTGCGGCGCAGCGTGGCCCGGGCTGCCACCTTGAAAGCGTGAGCAGCAGTGCTGCAGCGCACCTCCTCGATGGTGTTCCGGGATGGCTTGAAGAGGATGATGTAGACCTTGTTGAAGAAGATGCAGGCCAGCAAGCCGAAGCTGGCTGCCAGGATGGCGATCACTTCCACGGCAGAGACAAACTTGCCGTAGGTGCTGGCGTAGGCTGGAATGAAGGAGATCCAGACGATGAAGAAGATGAGCATGCTGAAGGTGATGAACTTGGCTTCATTGAAGTTCTCTGGCAGCTTCCGGGACTTGAAGGCAAAGAAGAAGCAGATGGCAGCCAGCAAGCAGGTGTAGCCAATCAAGAAGCCCAGTGCCATAAGTGAGCCCTCATGGCATGTGATAAAGATGATCTCATCTTCCAGCTCATGGTTGCGGTAGCTTGAGGGTGGGGCGGTGTAGAGCCAGATCACACAGATGACAATCTGCATGAAGGTGCAGAGGAAGACCAGCAGGAACTGCAGGTTGAGCCCCCACCATTTGCGGTGGAAGCTTGTGGGGATCTTGGCCTCAAACACCAGGAGGACACGGTTGGTTTTCACCAGGATGCATGATATGCAGAGCACGAAGCTGATGCCAAAGGCTGGCTGGCGCAGGCGGCATGTCCAGTCCTGGGGTTCACCAATGAAGAACAGGGAGCTGGAGAAGCAGCAGAGCAAGGAGAAGAGGAGGAGGTAGGAGAGCTCTCGGTTGGTGGCCTTGACTATGGGTGTGTTACAGAACTTGATGAAGACACCCAGCACGAAGGCTGTCAGGAAAATGCCCAGCACGGCAAAGAGGGTGAGTGCAATCCCAAAGGGCTCTGTCCAGGACAGAAACTCAATCTCTTTGGCAATGCAGGAGGTGTGGTTTTCATTGGACCAGAAGTCATCAGGGCACTTGTCACAGGCACTTGCATCTGTGAATTATTCCAGGGAAGAGTTAGTTACTGTGTGGCATGGACTATAATTTGTGAGTGTGAATGTGGTGCTAAGGGTGTACAGGTTATTGGATGTGGTCACTTTAAATTTTCTTTGTTGATGACATAATTGTGATTTTTACATTACAAACACATTGAACTCTGACTTACATTTAATATACTTATTTAATTTGATGTATTTATAATAGTTCTATTATTTTTTCCTTTGTACACGTGGGGGGTAGTGCTACATGTTTCCTTTAGCACTGCTTAGTGATGGTTTATACCAGAGAATGATCAATCTTGCTGGACAGGTGGCTACCTATGCACTAGGGGTCAAGCATAGTTCATCAACTTTCCATAGTGATTCGCACTCAGCCCGACTCATTTTGGATATATGGATGGGCTTTGTGGACCTGTCAGAACAGAATTCCTCTTAGATCAAGGCAGAGTATCCCACACAAATGACCTGTGCCTTCCTTACTCCACATCCATGGCTTTCCAGTGAGGGAGACTGCAGACTCATTCAGCCAGTAGACATTTATTAAGTCTCTGCTATGTCTCAAACATCATGCAGTTTTGGGGCGTGAAAAGAGCATGGGCTTTCAGTCAGAGATTTGGATGGGAATCCTGGCTCTGCCATTTACTAGCTGTGTGACTTTGGTCAGGCTCCTTAACCTCTCTGAGCCTCAGTTTCAATCATCTGTGTAATGAAAGCAAAAATCCCATTGTGGTGAGGATAAGATGAGATAGTAACAATAACATTATAGTTAATATTTATAGAGTGCCTCCAATATGTCAGGTAAGGTTTTTATTTAACATTTATCTAGAACTTACCATGTGCTGTATTAATATTAACTCATTTAATTCCCCCAAACTCTATAAAATAGGCTTATTATTCCCACATTATAGATGAAGAAACTGAGGCACAGGAAAAACATAAATAAGACAGCAAATACAATGCCAGGCACCCAGCAGGCAATATATCATAGCCTATTAACTCTGCGGTCTGGAACAGATAGAACTTTGTCTATTCAGGGCTACTGAGCTGTTAGAAAAGGAATATAATATTGGAGAGTGGTATCAAAGTAAAAGATGTCAAAGCTTTTATAGTATTACAAGACATCTAATATTTCTTTTCTATCCCCCCACCCAGTGCCTGGCCCAGCATGACTCTCAGACATACCTTGTTAAATGAGAAACTATGCTAAGTACGTTCTCAGCCTATCCCTTCCAGGGACTTTGCTGACTGCAGGGCCCCAAAGTGGACCAAACCTTGCATGGTGTCCATGAGGGCATGTTCCTTTACCTGTTTCATCACTGTACTCCCCATCAGGACACTCCACACACTCAAAGCAGCAGGTGGGCTCCCCCTCAATGATTCCTTTCCTGGTCCCTGCCAGGCAGTCTCGGCTGCAGTTGGAAAATGGCACCTGGAGAACCGAGAGCACAAAAGTGAAGGGCTGCAGCTGTGGGATCACTTTCACAGCTCCTTTGGCGTAATTACAGGGGAGGAGTTTGTGCACAAGGATAGTATGACAGACTTCAGGCCCGTTCCAGGCAGAGGAAGCTCCAGAGATCCTTGTTCCTGTTATCTATGAAAGGGAGAGATGTCCATGGGCAAATGTGCATGCAGGTGCGCACGCACACCCACGCACCCACCCATACCCACCCACCCACATACACACACACACACACACTCATGGGATTCTGGGAAGATTAGTTGTTGGGACTCTACACAGTGACCAAAACCTCCTTAAATAATCCCCCATTCCATTCCCTCCGAATCCCAAAGTGAGACACCTGTTTACTTTCCATAGAAATAGACGTTTAAGACAAACTAAAAGATACAGGAACATGGACCTACAGACAGAAGAACAATTGCAAGGGGATATGCTGAGATGAGGAGAAATTTGTTTGAAAATGAGACTTTGAACTTTGCAGTGAATTGCAATTCCTGCAGTTTTATTTTAGGCTTTATAGGGAGACTTCTGAGATCTTGCAACCATTCAGCAAGGCAGGGAGGACAGGCATAGAAGGGTCAAAAATAAATGGATCAGAAAGATATGTGAGGGAATTACTATCCAAAAGAAATCTGCAATAGCTACATTAATTTCAGATAACAGAGATTTTCTTTATTTACTTATTTATTTCCTTAGTGGACTTCAGGTGCATAGAATTTGATCATAATCCTTGTTTTTCTCCCCATCATCATTTATTCACGTTTCAGTCACTTTTAGTCAGTCGTTTTTAATGACCACCACCCAAAACAAAAGCTAGGACCAGAACAATAACCTACACCTAACTGCATGCTTTCCTCCACCATTGCTTCCTCCCCCACCACTTATTCATACCCGAGATGACCACTATTCTGTGTTTACCACAGGCAAATTACACTAAACTTCCAAAGAACAGATGAATTTAATCTTATGTGAACTCTAGCAGAGGTTTAAAAGAAAAAAAAAAAGGAGGGGTGCCTGGGTGGCACAGTGGTTAAGCGTTTGCCTTCGGCTCAGGGTGTGATCCTGGCATTATGGGATCGAGCCCCACATCAAGCTCCTCCGCTATGAGCCTGCTTCTTCCTCTCCCACTCCCCCTGCTTGTGTTCCCTCTCTTGCTGGCTGTCTCTATCTCTATCTCTGTTGAATAAAATAAATAAATAAAATCTTTAAAAAAAAAAAAGGAACACTCACTAACTCATTCTTATAAGGCCAGTGTAACCCTGATTCCAAAACCAGACAAAAAGAGTATGGAAAAGAAAAAAAAATTACAGGCCCATCTTACTACTTTAACTTGTCTTCAGAAGCAGACCTGATTTGAGGATCTGTGTACAAGGAGTTTATAAAGAAAGTTCTTTCAAGGGAACCAGGAAGAGAATGGAGCAAGTCAGACATAGAAGGGAAGAAGACAGCATGAGTGTGATCTTGAGCAAAGACTCTCTAGTAGCTTCTGCCTGATCCCACAGGCAGACTGTAAGTTTTTCCTCAGAGCTGTCCTGACCTGAGGAAAAGGGAGCCAGGGCTTTCATACTTCCGCACCACTCATTGTTAAGGGTCATCTTAAGGAAATGTAAATTCCTAGGCTTTTCTGCCTCCCTGAGCCTGTGGGCAAAGTGGGTTCCATTAGCCTGCTGGTAGTCTCCTGAAAAAGAGTGGTGAGTTCTGGTTATTGGAAGCAAAAATATACAGAAGTCCTGGAGACATATACAAAGTATAAGGAATCTGAAAGGACCTGGAAGAGTACAACTATTTTTTACCACTTGAAGAGAGATGAAAAATACTAAAACAATTAACTCAAAGGACATAAAAAACAATACATACCATGATCATGTTGGTTTATGCCAGGAATGCAAGCAAGTTTATCGTTAAAAAATCTATAAAGGTCATCCCCTGCATTAGTAAGTTAATGCAGAAAAATCATATGATCATTGGTAGATGAAGAAAAAGCATTTGATGAAATTCAACACAAACTCATGATTAAAAACTTAACCGAAAAAGGAGTTAGGAAGAAATATCTTTAACTAGAAAAGGGTAATATAAAAAATTCTTAGGTAAACATCATTCTATATGAGAAAATATTAAAAGCATTTCTTTTAAAACAAGAATGCCCACTATCAACACTATTATTAAACATTGCAGAGTTCATAGCTAGTGGAATAAGACAAGAAAAATGAGGGCATAAATATTGGAAAGGACTCAATAAAACTGTTGTTATTTGCAGATGATATGATTGTTCACATAGAAAACTTAAAAGAAACAGCAACCCAATTATTAGAAATAATTGGGGGAGCTGCCCCAAGTTAAAATGCCATGAGCTTTTCTTACCCAGATTTCATTAGTTTTTCTTAAAAATTGACACTTTGCCTTTTGTTTGCTTTTGGTTGATTGCCAGATCCTTAAATAGTTGTTTTTGACAGTTTTGTCCAATTTATTGCTTCACTATTTCAGAAGCTCTACTTCTGTCTCATTCCATATGATCATGTCAGATAACATGGAGGGCTCATACTATTTGCAAAATATCTCTTTAATAAGACTCTTCCCTTCTCTTCCCACTTACCTGCTTTATTTGAGACACCTTACAAAGGTAAATGCATGGAAAGCAATAAAATAATTTCTTTGCTCTAACAGAAAAGAAATAACTGGTTTGGCAAGGAGTTTTTAAAAAACTTGCAGATGACTGGCATTATCTTCTAATGAAAGAGGGATAGAAAGGGCAGTATTGGACCTGATGATTTCTAAGTTTCTTGGGACCCTGGGGAGGGAAAGAAAGGAAAAGAAATAATGAAGGACAGTACACATTAGCACTCTCAACCATAGTAACACAGTACTCTCAGAGATTTTATCTTTCCCAAGTTACCAACCCATTTGATCTTCTAAGACATTGTCCTTTTGATTTATAGGTCAGCCTTGAGCTATTTGGATTATAGGGAACTAACTCTGTGTGAATTGTCCAGGCCCTGCCTTGAATGATATTTATGTTTGCTTAAATATTTTGCTCTAGTTGGGGAAAGTTTTAGGTGAGGAAATTGTTAGCCATTTAGCCAAGGAGTCAGATTTATGAAGAATAACAAATTTTCCAATATAGTAAGTATGGGGCTTGGGCTCTGAGGATTCTCCTCTGTACATGAAACACTGATGGATTTCACAGGTGGGAACCTTGGCAGTGCAGAGTTAGTGAGTTGAAGGAAGTGGACTTATCAGTTTTCAAGTCCAGTGGTGAAGTCCAAGGCCCTCCCAAAGCTCAGCACAATTTCCTGCCCATGGTGGAGGCATCTGTTGTTCTGATGGACAGCACATACCTCCCTGGAGAACCCACTCCACAGGATTTTCTCCTCATTGATGAAGAGCCTTTCTCCTTTCTTGGCATAGACGTTGTAATATCCGACTTCCTTAAACACTATGGAGCCATCTTCTGGGGAGAGGTGCCAGTTGATGATGGAGTAGTTCCCCATCAGGTCACCACATTCATCGAAAGTCACCTGCTCCCCCATATTGTTGGTAAAATTTAGGTGCCGTAGGTGCTTCAGGACCTAAAGAGGAACAGAGATTCTGAGTACAAGCAACAGGACTGCCATGTATGGTTAAATATGTTGTGTACTGCACAAGGACAGTAAACTATCTTGTTCTAACAAAGTGGAAGGAACATAACATTTAGGAAGAGGAACCTTTTTCTAATTTACACTAAGGTACTTGCATGTGTTAGCCGCAGCCCTGGTAAGCCATGGGCTTTACTTGGTATTCAAATTGTAACTGGGGTAGGAAATACCTTCTTGAAGTCAGGAAAGTAAAATGGGTACATCTCACCATGGCCCCTGGCCAAATCCAGTTTTCTGCAGGTACATTATCAACTGGTGGTGCCCCAGGAGGTGCAGGGTTTGTAAGCCAGAGCCACTTGTGGTGTCTTCTGAGATGGTCTTTGGGGAAAGAGTGGAGGCATGAAGTACTCTTATGATTTGCACCATCTTTGTGCTACTGCCACTAGGGAAGTGCCTTGCCAAGATCACAGAGGAGGTGGGTAGAAGGAAGAAAGAAATGAAGGTGTGGGTGGAGACCTCACTATCACTATTGTAATAGTCATGGCAAACCCTTAATTGTTACAGGGTTTTATATGTCACATAGCTCTTGTATAAAAAAGTAATGATAATAATTATTAAACCTTATGAGTCATTTTACTACATTTTGGGCACAGATGTTACATACTTTATATTCATTATCTAATCCGCACAACAAATAGTACTATCACCCCCATTTTATTGGTGGGGAAAGTGAGGCATAGAAATGGAAGTATCTTGTTTAGGGTCACACATTTAGCAAGTGGTGCAAAGCCTGTGCTCTTAACGGCTGTGCTCTGTTTTAGCATAATTAGGCTCCTGGCTTTGCTTCCCGTGTGCCCCTGACATGGGTCAGGAGGAGGCAGTGGACACTCAGGCCCTTTCATGTGGCATGTGCCAGGGTCACTGAGCCACCAAAAGAGATTAAGACACAGTCCAGCCTATGAATGTAGGGATGCTTGCTTCTGCTGCACCTCACAAGTCACTGGGCTTTATCACTCTCCAGCTCTGAGCATATTTCCCCACATTTGAAAGGAGATTGCTGGGCCAGAAAGGCTGCAGGGTCTCTGCAAACTCTAGTATGGACTTCTCCTGTTCTGTGGTTTGGTGGTCCCAGGAGTACATCTAGAGGCATCTCTCCCTTTTATCATTATTTTTAAGGTACCTAAAAAACCAACATCAAGTCTGACACTGGGGAAAAGTTTGGGTTGAGTCTGTCTAATGGATGTCCTTACTGAGGCCTAGCACCCATGATCCATATTAATGTGTATGACAAACTGAGCTGACTGAGCTAGACCTTTAATGTTCCACTCCTTGAGGGCACCTTCAGTGTTCCATTCCATTCCAGAATTGACACTGGTTTTTAACAATATATATTGGTATTGAGGTTATTTTCAGATAAACATTTATTATAAGGAAAATTCAATGGGGAAAAGGAGTTAATTGAATTTGCTCTTAAACAACTCTGGGACAAGTCTGGGGACAGAGTCTATGGCAGACCACATATGCACACAAACGCACCATGCTGGATGCCTCACCTAACCTTCTCTGTGTGATTTACTTCTTTAGTGTCCTCACTGCTACCCTGGTAGACTCTGGCTGCCTTGACTTTTGCCCAGACCTATGGGGGAAGGGAGGGCTGCCTCACTCCTTGCTATCTGTTCTGTTCTGCAACCAGAACGGCTGAGCTATCCTCAAAAGAGATGGAGAATAAATCCTACTAAGGATTCATGCCACCTGTGTTCTCCAGAGCCTCCCTCAGTGGTCATCAATCTTAACATTTTTTCCTTCATTTTTACTGAGCTCTTAAACCTGTCTTCAGAGAGGTGCCCCAGATATGCTCCTTTTTTATACCTCCAGTTCTCCTTCCTTTTCCTCCTTGCTCTTGGAATGATCTGGCCTCCTCCTATACAGAGTGGTGTCTGTGGTGTCAGTTTTTTCTCTACCCCAATGCATCCCTGTCCTGACACAGCTTCCTTTCCCTGAGAGGAACCTACAGTAAGGCTGACCCTCTCTTGCAGCACTTAGAGCCTCATTGCTCCCACCCACTCTGGAACCTTTCTGACATGGTCAATCTACCCTTCTCCATTCCATAATCATGCTCTTCCCTCATCCTGCTGGGGACCTATCATGGCTCAGATGAAATATGCTTCAGACTTCTCTAGGTAGCTTCCAAAACCTTCCATACTTTGGTCCCACATACCCACCATTACTTTTCAGTGCAAGGGTTTTATTATCCTAATTGTACAGTTTCCATGGTCCTTTCCACAACTGTGCTAACTCTGTCTTTGATGTGTGTAAAGGAGATGAAGAGTGGAGAGGCAGGGAATTACCTCTTATTTTTTTTTAGATTTTTTATTTTATTTATTTATGTGACAGAGAGACAGCCAGAGAGAGAGGGAACACAGCAGGGGAGTGGGAGAGGAAGAAGCAGGCTCCCAGAGGAGGAGCCCAACGTGGGACTCGATCCCGAAACTCCAGGATCACGCCCTGAGCCAAAGGCAGACGCTTAACGACTGTGCTACCCAGGCGCCCCACCTCTTATTTATACTTCCTGTGTTCCAGGCATTGTACTAATGCTTTACACAATATCTCATTTAATCCTCACAACTCCATTATTATCTTTATTTTATAGATGAGGAAACAGAGGCATAGAGAGGTCAAGAAACTTGCCAGTCGTAAGTTAGGAAGTTCTTGAGCTATGACTGAAACATGAACTTTTCATACTGTACCATCCTGCCTCCAATATAAATTATTTAGAGTGTCCATGGCAAGTATTTGTTGGTAATATTTCCTCATTAAGTATACTTTTAAAAAGCATCACTCTTATTTGAAAAATAATTTTAAAAGCATATATAGCAGTAAAGCTAGAGTATTTAGCATAAATTTACTTTTTATTCAGGTTTAATTCCTTGGTTCTCAATATGCCAGGCATCGAGCTCCCTTTATCCTTTTTTCTGTCTGTGGGTTTTCTGCAGTGAAACTCTCCAGGCATCAGTGGGTGAATAGGTAAGGAAACAGGGACAATCATTTTATAATTAAATGGTTTTCTTCTACATTGGTCAGATTGGGCAGAAAAGTGACTCAGAGATCACCCCTGGCTATAATCCTTTTGCATTGCTATTGGCATGGGATGGAGATTTCTACCATAATCTTAATTTGAATGAAGAAGGAGCTAATCAAAAACCATCCTCTTAAAGTTTCCATTAAAAAACTCATTGTAAATACAAGGTGAGATTTGTATGCTGTTAGAATCAATCAACAAGTAAATATTTATAGACTATCCACTATGTGTTCTGAACTAGGCTGCAGTAGTATAAGGCATAGTAATATAGTCCCCACGGAGTTTACAAATGGGTTAGGGAGATAAGGAATGACATAAATATTGGATGAAATAACAAATCATGTGAGATAAAATATAGTGAAGGGCTAGCTTATGAGGTATCATCTCTAAATACAGCTAAATTCAGGAGAGATGGAAATTAAAAAGGGCTGAAAAGGTCAATGCAGGCTTGAGGCATGGTAGAAATTTGGATTGGCAAAGGACAGAAGGAAGGATGGTGTTAAGAACAGTGGGAATAGCATCGACAAAGATCAAGTTAGGAATAAACATGAAGTGTTATGAGGGCAGTAAAGAAACCAGCTTCTTAAAATTTGTATATGTGCTAGAGAACAAGGGGAAATAAAGTAGATAGGTAAAGAGAAGCCAAGGCAAAGAGGCTAGATTTCAGAATAAAAGGCACAGCACTAGATAATAATGGGTTGATAAGAATATAGAGAAATCAGAATCCACCATACACTGCTGGTGGGGATGTAAAATGGTGCAGACCCTTTGAAAACATTGACACTTCTTCAAAAAGTTAAAAATAGAGTTACCACTCAACCCAGCAATTCTACTCTCATGTGTCATTCCAAGAAAAAGGAAAACGTATATCCACACAAAAACTTGAACTCGACTGCAGCAACTTAATGCAAGACACATCTCTAAAAGCAAGGGAAACAAAAGCAAAAATAAACTACTGGGACATCATCAAGATAAAAAGCTTCTGCACAGCAAAGGAAACAGTCGACAAAACTAAAAAACCTACAGAATGGGAGAAGATATTTGCAAGGACCTATCAGGTAAAGGGCTGGTATCCAAGATCTATAAAGAACTTATCAAACTCAACACCCAAAAAACAAATAACCCAGTCAAGAAATGGGCAGATACATGAACAGACATTTTTCCAAAGAAGACATAAAAATGGCCAACAGACACGTGAAAAAATACTCCACGTCACTTGTCATCAGGGAAATACAAATTAAAACCACAATGAGATACCATCTCACACCAGTTAGAATGGCTAAAATGAACAAGACAGGAAACAACAAATGTTGGTGAGGGTGTGGAGAAAGGGGAACCGTCTTAACACTGTGTGGGAGGGCAAGCTGGTACAGCCACTCTGGAAAACAGTATAGCGTTTCCTCAAGAAGTTAAAAATAGAGTTACCCCACGACCCAGCACTCCTTGGTATTTACCACAAAGATACAGATGTAGTGATCTGAGGGGGCACCTGCACCCCAATGTTCATAGCAGCAACGTCCATAGAAGCAAAACTGTGGAAGGAGCCAAGTTGTCCTTCAACAGATGAACAGATGTGGTTTATACATGCAATGGAATATTACTCAGCCATCAGGATGAATACCTACCATTTACATTTACATTGACATGGATGGATGGAACTGGAAGGTATTATGCTAAGTGAAATAAGTCAAACAGATTAAGACAATTATCATATGGTTTCACTCATGTGGAATATAAGAAACAGTGCAGAGGATCCTAGGGGATCCTAGGGGAAGGGAGGGAAAACTGAGAGAAATCAGAGAGAGAGACAAACCATGAGAGACTCTTGACTCTGAGAAACAAACTGAGGGTTGCAGAAGGGGAGGGGGATGGGGTAACTGGGTGATGGGCATTAAGGAAGGCACATGATGTGATGAGCACTGGGTATTATATGCAACTGATGAATCATTGAACACTACATCTGAAACTAATGATGTACTATATGTTGAATAATTGAATTAAAAAAACTTGAACAGAAATGTTTATGGTAGCATTATTCATAATAATCAAAAAGTGGCAACAATCTAAGTGTCCATCAGTTGGATTAATGGACAAAGTGTTATATCCATATAATGGTATACTATTCTGCCATAAGAAGGAATGAAGTACTGATACATGCTGCAACATGGATGAACCTTGAAAACATGCTAAGTGGAAGAAGTCAGTCACACAGACCACATATTTTATGATTCCATTTATATGAAATGTCCAGAAATATCCAAATACAGAGAGAAAGTAGATTTGTTGTTGTTTAGTAATGGGGGGCTGAGGGGGGAAGGAGTGATAGCTAAAGAATATGAAGTCTCTTTTTGATGTGGTGAAAATGTTCTCAATTAATTGTGGTTATGGTTGCACAACTCTGCAAATATATTAAAAACCACTTTAATAGGTAAACTGTATGGTACATGAATTATATCTCAATAAAGCTGTTTAAAAGAGGAGGTATGGAAAGGGATTTCAAATATCCAAATATGACTTCTTTGGTGGAGCTGATATTTAGCAGCAGATAGAGACCTTGACAACAAGGTAACCTTGAGCATACTTGGTGTTGAGAATTTGCTAATGAGACATAGCAATTCTAGCCTCAAATGGGACAGGAGATAAGGATACGCAGAAGGTAAGAGCAGTACAAACATCTTATCCCAAAAAGGAAGTACCCAGAATTTTTGTGGCGAGAAATTTTATACCCGAGATTAGACAAATTTCCTCTAAAGAAGATTTATTCCTTTTTGTATCCCCAGTGATTTGTGGAGGGCCTGAATTTTAATGGATACTCAAACTGTCTGTTGAATGTTTGGTTAATAGTGTGTGCATTAAACTAACACTGTTGCATTTTTCAGGTAATGTCAAACCATGATGAGGTTTTCACCAGTCTGAGGATAAATAAGAAAAATAAGGTCAACATGGTTTCTGTATTAGTTAAAAGAGCAAGTAGGTAGAAAATCAATAAAGATATAAAAGACTTGAATGATACGTGATCAACGGACTTGACCTAATTGATATTTATAGAACACTCAACCCAATAGCAGTAGAATACACATTCTGTTCAAGGGCACATAGAATATTTACCAAGATAAACCATATCCTGGATCATAAAACAAGTTTTCAAAAATTTAAAAATATTCAAACAAAGGATGTTTTTTGACTCCAGAGGATTTATTTACTTATTTATTTTTTTAAAGATTTTTATTTATTTATTTATTTGACAGAGAGAGACAGCCAGTGAGAGAGGGAACACAGGCAGGGGGAGTGGGAGAGGAAGAAGCAGGCTCCCTGCAGAGGAGTCTGATGCAGGGCTCGATCCCAGAATGCTGGGATCACGCCCTGAGACAAAGGAGCCCCTGACTCCAGAGGATTTAAATTAGAAATGAATAACAGAAAGATACTTGGAAAATCTCCAGATACTTGGAAGCCAGTAACACACTTCCAAATAACCTATGGGTTAAAGAAGGAATGAAAACGAATGTTAGAATGTATTTTGAATTAAATGAAAATGAAAACATAGCATATAAAAATTTAGGGGATACAGCTAATGCAACAGTTAGAGGGAGACATGTCACATTAAAATTACTATATTAGAGGAGAAGAAAGTTCTCAAATCAATGACCTCACTTTCCAAATTAAGAAACTAGAAAAAGAAGAGCGAAGTAAATTAAAATAAAGAAGGGAAAAGGAAATAATAAAGATCAGAGCAAAAATCAGTGAAATAGAAAACAGAAAAATAGAGAGAAAGTCACTGAAACAAAAGTTGGTTCTTTGGGAAGATCAATATAATCAGTGGATCTCTACCCAGATTGATCAGAAAAAAAGGAGAAGATGCGTATTTCCAAAAATGGAATGAGATCAGTAACATCACTAAAAATCTTGCAGATAGTCTGAGAATATTGTGAACAATTTAATAAACAGTATTCTAAACAAATTTATGCCAATAAACTCAACAACTTAGACACAGTTTTTGAAAGACAAACTATCAAAGCTGTCTTCAAAGGTAACTAGAATAGCCCTGTAAGTATTTTTTTTTAAGAGAGAGAGCGAGCATGTATGTGCACGTGGAGAGCTGTGGGGTAGGGGCATAGAGAGAGGGAGAAAGAGAGAACTTAAGCAGGATCCAGACCCAGTGGTAACCTGACACAGAGCTTGATCTCATGACCCTGAGATCATGACCTGAACCAAAATCAAGAGTTGGACACTTAACCGACTGAGCCACCCAGGCGTCCCAGCCCTGTAAGTATTAAAGAAATTGAATTTGCAGTTCAGAATTTTCCCACAAAGAAAACTGGCCCAAGCTGGCTTCACTGATGAATTCTGCCACATATTTAAGGAAGAAGTAATACCAGTTCCACACAAACTCTTTCAGAATATTGAAAAGGAGGCAGCACTTGCTAACTCATTCTTTGAAGCCAATATTACTCAGATACCAAAACCAGATCCAGATATTACTAGAATATAAAACAATTGACCAATATCTCTCATGAACACAGAAGCAAAATTTCTTAGCCAAATGTTAACTATCTACAAAATACACTGTGACCAAGTAGAGTTTATCATAGGAATGCAAGGTTGGTTTAACATTTGACTACAATAACATAGTACAAAAGGGAAACCATATGATCATCTCAATAAACATAGAAAAAATAGTTGATAACATCCAATTTCCATTCCTGATAAAAACTCCATAATCTAGGAGTAAAAAGGAACTTTCTGAATCCTATAAAGGACATCGATGAAAAACCTACAGTTAACATTATGTTTAGTGGTGAGAGATTGAATGTTTTTCCCCTAAGGTCAGGATCAAGACAAGAATGTCCATTCTCACTGTGGCTATACACTGTAGGTATGGAATGGAGGTTCTAGCCAGTACAGTTGGGCTGAATTCAGCTGATTCAGACTGACAAGGTAAGTTCTAAACACAAACAAAAACAAATAAGCAAACAAATAAAAGAACTTTCAAAAAGGTGAAAAGACTTAGGATTCACTTTTTGAAAAACTTCATTGAAGACCATTAAAATTAAGGCTTTTATATAATCAGTTGTAACATAAACCTGTTTTTTAAAAGCAAAATACTTAAAATTATACTACAGGATGAAGGGCCAACACAATTTTTCCCTTTGAGATGTAACTTTAACTTAGGTTCATACATTTTGAATTAAAAAGAAAAACATTCTGGATTTAAAGAAGCAAACAAAAAATGGCACAGAAGTGAATGGGGAAATATTAGAATTAGTTTTAAAATGTGCTAAAAGATTCTACTTAACAGTGGTAGGGAAGAATTAGTTTTCAGAGAATAAAATGTCAACCTTTCCATAGAGGAAAAAGATCCTTATTTTTTCCCCCCTAGGGGACTATGTCCCTTGAGGTCTTTTTAGAAAGCTGAAGCTAAATATTATATTTTGCATGCCATGTTTTTGGTTACAGGCATACATTTAGTTCTGAGTAAACATTCAAAACATGGAAAAAATGGATTATAAAACTTTCACCACTTTCTTGAGGAAAAAGAAAGTTGGAATCACCATAATGTGGTAATGTTGGTGTAACAGCTGACAGTGTCCTGAAGAGAAAGGTAAGGCTCCCAAACAACTGTTCCATATAATATTGATGACAGAGTATGCCAGAAGATGAAGGGAGCAGCCGACACCTGAAATGTAGGACTGACAGTCCCTTAATAGAGAACCAGAATTATTCAATTAGCTGTGATAAAGTAATTCAAACTAATTGCAAGGAAGGACAAGCCCCTCTCCCTTTTAAGTATAAAAAAAAAATGCCAAGATAGATTTTTTTAAAAAAAGTTTCTCTTCTCCTTTTAGGGATATTCATTGGTACAAATTAGGCTAAAAATTGTTCCTGATTCTTAGGAAATCTGTGTCATTTAAAAATAAGAATAAAATTTAATTGTTTCTATATCTTCATGTCTCAATAATCCTGTTTGTACTCTGTTTTTTAAATACTCTTAAAAATCATTACTGAAGTGATATTTTCCCCATCATTTATCTCATTAATAATGAAGAGGTAAGTTTCAGCCCACATTTATGAAGTCAGAATTATTATGGCTTTTTTTTACATGAGCATTTATGCTGACTTTTCAGACCACTCACTTTCTCTTTTTTCTGTGCCTATGTCTCTGTATTGTTTTGTAGTTATCCACTTAAGAACTGTCTTCTCTCAGTATCTACCGTTGTCCCATTCTCTTTCTTTGTTCATTCAAACAAGTATTTATTAAGCACCTAATATGGGCCAAACAGGCACTTTTTTAGTGACAAGAGATACAGTTATATTCAATATGGACAAAGGGATGTTTGGTATTACTCTAATTTGGTCAGTTGTGTCCACTATTACTTATTTGCACACTGTACTTTGTGTCTCTATATGAATTAGTTTCAGGATGGTTGGGTTTCCTCTGGTGATCACCCAGGTTTAAAGTGAAACCCAGGTTTTCACTGTGAAACTATTGGCTGACCCTGCAGCTGCTTAGGAGCTAGAAAGCATGTGCCCAGAGGGACAACTGGGTACATGGTTCTTTTAACAGTCATCTTGGTGTCATCAGGGGAACAGACTGCCTGGGGCAGATGTGGGCTTTCTTATTGGCTAGACATATGACTTTGGGCAAATCATTTTGGCTTCTTTGGGTCTTATTTTCCTCACCTACAAAAGAATAATACTTGACTAATATTTACTGAACACTTATTATGTATAGGCAGTATCCTAAGCACTTTATACATATTAACTAATGTCATCCTTATAATGAACTTATACATTTCATTATCTCCATTTTTCAGGTGAGGAAAGTGAGGCACAGGCACATTAAGTGACAGCCCAAGGTCATACAGCTGTTAAGTAGCAATTGGGATTTAGATCTAGTTAGTTTGGCTCTAGGGTCCAAACTGTCAACCATTATACTATATACTATCTACTCAAGTGCAGGAGTCAGACTAGGTAGTCTATCTATTACATTGTCTATTGCTAGTTACAACAGGTTAACTGGTGTAAAATTTAGGTTGAGAAGATAGGCTTATTTTTAAAATGGGATCATGGAGACATGTATAATGCTTGTGGCAACACAAGAAACCTTAATTGGAAAAGTGGTCCATACTGAACAACATCCTTCTCCATACATTGCCTGAGCTTTCCCACTCCAGGGACTTTTCATTGTTTTATATTTTTAATCAGCTATACTGAAGTATAGTTTACATAGGATAAAATATGCCTATTTTAAGAGTATAGTTCTGAGTTCTGGTGAATATGCCTGTGTAACCACCACTGCTGTCATCCCAAAAGGTTCCCAGATGTCACTTCCAAATTAGTCCCCACCCCCACTTGGAGCCCTAGGTCACTGTGGATCTGTTTTCTTTCTATCATTAGAGAAAGCGGATCTGTTTTCTTTCTGTCATTAGAGAGAGGATATCATATAAATATGTAGTAATAAAAGAGAATGACTCTTTTAAGTCTGGATTTTTTTGCTTAGCATGATGTTTTGGGGATTTACCTATGTTGTGTATTTGCCTTTGAATTTGACATTTTCTCCAAGGAATAGACCCTTTCCAAAAATCCTGTCCGTCCTTCAAGGCCCATCTCAGATGATATCTTTTGTTTTAGTCCTTATTTCAAATCCTAACCAGCATAGGATTGTCGTGTTTCATCCTCACAGCAGGTGTATGAATAAAATCATGAATACTGAATTTTTCTAGTCAAAATTTGTACGTTGTCCATTAATGGTCAATTATTTGTTTTCTAAGTCATATGTCTAAGTCATCCTTTAGATATCTTTAATGTTTCTTTTGGCATATTGACTTCCAAGTTTGGCTTTGAACACCTAATTTTCTACATTAATACCTTGCATAACAGGAAGGTTGAGATGGAAACTGTTTCACCCTTAAAAGCAATGGTATGGAATCTTTAAATGATAATCATTGACCTACAAAAGAGCCAACATATATCACAAAATAATTTAGATATTTTCCCCAGAGAGAACACTCTTCTTTTTGGAATTTTAAAAAAAGGGACTGATAGTTCCATTAAAAAAGAAAATATAAAATTTTACTTGAGATTACAATCCAGTGTAATATGCTTCTAAATTATTTTACTTGGGGATAAATATGAGGAAAATAAGAATAAATGAAGGGGAAGAGAAAGGAAAACAGTTAATGGAAAGACTTAAATATGAAAATAATATACAGACAAAGAAACTGACAGGCTCATAAAGAAACTAAACACTGTGAAAGACACAGTAAAAGAGGGACAAGTACTTAAAATGTGCACACACCGAGATGGTCACATACTATCTTTTATGTGGTATTATTTCCATCCTGTGGCCTTTTAGGGTATTTCCTCTAAAGGATTTTAAAGTCAAACTATTGCTCATTGTAAGCATAAATGGGAACCACCTCTTGGCACTGTCTAATGGTTAATTGAAATAAACCAAAGACTAGAGACTAGAAACCTCCCACTATTGTCTAGGATTTCCAGGTCTTACACATGGCATCACAGCACAGAGGGAAGATGGGATATACAAAGCACCCCATCCACACAGGGGTGAATGAGGGTTTGTTTACACAGATAAGGAGACTATTGTTTCTTGCCCACTTCCTACACTAAGAGTGTTGGGAAGATCCAGGACCAGTTCCTTTCTCTAACCTCAGCCATATTTCCTTATCTACCCTCCATCTCTTCTGGTTTTAACCCCAATTCACTCCCTCTCCAAATCCCAACAGTACTCACAATTCCTGGGGAGATCAATTCCATTTGACTTCTGTTATCACCATAGTTCTGTCATTACGCATACCTATTTTTTGACTAGTGAGTGGTTGGTATAGGGTTGGGGAAAGTAGGAAGCATGCCTTATGTATAATCATCCTGAGAGAAGGAAGAAGGTGGTTCCATACTTCCTTACATAAGGTTCCATACAAATTTGGTTCTTGGGAATGTGACACAGGCTTATCTAATCAGAGTCTAGAGTACTTGGACCAGAGTGATTGACTCAAGGATGGGTTGTTGGGTTGAACACTTTTCTGCAAGGACTCTAGTTGTCAGGCCAAATCAACTAGATTTCTATTCTTTCTTTTGTTTATCCTATACATACTCAGGTGTTGGGTGTTCTGGACTTAGTGCTGAACAGTACATTAGAGAAGTCAGAGTGAAGAGAGCGCTGAGGAGCAGTGGAGAAGGACTTGGGGTCTCTGAGGAAGTCAGGAGGGAATTGTGTGTTGTGTGCTCATAAATTATCTGTTAGTGATACTTTAAGGCATATGAATTGATTGACAAATTTTAGGGGTGGCAAAGGTCAACAAAAGAAAAAACTTGTGATCTAATTTAACTAGAAGTTTAGTTAATAAGAATTTATTTCAGTCAACTGAAGAGTTATAGAAGCTTAAGTTGAATATATAAGTGGCAAAAATGAGGAAGAAAGAGTGGTCATAAAGAGTGTGTGTGGGAGTATGACTTGCAGAGACTTCTAGGAGAAAGTGAGTTTTGAAAAAGGGTTAAAACTTTGTGGGGGATAGTAGATACAGGAAACAAAAATTGATGGCCCTTCAGGTGTGGGATGTGATCTAAGCCAAAATGCCCTGCCAAAACCTCATAGATGCTTTTGTGGGGAGGTGCCAGGCAGGTTGGCTTATAAGAGAATTGAGAGAAGATGGAGATGGAATTCTGGGCAGAGATCTTTGGATTAGATTATATGTACTCTACAGGTGATAGGTTTCCATGTAGGTCTTCATAATGAGAGTGAATAATTGTTGGTCCATCTCCTGATAGTTAGAGACATGGCCAATATCTTAAATTCCAGAATGCCCACCCAAATGCCTAGGTTCCTGAGGCTTAAAGGAGACTTATAGCTAGCACACGGGACGTTTTGGCCAATGAACACATCTTATTCCTCCCTAGAGCTGTGACCCTATTTTCCTATCTGTCTCCTCTCCTGGTTGAATTGTTCCAGACTGTGTGTGAACCAGGAGGGCACATCATAACCTGTACTTAACCTGTCAGCTGAGGTGTCTGTGTGGTGGATCTTTATTTTGCCTGCTTTGCTTCTCTTTTTCCGTCCTTTTGGTAACAGCATCCTGATTTCCCTTTGGGGATCCACTCCCCCTCTTTACTCTCTGTCTATATAATTTGAAAGGATTCCACTCCTAGCTTCAGGGATGGATATGTGATCCTGGACTGGTCAATCAACGTGGGTTCTGGAACTTTTACAGGAGATCCTGGGAAGTAAGAGCCTAACAGTAAAGATTCTGTGAGCCTGAAATTACTGTAGAGGCTCAAAACTGCTAACCCTGAGGAATAAGGAATAGAGGGGAGATGAAAGCATCTACTTTTATCTAGAATACTTCTCCAATTTTCAGCATTATGAGCTGCAATAATATGAGTTTCTTCTGTTTAAGCCAATTTGGTTTGGGTTTTCTACCATATGGAACTTAAAGTCCCAGTTTTGACTATAGCCTCCTTCTTACAGCTTTTTTTCACATATGTCCCAGCTTTGGTCTTGACCATCTGGATCTTAATTCTTTGTTTGGAGAGGAGCCATTGAAGAACAGAACTGTAAAACTACACACTGAAAGCCTCTTTCCCCTTCAACCTCACCCTCATCCTGTAGGCTTTTCAAGAGCTGGAGTCTTTCTTTCGGGGGACATGGAAGGGAAGGGAGGAAATACAACAGTATTTACTAAAATATTGTACCTTTATTCCTCTTTCTTAAAACTCCCCTCCTTATTATTATGGCTCCTGAAGTCTTTTTTGTTTTTGACTGTCATTAGAACCCCCTTTTTTTTTTCCATTGGGGTGCAGGAAGGGGAAAGAAACTTTAAGTACCTCATAGAGATGAGAAACTTTAGCCAACAATGACATCTGAGTGAGATTTTCCCTACACAAGAATGGCTAAGAAGTACTTGTGGTCCTGGCTCATTCTGCCACCCTAGACAGTCTGTTTTGATCTCATGAGAGTCTCTAGAGACTGACATAGGTTGTACATTCTTTGTTTCTTGGTATCTTTTCCCAGGGGTTTGTGGTAGTTGGTTTGTACATACACAGTTATTGTAGTTACCATTTTTAACCTGATTGCTTAATTAGAGGCATATTGAAATACTACTATGATAATCATCATCCATTTAGAGCTTGAAAATTTATAAATTGCTTTCACATATGTCATCACATTTCATCTTCAAAAGAACCTGGGGTGGAAAGTAGGCTAGATATTAGGGCCATTTTGCAGATGAAGAGATTGACTTAAAGCAGTGGCTTGCCAGGGCTTGCCCGTGATTGACTTGAAGCAGTGGCTTGCCATCCCCCAAATGATGCAGCTAGTATTTGGGGGAGTTGGAGCTGAAGCTGGAGGCTGGGTCATTCAACTCATGTTCAGGAATGTCCCCTCCCCCTAACAATCATGCACTGTCTGATAGGTCAGTCTGGAGCTGAGGAAGATACAAAGGGAGTGTAAAACAAGGTTTGGTTGAAAAATCAAGGTACTGTGTCAGATATGAACAACTATGTAGTATTTAAGTCAGGCAGACTTTTATCTTCAGAAGTTCTATGAAATGAAAAAGATTATGATGGCTCTGTTATGTATAATTCAAATAAAAAATACAACATAAGACTAAACCATAAAATGAGTGTAGGAATTCCACCTTCATCTAATCATTTTCTATGATAACCACTTCAGTGTTTCTTTTTGAAATATCCAATATCAAATCTTTTTGAGAAGAGCTTTTTTGTTTTTTGTTTTTTTCCTGCGCCCTTGATTTGCTAGTGTCCTAAGCGTAGTTGGCTTACTGGGTGGTGCAGCACATTATATTGTGAATAATATTACGGTAAAAGTAGTGGCTAAACACAGTAACACTAATTTTATGTCCCTTAGTGTATGGAATATAATAGGTACTCAACAAATACTTGTTATAAGGGAATAATATCTGTAACACAAGCATTGTAAAAATACTCCACACAATATTAAATCTGTTCCAGGATATTTAAAAACTTGTAGGGGCCATACTCTAGGTATTCTGAACCATTGGACTAAAGAACAGTTGATCCAAGGCTTTAAACAGATAATCAAAATAAATGATTACTAATTTTGCAGAAGTCAGTAGCTCAGATGTTTGAAAAGGCAATTTGAGTCCAAAGCTACATAGAGCAACGTCATTTAGATATTGCCTTTTTGAGGTAACCACTTTATCTGTCTCGCCTGGATCCGCCCGACTCTGCCTTAATACACAGTGAACTGTTATCTAAGTGAAGGATGTACCTGCCAAGCCTCAACCTTCTTGATATCTGCACAGGAACCGTTGGTGAAGAGCCCTCTTCCAGGTAAGCATGTGTATATATCTTGCAGGGCATGAGCAATGGAATAGACTGCTAAGTAGACATTGTAGGATATCCGTAAGTGTGTAAAATCCATGTAAGGGGTCTCCACGCTGCTGATGTTCTCATCCCCTGTACAAAGAGGTCGGAAGGCAGTGGAGCTGTTGCTTATCCTGCCACCACCTTCTTCATGACCTCTCAGGAAAGTGTCCATGGACAGAGGCCCTTTAGGACCTTCTTGGAGGTGGCAGTTAAATGTTTCTTCCCAAAACTCCTTGGCAAAACCATTGTGGACAGACTTCCTGGGATGGACTTTCTGCAGGAATTCCCGGAAACCTGGGATCTGCCCAGCCTTCAGAGCGAATCCAATGGTGCCTCCAACCACATGGAAGTACTCGGGCATAGCAATCAAGGAAGAGCTGGCCCAGGCCTCACTGGCCAGCCAGATCCTCCCTGTGATATTGCGCCGGACGATCTCCTTGATGAGGGGTTCAAGGTCTGGGCCACTGGAGAAAACAACAATGACTTTGGCTGTGGAATTCTGGATCACCTCCACCACTTGCTGGATCTCTTCCTCATCAGAATACTGAGAGATGAGTTCACTGAAGTCAATGCATATGTCCCTCTCCTCCGCTTCCTCTCGAAACTTCTCAATCCCTGGCCGGCCATAGTCATCATCAGCTGCAATTGTGCCCACCCAGTTCCAGCGGAAATACTCAATAATGTCTGCCATGGCGGTGGCCTGGTGTTCATCATTGGGGATGGTACGGAGGAAGGACTTGAACTGGTTTTTGTTGCTGAGGAGTCTGCTGGAGGAGGCATAGCTGACCTGCAAAGAGCACAGGATGAATGAGTAAGGTACCAGTGAGTGAGGCTGTGCATAGGCGCTTTTTTGAGCTTTCACTAATTTAATTTATCAAACATGCTGTTCACGGCAGATGGGATGAAAGGGTGAAGACAGCCAGAATCTGTTCCTCTCCAGTGTGAACACTCAAGCATCTGTCTTTCAGGGAGCATTCTAATTCCCAGTGGGTGATTCTTCACAATGCTACCTTCCGAAATGGGTCTGGCCATAAAGTCAACTCAGTAGTAGAATCTACTTAACCTTTCAAGGGCAGTCTTCATCCACTGTTCCATAGTTGCTCCTAACTTCCTCTGGTACATGGTTATAATACATCCATGTACACATCTTTTTCCCGTTAGGTCCAGGTTCTGATCTAAATGTTTTAGCTTCACCTTTACTGTGATGAACACTTTGCCCATGACTCACTTCTGGAAGGAATGAGGTTCCCTTTGGGTTATAAACCTAAGGCTCTTCAGAGGAGCCCCAAGGGTCTTCTTTCCTATTCTGCCTAGTTTCTCTCTTCCAGTCTCCAGTTATTCTCTCTCTTGGTAATGAAGGAATGTTTAATATCTCTTGTTCTCCAGTTTTCTAGAGAGATTTTAAAGGAAACCAAGTTGAAAAAATTGGGGGGAATGTTTTTTTTTATTATTTCTCACCAGTTGAAACAATTAGTTTTCTATGTTCAATGTTTTAAAATGAACTTTTGGTTTTTTAGATATTTTTTTAATTTAAATTCAATTAGCCAACATATAGTACACCATTAATTTTTGACGTAGTGTTCAAGGATTCATTAGTTGCATATGACACCCAGCGCTAACCACCTCACGTGCCCTCCTTGAATTTTCCAATACATTCCTTCTTATCAATGAATAGTTTCTACACCAAAAACATGAAAGACATTGGTGTATGAAAGATCAGGGCCAGGGCACATGGGTGGCTCAGTCAGTTGAGCATCTGACTCTTGATTTCATCTCAGGTCATGTTCTTGGTTGTGAGATCAAGCCCTGGGTCGGGCTCCATGCTGGGCGTGGAGCCTGCTTAAGATTCTCTCTCACCCTCTCCTTCTGCCCTCCCCTCTCCAGCACTTCTAAAGAAAAAAAAAAAAGACCGGGGCCAACTTTGGTAAGGGGGCATGATTTTCCTGATAAGAGCTTTGATTTTGGAAGTTATAATATGAAATTGACAATTTTTCTTGCTGTTACGAGAGTTCATGAGGTGTAGGTAGTTTAGACTAAGTAATTTGTTGAGATGTTATTGTTTTTACGGAGCTCTACTTGCAGACCCAAACAGTGGGCTTCTGAATCAGATTTTTGCAAATGAAAAACCTACTCAGGCAAAACATTTTAAAAGGATTAAAATTACAAACAAACATATCTACTATGAGTATGGTTCTCTTAAAGTGTATTTATAATACTTGTCCAGTTTTTTTAAAGAAACTAGAAAAGTGGGGATGAGTACTACTTCATTACCTGTCCTCCCCACCAAAAAACAAAACAAAGCGGAACAAAAGAAAAAACCCTTAAAAACACACAAAAGTTTTTTCTATTGTAAGAGGGGAGAATTTCATGAATGATTCGGAAAACTTCTAACCACAACTGTTCTAGCTGGTCCGCTTATTCCATCCACTTGGTGGCATGAGTGGTATAAGAAATACCACAGGGCCTCTGTCCCCACCTGCACAGCAGCAGCTCCCAACTCTGTTGCAGATTAGGATTACCTGGGGGAGCTTTCAAAACTGCCCCCCAGGCTGCCTCTCAGATCAGTTAAACCCAAATCTCTGTGGTGTGAGACCCAAACATCGGCATTTTTTAAAAAAAGATTTTATTTATTTATTTGACAGAGATAGAGACAGCCAGTGAGAGAGGGAACACAAGCAGGGGGAGTGGGGAGAGGAAGAAGCAGGCTCATAGCAGAGGAGCCTGATGTGGGGCTTGATCCCAGAACGCCGGGATCACGCCCTGAGCCGAAGGCAGACGCTTAACCGCTGTGCCACCCAGGCGCCCCTTGGCATTTTTTTTAATAATAATTTTTTGTTATGTTAGTCACCATACAGTACATCCTTGGTTTTTGATGTAGTGTTAAGCTCCCCATGTGATTCCAACATTCAGTCACAGCAGAGAACCACTGCTGTAGATACATTTAACATTGTTTTGACTGGAATTAGTATAGTCTTCACTTCTCTAGTTCAAATTCAGTTAACCTCATCTTTCATCCAAATCACAAAGAATTAAAACCTTTACTTTGGGTTCTTTATTTACTTGGTGGCAATTATATCTTGTGCCTACTGGCTACAACAACTCACTTTAGCTGTGTATTTTGAAAAAATTCTGTACAATAAGCCAAAATTTTAAGATGCATATTTGCATATTGCCCAGCACATTTACTGATAAGGGCATTGTTAGATCATTTTGCACAAAAGTTATAGAGTCAGGGCTTCCCCGTGGGAAACACCTTTAATTCCCTGAAGTAAGGATTTGGGAAATGATGACAAAACTTTTTTAGTTGCCACATGTATATAAAAGGATAATGTCTATTACCAAAGAAAGGGAGACTCCCAACATATAAATGTGAATTTATGAAAGGTACTCTTACAAATTTTAAATATTAGACATTGAAAAGGTAAATTCAATTATCATTTGTAATTTAATTTAGAAATTGTTATAAAGGATGTTCACAATTGAACTGATTCTCCCATCCGTGGACATTTAGGTTGTTTCCAATTTTTCACTATTATAAAATGATGTCATAGATCTATGAATATTAACATGAGAAAAGGTTTACTTCATAGGTGAAAAATATGCAACTTTGAATAAATGTTTATTATAGCACTTGTTTCAGTGAACTGTTCACTAGTATTTGAAAATACAGACATCTCCTCACCTAGGCTGAGTTCCTGCAGGGTGGACACTATTATTCATATGTGTTCTATAAATATCTGTTGAATGAAATGGAGTATTTTCCATTTCTAGAATGTGCAAGACAATGGTTAAGTTCCTGTTCTGTGAGAAAGTATACTCTGCTTCTGCCTGAGCTAAACTGTCAACCAGAAGGTAGAGAGGTAGACTTTTAAGGAAATAGGATTAGGGAGAGATATTTTGAGTTTGAAAGCTGGGTTTTACAACACATGGTCTCATTCCCTTCAGTAAAGGCAGAAGAATGGGCATTTACTAAAGGAAGGGAGTGAAAAGTAAATAACGGAACACTTTGATAAAAAAAGACAAAGTTTTATACATGGTATGTTTAAAAGAATTTTGGAAGAGTTGTGAAGGTTTAGTTGACATGGTTGACGTGGGGGTCTCAGAAATCCCAAATGGTCATGGTACAGTGCCCCGACTAATTAAAAGGTCTTTTATGCCAAGGTAAAGCTTAGGTAGGAAAAACGCAAGCTGTATGGACGGTGGGCATGGCAGCCCTTTGAGTCCTGATCCCTGCGTACTCTGCCGCCCCATCTAAGAAGGCGCATGTACCTGGGGAATGTAGAAGAGGCCCAGCAGGTTTGCCACCGCCGTGGAGACGCCCGAGCCAGTTGCTCCCACCACAGCGATAGTAGAGGGGATATGTTCTGAGCAGTTGCAGAACTCGTCAAGGTTCAGAGAATCAATTTTATTCTGTGCCACAAAACTCAGGGTGGCCTCCAAGGCTTTAGAAACAGTGTTGCAAGTGTCAAATATTCTGTATCCCAGGGTCATGTTGGGAAGAAGGGCTGGGCTGCTATTGATTTCCTCGATGGCAAATATCATTGCTTGTAACCAACGAAACCCACGGAAATTGTACCTGGAAGAAAGAAGAAATGGAAGAAAATGGGAGGCTTTCTGGTCAATCACTTGAGAGTAGGGACAGGGTAAACCTGGGTTTGAATCATGGCTCTGTTACTCTTTGGTTTCATGATGTGTTCTTTGAGACTCAGAGTCCTCTCTGTAAAATGGGCACAGTGCCTACCTCACATGGTGGCTGTGAACATGAGATAATTATGCAAAATTCTCAGCCTGGTGCTTTACACAGAGGGAGCAATGATAGCAAAGATTGTTGTAACTAATAGAATGAATAATTTGTATCTGCTTCATTCAGCAAAGAGTTTGAAGTTGCTGATGTGAAGTGTTAAAAATAATAGAGATTTTTTAAAAAAAGGACTAAGGAAAATATAAGTAAGATTAGGATTTTAATAGGTGAGAGCCTAAAAATAAGTTCAGGTTTGCAAAGTCACAAATTTAGATTATGACATTATTGGAGGTCAGAGGGGAAAGGGAAATGATGGGTCTCATCTTTGTAAACTAACGAACATATATAGAAGGGCTGTTTACAAACAGTGGTTATTTCTGGGTGGTGGAGTGATGGGTTTTTTAAATTGTGGGCTTTTGTTTTGTTTATATATTCTGTTTTTAAAAAATGAGCGTGCTTTGCTTTTCAAAGAACATTATTTTAAATAAATATCAAGCAAATTAAACAAAGAGAAGTAGGGTGAGTGACATAGTTTTCACTCTCCCAAGATTTGGCTCAGAGTGAGGGTTAGATAAGTGTGCTGAATCAGTGTATCAGTGCCCAAAGGAAGAAATGTAACAAGTCTGCAGGTTCTTTATGTGGTAGGTTATAGGAACTCAGTGACAGGAGGTAAGAAGTACAGTTTGCTACACTCCACTGTATTGTTTAGGTTCCTAACTTTTAATATGACGCTTTTCTCCTAGTCATTTTTTTAAATTTTACATCATTTTTTTTTGTTCAGTTATTTGTTTTAAACCTGTGATGTTAGGAGAGATTACAGAGTATTTCTTTACATAAAACACTTATACTGCTTTTACTATCTTTCTTTGGTATAATTTAAAAAATATAGTATCTCAGGTCTTCGTGCTTGATCTTAAGTGTAAATGTAGCACACGCACAGCTCTGTCCAGGAGGTCACAGCAAAGGGTATATTTGTCCACATGGCTTATGTGAGGGATATAATCAGCATAATTGAAATTCTGTACTTAGTTTTTCTGTATTCATGAGGAAAATGTGAAAATGTTATTTAATTTTCCAGCTTTCATTACAATATGAACAAAATCCAGTTTTGTTGGAGCAATTGTAGTTTTCATTTTCATTTTCCAGCAATCCAGAAGAGCAGGAAAAGATGCTGGACCCCTTCTGAACGTTGCAAGTCTTAGAGACAAAGTGGTATTTTCTCTTAGAAGTTGGGTAAAAACTTGGGGTACAGGCATGGTCTCCGATACCCTGGTGAAGAGAGGTGATACACAGTCCATTCTACTCTGCAGAAGTCAGATATTGTTTGAAGGAATTGTGCCTAATTCTAGATGCCATATCATAGTCATGACAAATTAAGGAGCATTACATGGAGGACAGTGAGAATGGTGAGGGGTCTGGAAATCATGTCATGAAGCAATTGTTCAGAAAGCAGAGACGGGTTTGGAAAAGAAGTGATTCAATGGGACATGTTAGCTGTCCTCCAATGGCTGAAGAGAGAGTTCAGTGAGACGCTTGGATGGATTCTGTGTTTTCTCCATGGGTGTTAGGCAGCAGGATTTTAGCCTTCTAAAAGAAGGACTTCCAAAATCCTGTGGGCTGCATTTTGAAGATGCCTGCATTTTGAAGATGAATTTTAAAATCCTTTTCAAAAAAAAAAGTGAGAGGCAGCCAACACTCAGGTATTACTGACCTTAATAGCTGGGGCACTTAAGGTAAATGGGAGATTTTCTACTCAAGTTTCCAAGACCTGTAAGAAATTTCCTTCTAAGTCCGCAGTCTTTCATTCAGCAACACTGCTACCAGATGAACAGTGATAATTCAGTTACCAAGTGACCAGACACATACTCCCAATAGGCCAAGGATTTTTCTACTCAATATTTTTGACATTTTACTTTTTGAAAAATTTCTTTTAAAAAGGGGGATGGAATAATTTCAGAATGACTACCAGTCACCATTTTTGAAAAGAGAAAACCAAGTTTGAAAAAATTACTTTGGGTTTGGTACAGTTTTTCTACAACCGCCAGCAGAGAAGAGACTCTGACTTGGCTCCTTTCCTTACCTGATACATTCCACAGACTCCGGCCTTGACTTTAGATCTTGATCTTTGGCTGCTACTCCAAAATGAATAGGAAAGAGCCCCCCGAGGATAATGTCCCCTTTCTTCTGGGCTCGTTGGTCAGGCCCATAGGCAGAAGTGCACCAGGTAATTGCCAAGAGGGTTAAACAGCAGCTATAAAATGCCATAGTTCTGCTTTCTCTCCAGGAGAGAGACAAGAGTGCTGGTGGTGTGGGGGCCCCTGGAACTTTCCCCCTTGGTTCAGTTCACTCCCTGTAGTGGGGGCATATGTCTACAGAGTGAGTGATAACAGAACGGAGGCTGTGGTGTTTGAATATCCATTTCTGACTTTGCCATTGCAGACTCGTAAGATGGGTGGTCCTTGAGTCTTTAGAAGCCACATCATGTAAAGGGTGTCTGTGATGCTTTCTGAAAGAAAAGAGAAACAAAATGAATTCAGCTAAACCTAAATCCCATCTTGTTATGATGACTGCAACTGACATGGCTTAGCATTTCCATTTAGAGAGGCTGAGGGTTAGCAGGAAGGAAGGCATGACTTAGAGTCTCATTTTTATAGCACTTTGTGAAGATACAGAAAACTTTACTCGCTCATGTTGGAGAAGGACTGTGTTCAGGTGTGAGGCCACCCTTTAAAGAACTCATTGATAAGGTAAGGCCTCCACTGATGCTGTTGCTGGATTTTAAATTCATTCATTCTTCTGCATGGATAATGCATAGAATTTTCTTAGTAGAAGCAGTTCCTTGCATTATTGTAATATAAATGATATTTTATTCAGCACCTATGTTCTTTTTTTTTTTTAAAGATTTTATTTATTTATTCGACAGAGATAGAGACAGCCAGCGAGAGAGGGAACACAAGCAGGGGGAGAGGGAGAGGAAGAAGCAGGCTCATAGCAGAGGAGCCTGACGTGGGGCTCGATACCATAACGACGGGATCACGCCCTGAGCCGAAGGCAGACACTTAACCGCTGTGCCAACCAGGCGCCCCTCAGCACCTATGTTCTTATAGAAAATACAGAATGAGTCATATTTTAGTTTAAATCTGGCTTTAAATCAAACAAAAATGTCAGAATAGGCCATTTATTCTTTATTCTTTCTTTATTATGGTAGATTCCCTTTTTTGTACCTTCTTATCACAGATCTCTGTTTCAGTTTATAACATGACACTCCATAAACCTTTGAGGAATAGTTCTTGTAAAGGATGCAGATAAATCAAAGGTCAGACTATGTTGATAAGGCTCAACAGCTGGATCTAGGGAAAAGTCCTTCTGCTAGGAAATCTTTGTTCTTCTCTACACTCTCTCACCCACTTTCTGGGTCAACTACCAATGATACGTTGATGTTGGGTAACTATACAGCTTCTCCTGAGGTTCAGGGCCAGAACTGAACTGTCAGCTGGCCATCTTCACCTGGATGACAGGTGCTTCCAACTTGACAGGCTCTAAACTCACCTTCCTCCCAAACTTCTTGCTACTTCATTGTTTTTTAATCTCAGCAAATGATGTATCATCCACAAAGACACAAAATAAGGAGTCATCTTAGCCTCATCCCTCTTCTCATCATTGCCTTTCATATTCAAACAACCACTAAGTGTTTTAGTCTTTTACGTCTTGGATCTTGGAGTTCTCCTCTTGGGAGATTTTTCATACTTGATTATAATTACATGCATAATGTCTGATTCCAGAGCCCGAACACTTAATCATTGTCACATGCTGCCTCTTGCCCTTTAGGAAACCCACCTCCTCCAATAGCTATCTAGCAGAGGCTACTGGCCCCCACGTGGAAGGAGTACTCCCACAGACTCTTAGCATTCATGGAATTGTCTCCAATAATGTCTGAACATGCCCATGACCTTACATCTGAGCACCCATGATCCATCCAGAACTACCATGTAGTAGTTCTCTGACCCCAGTCCTGCATTTAGATTTTTGGCTTCATTTTTTGGACCTTGGTCATACATTGATTCACACATTTAATAAGTACATGTGTTAAGAACTGGGAATATAGAGGTAACAAACATACGCATGTTCCCTGCCCTCAGGAGCTCCCAGTCTAGTAGGCAGGCACATTGGTATAGAGGATCAGAATTTACCTCAACATTCAGAAGTGAAAAAAAAATATTATAACTTTGGTTTCAAGAACTAAATTCAGCTATGCTCCCCAGCACTTAGCTCAGTGTCTGAAATAGTAACTGCTAAATAAATGTTGAATGAATGTATAAAAAAAGAAAGCACTTTGGAAGGACACAGAAACTAGCATTTTTTGAACCAGGCCTTGTGTCAGGTCCTTTAAGCATCCAGTGTATTTTAAATTTCACAACTGCTGTACCAACTCCACTTTCTAGATGGGGGCATAGATCCTCTATATATTCAGCTTAATCAAGTGAGAAATTCTGGCACTTGAATTAAGAATGCCTCAAGAACTGAGAATTTTAAGGAGTCCCAAGTAGTGTACTGAATTAGGAGAGGGAACATTATGACTGGTTAAGGTAGGTCACTAAGACCTGTTAAATTTTTCCTGTGAAAGATTAACTACTTGAAGAAATTTATTAACTCCATTAGTCCATTCAAGAGAAAATTCATGGCGCGAAGTAATAAATCAAGGAGAGATTTGGGGTCATTTTGCAGCAGTTAACTCCCCCAGTCTAATGCAGTCTCTAAACCACCCTGTTTAGTCCAATTACTAGGGTCTAATTTGCTTTAAAGCTAAATCATTCTAGATCCTCCCTCTCCCTTTCCTCCAATATCCAACCACTTTGTCCTGCTGATTCTACCATCTTTCTCCACCCTGTCTTCTTTCAATTGCCCTTGCCCTGCCTTACCCAGACTCCCACTGGCCCCCACCAATTTCCTTATTGCAAAGGCTTTCTTTTCTTCTATCTCACTCCTGCTGTCATTGATAGCGGCAATCAGAACAGTACCAATTGTGATCATAGCACAGTGGATTAACAATTGGAGTTCATCATTGTGACTTCAGCTTGCAGTAATCAGAATACAGTAGTTCTGGAATAATCACTAATATTTCAGTGGCAGTATCTGCAGTAGAGACATCTGATTGTATCCTTCATGTCTGTACTCCTTTTATGCCACACTAAATTTTTTTTTTAGCTGGACATGTGGTTATCCAAAATAAAAACCACTTCCCTCAACTTCCTTAATAATCATGTGTGGTCAATGGGATATAAGCTGAAGTGCCTGTGGCAGCCTCCAAGAAACTGCTTAAGAGTTAGGGTTTATCCTTTGTCCCTTCATCCCTCTTCCTTCATTCTGCAGCATGGAGATATAGGTGACAGCTGGAGCCCATCTTGAACCATGTACCATATCTTAGGGAATGATGGTACCATGAGCTGATGATTTCATGGAGCAGAACCTCTGTGTCAGACAGTTTCTGGACTTTCACATGATAGATAAAAAAGCTTCTAGCTTGTTTAAGCCATTGTTATTATATTTCTTCTTTCTGTAGCTATATTAACAGTATCTATCCAAAAGTTCAAGTAAACTCATTTGTTTTCCTTACTATAAGTTCATTCCATGTAAATCATATATAATCATGTTTGCCCTCCTGCAAAAAAGTATTGTAAACACAAGCTGAAGCTAGTATTTGTTCTTTATCTCAATGGCAAATACATTTGGAAGAAGAAATGACCCGTGTACCAGCTGGTTTTATGTTCAGAAAGTCCTTGAAATCATAAGGAGTGTTTCAGTACTAACAGATGACTCATCACTGAGTTCCTAATCCAAGAGATGTGGCGTGGGAGGTTGATCTGTGGCTCCATAGGTTCATTAATTTGTAAATTCATGCAATTATTTATTCATTCAAAAACATTTATTGAGCTCCCCTATGTGTTAGACACTAGGGAGTGCAAGACACCCAGGAGAGAAAGCTGAGATCATTACCTTCAAGGTACTCATGGTTTTAAAGGAGACAAAGATATGTATTATAAGAACAGTGATGCAAGCACTAGAAAGAGGCATGAAGTAGGTGTTGAGGGAGTACAGAGGCAGATGCTGCCAAGAGAATTAATTCAAAGTGGGGACCAGAAGCTTCCGAGGGTATGGCCTGTCTCTTCTCATCACTGTAGCTTGGCACTCAGCACAGCTTAGTATGTGCTCCACAAATGTTTGCTGAATGAATGAATGAAGCATGATCAGTAAAAACCAGGGGTTGGTTGGGCAATTGTAGGACAGAACAGAGAAGGGGTCATCCCACAAGACCAAAGGTTCCTGAGGGGAGGGTCTTCATCATGATCGCAGTTGCCTTCCCAGCACTGAACATTGAACCTGGTGCTGAAAGTTATCGAAATATGTTGAACTTGCATTTGTCCAAAAAGTTCCAGAGTCATGGCTGAATTAACAGAAGATAGAAGGGCAAGGTTAGAAGGCAACAAACATTGCAACATTTCAATTTCCGTCAAAGTAAAAACCACCTTGACTCATGTCCCTTGGCTTTAATATTTCCAGAAATTGTGTAACTCTAGAGAAGAGTGATTTTACCTACATTTCAGCTGGACAAAACTGAATCATAGACCTCTAAACATAGACCCACTCAGAAATACATACATACATACATAAAACCACTCAGTAAATTAGAGGCATGGCAAACCCAAAAACCACAATTTGTTAATTCCTAGCCTGCAGAAATACAAATTCCAGGTTGCCTAGAGAAAAGGTGGTTGTGAACCCAAAATCGATTTCCAGCAGAAATCATTTATCTACATAGGGTGAGTACATTGATTTGTCTGTGATTTATTGTACTATAATCTTTGCCCTCTTTTGTCATGCTGATCATAAAGAATAGTAACAGTAGGTGTAAAGCCACCATTGCATAAAGGTGAAACACATACATTTTAAGGAGGGTGAATAGGGAAAAACCTGAGAAACTTCAACCAATATCACAAAACCCGTGTACCTGGCTCTGGTTACAGCTTTCTTTACCTTTTGCTGAGGACACATCCCCAGTGTGGGTTTTTATATGCACCTGGTGTGCATTTGCTAAAGAATTAGGGACATCTTATCTGTCATCATTAGTGTGACCATCCTCAGGTCTGTGTCAGACCTCATTCCTTCTGTATTAAAGCAAGGGACATCTTGTTTTCAAATGAGGGCCCTCTGTCAGCACTGGGGGAACACGAGCTGCCGAGTCACACTCGGCTGCCTCCCTCCAGCCCTGCCTGCTGTTCGCCCGCCAGCTGCTCAGGTTCCTACTCTCCATCTCCCTGACAACAGGTGTGACTTTTGGAGAGTCCATGCCTCATTTAGCCCTGGTAATGGCTTAATTGAGTCGGAAAAATGCAAGGACAGGAGCGTGATAAAAACCAGCTGAGCTGAGTTCCTGTTAGTCACTGGAAAAAACTATCAAGGAAGGGAGGAGAAAGGATGAACAAGAGTGGGGAGGAGCAGCATAGGGTGTCAAGCAATATGGGGAGAAAGAGCCAAGACAAAGCAAATAAAGGAGATAAGTAGGAGAGGAAATGAACATTCATTAATGTTGTTCTGTGAGCCCCCAGCAACATGGCCTGGTCTGTCCCGTTCGTGGCCCAGAACCCAGAGGGGCTCTGTAAATGATCAGGTGAATGAATATATATACGTGGGGTCCCCACATCCCCATAAACCATCTTAGGAGTTTAGCCATCTCAAGAAGAAGGAAACAGAAAAAGAAAAAGAGAAAAAGAAATAGAATGGGAGTTGAGGGAAGGTGAAAAATTCAAGGTTAAAAAATGATGAGAAATGCTCATTCTCTGCTCTAGAATCTTATGAGTTGAAATGTGTGCTGGCTTTGGGCTTTGACATTGCCAATGCCTGGTTTCCACAGCAGGACGGAGTGAGTTCCTGGGGACACAGGCCATGGAGTTAAGAAATTTCTTATCCTGAAATGATTCCCTTCATGCCTTAAGTAAGCTCTGCTGATGGATGTGTGGACACCTCTGGAATTAATGAAATGGTTGAGGTGAAAAGCAAAGACACGCAACTCATGTTTTTATAAAGAAAAATGCGAGAGGTTCGTACATGAAAAAAATTTTTCTGTGGAATAATGTCCTTTCAAAACTGCAAGGAACCCTGATTAGCCAGGTGTTTTTCAGTCTGGTGCGATGTGCTACTACAGTGTCCTTGGGTAAAGTAAGTTTGGGAATTGATGTACACTCTGCCACAAGGACATATTTGCCTCCCAAAGGCTCTGAGAAGTCCTACAGTAAAGATAACTTTAACCCACTCATTCTCAAATCTATTTCAGCATGGGACTTTTGTTAACAATGCTGTGAAACACAGGCTTGGGAAATGTTAACCTCATGGAAAGTATACAATCCTTCCCTGGAGCCTTCCCGTTCTCTCTGGATGCATTTTTGAATGGGGAGGTATGTCCGTCCCTCTCTGGGCACAGCATTTCTTGTAATCCCAGGAATGAAATTCCAAAGGGTAAGATTGGAAAGAAGAAAGGACTGAGGGGTGGGGGTAGCTAATGCTGATGCATACTCCAGTCATTCTCTGATCTTGGGCATAGGTGTTCCTGCTTCTCTTCTTCTGCAGGATGTTTCTGCTGCACTCAACAAGCTTTTACACCAAGCCTTTCTCCCTCCCACTTGCAGCAACTCTGGCCTAGAAGTGTTCCCCCACAAGGATCTTTGGAACATGCAGGGGCATTCTGGTAAACTGGCTCTCTGGAGGCAAAAATAAGAGAGAAAAGGAAAAAAATGAAAGAAAAAAAATGACCTGATTTGTAGTGTTTGCTGAATATTCCCACCATGGCAGATTTCAAGCTGCCAGTGATTTCATAGCCAACTTGCAAAAATCCTTGCTATTTAACCATTGGCTCTCATGGGCTGGTAGAAGCCTGTTGCAACATACTTCTGGGACACAGCTCTAAGCAAATGGAAATACTGGTCTTTGGAAAAACTGGCCCCAATTATTTTATGGACATTATTATGAATCTTTTCTTTCCTCCTGTTTCCTTCTCTGCTCTGACTGCTACGAAGCTGAAGCCAAATCTGAGGTCCAGCTCCAGATAATATAGAAACCAAAGAGTGCATTTATGTGTTCTAACATTACTCAACGTATTACTTTTTCTTCCCATGCTTATTTCACCCCCATTTCCTCACCCTATTAAATCTTTTACTTTTTATAAGCAATGATAGGGATATAAACACACACAAAAACATATATTGGGGGTTCTACTATGGGGAATAAGAAATGTCCCCAGAGAAGACTCCCTGTACAGTGAGAAGAAGGGGGTCTGGGAAAGCCATTCTTGCCTCAGTAACTGAGTGGGTAGATTTAAGGGGGCTGTTTTGGGAGGCCAGGTCATTAATCTACACTGAGTGTTATATGCAACTAATGAATCGTTAAACATTACATCAAAAACTAATGATGTACTATATGTTGGCTAATTGAACATGGTAAAAAAATAAAAAATAAAATGTGGAATTTTAGAGGTAGAAGGGACTTGGGAAGCATAACTTGTTCACACTGAAACCTTCTGACACCTCAATTATTGGATCATGGTGGCCACTCTTATCAAGTGTAGGAGTTGGAATTCAGAACTCATGGAAGAAACTGTGTGAGATTCAGCAATGGAAGGGAAGGAAAGTCATTTTCTTTTTTCCTCTGATTTGTCAGTGCCCCCTAGTGTGACTTAGTAATAGCATTTTAGGTTTTTAGGAGACTAAACTTAGTTTCATTTTCAGCATAAAATCTATTATGGGAATTCCTGGAGTTTTAACTGGCCCTTAGGTGTATAGAGTTGGATTAATCATAATCCTTGCTTGGTGACACATCCTCGCCATTGGTCCGTGACTGTTCCATTTTTATTTATTAAGTTATTTTAATTTATGAAAATTTTTTCTGTTCATTTATCTTTCTCATTATTCTATCAGAGTTTTGGGCTTTTTCCCCTCCAAATTTAAGAGTTCTTTATATATTATGAATATTAGCCGTTAAGGTGTGAGGTATACTACAAATATTTTCATCAAATTTGGCAGTTCTTTGACTTTATTTTACCATGCAACTTTAAAGAACATTTTTTATGTGGTCAAATTTATGAATTATTTCCCTTATTGCCCCTGGATTTTGAATTAATGTTAGAAAGCTTTTCCCTACACTGAGTTTATAGAAGAGTTCACCATATTTTTTCCACTTTATTAATTTATTTTCTATCTAATTCTGTTTTTTTTACATTTAGTTTCCTGAGCAGTGTGAAGTTTATTTTTGTGTATGGTATGAGCTATGGATCTGGTTTTACCTTGTTTTCTAAGTAGCTACCTAGTTGTGCCAGCAACATTTTTTAAAAAGCTCATCTTAAAATAAATAAGTAAAGAAATGGCCCATCTTTGCTTCTGTGGTTGAAGATGCCACCTTTATCTATTCTATTCTTGTCTGTATGCTATTCTTAGGGCAGTGGCAGTAGCGCTCTGTTTTTATTTTTGTTTTTAAGTAGACTCCACACCCAGCATGAAGCCCAACATGCGGCTTGAATTCATGACTCTGAGATCAAGACCTATGCTGAAATGAAGAGTCTCACTCTTAACCGACCGAGCCAGGCAGGTGCCCCAGTAGCACCCTGTTTTAATTATGGGGACTCATAGTATAGTTTAATACCGGGTAGGACTAGTCTACATTTATAGTTTTTATTTCTTAGTGTGTTCTAGGCTATTCCTGCATGCTTGTTTTTCCTTGTAAACTTTGGCATTAACTTATCCAGCTCCATAAAAAAAGCTTACAGATATTTTTATGGGGATTGTGTTACATTGACATCTTGATGGTGTTGAGTTGTCTTATCCAAGAACTTCAAGGATGCATTTCCTTTTGTTTCAAGTCTAATTTCATGTCTTTCAAGAGTGTTTCCCCTCATTGGTTTTGCACATTTTTCTTAAAATTATTCCTAAGTATTTATTTTTGTTGCTATTATAAATGGGGCTTTCTTTACCATTATATCCTCTAGCTGATTATTATTTGTGTTTATGAAAGCTGTTGATTTTTGTATGTTAATTAGATATGTTGATACCTTACTGACTTCTTTTATTATTTAAATTACTTCCATTGTTCATTGATTCTCTAGTATTGTCTGGAGATATTTTTACTTTTTTTATTGAGATAGAATTGACATGTAACATTACATGAGTTTCAGGTGCACAACATAATGATTCGATATTTGTGGGTATTGTGAAATGATCACCACAATAAGTCTGGTTAACATCCATCACCACACACAGTTACAAATTTTTTTTCTTGTGATGAGAAGTTTTACCACATGTTCATCATTTCTTTGCTTTCCTCTCCACCCCCTCCAACCCTTGCTTTAAAATATTTTTTTAAATCATAATAAAGACTGGGAGGATACACATCAAAACGTTGAGTGATTTGTTTTCAGTGGTAGAATTATGGATTTCTTCCCTGTTTTGCTCTTTGTTTTTGAAACTTAAAAAAACGTATGATTTTGGAGGTTCTAGCAGGGGAGCGCAGCTACTCATATACCCTTGACTGAAGAACGGTCCTCCTCTATCAGGGAAGGTCGTCCTCTTTGACAAAGCGCACAGCTTTGGGAGGGACGCACATGGAGCGGTGAGAATTGGACAGCTACATGCAAAAGAATGAAACTTGACCACGCTCTCACACCATACACAAAGATAAACTCCAAATGGATGAAAGACCTTGATGTGAGTCAGGAATCCATCAAAATCCTAGAGAAGAACATAGGCAGCAACCTCTTTGACATCGGCCACAGCAACTTTTCTCATGACACATCTCCAAAGGCAAGAGAAACAAAAGAAAAAATGAACTCGTGGGGCTTCATCAAGATAAAAAGCTTCTGCACAGCCAAGGAAACAGTCAAAAAAACTAAGAGGCAGCCCAAGGAATGGGAGAAGATATTTGCAAATGACACCACAGATAAAAGATTAGTATCCAAGATCTACAAAGAACTTCTCAAACTCAATACATGTGAAACAAATAATCAAGTCAAAAAATGGGCAGAAGACATGAACACTTTTCCAATGAAGACATACACATGAAAAAATGTTCAAAATCATTAGCCATCAGGGAAATTCAAATCAAAACCACACTGAGATACCACCTTACGCCAGTTAGAATGGCAAAAATTGACAAGGCAGGAAACAACAAACAACAAATGCTGGAGAGGATGTGGAGAAAGGGGATCCCTCTTACACTGTTGGTGGGAATGCAAGTTGGTACAGCCACTTTGGAAAACAGTGTGGAGGTCCCTTAAAAAGTTAAAAATTGAGCTACCTTATGATCCAGCAATTGCACTACTGGGTATTTACCCCAAAGATACAGACGTAGTGAAGAGAAGGGCCATATGCACCCCAATGTTCATAGCAGCATTGTCCACAATAGCTAAATTGTGGAAGGAGCCGAGATGCCCTTCAACAGATGACTGGATTAAGAAGATGCGGTCCATATATACAAGAATATTACTCAGCCATCAAAAAGAACGATTTCTCAACATTTGCTGCAACATGGATGGGACTGGAGGAGATAATGCTAAGTGAGATAAGTCAAGCAGAGAAAGACAATTATCATATGGTTTCACTCATTTATGGAATATAAGAAGTCAGAAGATTGGTAGGAGAAGAAAGGGAAGAAGAAAGGGGGGGTAAACAGAAGGGGGAATGAACCATGAAATACTATGGACTCTGAGAAACAAACTGAGGGCTTCAGAGGGGAGTGGGGTGGGAGATTGGAATAGGCTGGTGATAGGTATTAAGGAGGGCACGTATTGCATGGTGCACTGGGTGTTATACGCAAGTAATGAATCATGGAAATTTACATCAAAAACTAGGGTTGTACTGTATGGTGACTAACATAATATAATAAAAAATTATTATAAAAAATGTACGATTTTTAAAAATCAGAATAGATGTTGTAAAATGTTATTTAAAAGGATGGCTATGTAATTAGACATAAACATTAAACATGAAGGAAAAACATTGCAAAAATGATTTTACTGTTTAGTAATACTATATAAACTTTGAAATATATTTTGAAACATATGCTTATGGGTACTACTTCTTCATGTCTTCTATTTTTTTAATAAAATGTTTACCTCCCTTTTCTCTTTTCTCTGTCTCTCAAACTTTTAATGGCAATATAAGACATCAAGACATATACACAAATCATAAGTGAATTTTCACAATGTAAACACATCCATGAAACCAGCATCCAAAAAACTAGATTGAGAAATAGAACCAGAACCCCAGAGGCCCCACTCATGTCTCTTCCCAGTCATTATCCTCACCTAAGGTAACCAGTAGCCTGACCTTTACCATCACAAATCAGTTTTTCATGTTTTTGAACTTTATATACATGGAATTATGTAGTATATACTCTTTTGTGTCTGGCTTCTTTTTTCCAACATTATGTTTGCAAGATTCATCTATATTGTTTTGTGTAACCATGGTTTGTTTTTTCTCACTGTTGCACATTACATACCCATTCCTCTGTTAATGAACAGGTTTGTTTGTTTGTTTGTTTGTTTTTTAAGATTTTATTTATTCATGGGGCACCTGGGTGGCTCAGTTGGTTAAAGCTACTGCCTTCGGCTCGGGTCATGATCCCAGAGCCCTGGCACTGAGTCCCACATTGGGCTCCCTGCTCAGTGGAGAGCCTGCTTCTCCCTCTGACCCTCCCCACTCTCATGCTCTCTCTCTCACTCACTCTCTCTCTCTCAAAATAAATAAATGATATCTTTTTAAAAAAATATTTTATTTATTCATTTTGAGAGAGAGAGAGAGAGAGAGAGAAAGAGTACGCAAGCTGGGGGTGGAGCAGAGGGAGAGAGGGATAATCAAGCCTACTTCAAGCTGAGCATGGAGCACAGGGCAGGGCTCGACCTCACGACCCTAATACCATGACCTGAGCCAAAATTAAGAGTTGGACGTTTAACCAACTGAGCCGCCCAGGAGCCCCACAGTTTGAGGTTTTAATGAATAGTGCTGCCGTGAACATTCTTGAATATGTCTTTTTGTGAAATATGTTGAGTACATGCCTGAAGTGGAATTGCTGGGTCACAGAGTTTGTGTATGTTTAACTTAGTAGGTAATACCAAAAAGTTTTTCAAATGGTTGTAACCAGTTTATCTTCCCATGAGCAATATATGGGAATTTCCACTGATCCATATCCTTGCCCACCCGTGATATTGCCAATCTTTTTCACTGCAGTCATCTCTTGTTTTCCTTTTATATGGTTATGTTGTATTTACCTGTAGTCCTAAGAAGCATTAGAATTGTTTTAATTGTTTTAAACATTATAAAAGGGCATCACGCTATATGTAATCTTCTGAGACTTACTTTTTTCACTTAATATTATATTAGTAAGATTCATCTATATTATTATGTGTTACTATCATTCATCATTTTGATTGCTGTATAATAGCCCACTGTGTGAATAGATCACAGTTTATTCATGCACTTTCCCATTGATTGGCATTTGGGCTGTTTCAATGATAATGGCAGGTCTTTCCTTCAGGTTTGCTCCCACCTGTGCAGGAATTATGAAAGAGTTCTATGAAATTCCCGACTTCTATTAGCTTCTTGCAAAATCCAAGGCCCAAAATGACATACCCCACTATCCTATTTTAAAGAACATTCTGCCTTAAAGTTAACCAAAATCACAAATATTTTAAAAATTAGGGCCATTTCTTTTTTGCTTACATTGTCACTGCAGCGAAAGACCAGACTCAGAAAACTCTAATTCATTTAAAGGTAGCATAGAGTTGCCCTCCTTTTTTTTCCAGGCTTAACAATCCAAATTTCTTTCAAACCTTTCTGCTTAGGGCTATTTCATATTTTTCTAGAGATACATGTTAATATCCTGGAACTTTTTCTAACTTCTTCATGTCATTCTTTAGAGTACGCTAACAAAAATGGGACCGTGCTTGAGGCTGGCTTGAGGCTGAGATGCATTATGTCCCGGCCCTTCTGTGCAGATTTCAGGCCATATTTGTAGCCTTTTATCCACATGCTATAATTTGGCTGACTCGCATCAACATTCTGGTCATCTAGGTTCTGCTTGTTTTTCTAATATATATTTGTTTTCATAGTCCTTTCAGAACCTATATTGGTATTTTAAAAAATCTCCAGATATATCACATTGCAGTTGTTCAAACTGAATTTTGTTTCTGAAGAACTATTGTCCCGTTAAATTCATTTTGAATTTTGTTCCCATTTTTGAAGGACCCCATCCCGCTGGCAAGAAATGTCAGGAAATAAGTGGCCTATCCAACTTTGTACTTGTTGGAGAATCATGAATTATCATTTAAAAACATAAATCCTGGAAAATGCTGCATTCAGTTGCCCCCATGAGAAGACTCTGCACTGGACCCTTGCAGCTGTTCTGAAGGAAGACTATCTCAAAGTACAGTAACCCTTCCCCCAAATAAAGCCATGTATGTTTCCATAAACCTGACTTTGAAGCTGGATTATCCAACATACCCTCACACCTGGTGGAAACCCATCCAATTCATTTCCTGCAATGTGGTAAATCTCAGGCAGAAATGTAATGTTATTGAATAGATTCTCATATCTGTCAGGCACTCGGCTGGGTGCAGGGCAGTGGGTCTCAAAGTCAAGTCCCTGGACTACCACCACCAGCAACATCATCACCTGGGAACTTGTCAGAAATACAAATTCCTGTGTTGTGGTGTGCGCTGGGTGTTATACGTGACTAATGAATCATTGAACACTACATCAACAACTAATGATGTACTATACAGTGGCTTCATGAACGTAATAAAAAAAAGAAATACAAATTCCTGCATCCCACCCTGACCTACTGAGTTAGATATTCTGGGGTGGGGTCCAGCAATCTGGTTTTAACAAGCTCTGTATCTAATATATACTCAAGTTTGAGAACCTCTGCTAGACTATCTTAACAATTCTTTTTTATCTGCATTGGCATAGTTTACTAGTCTGTTCATGACTCTAAAAAAATCTGGTTCCTAAGAATAATTTCAAAATGAACCTTTTTTTCCCAACACTGTAACTTTTTTCTTTAAGCATAACACCTAGCAAGGCAAAAATACATTGGAGCGCATACACAATAGTTTCCTGTCAATTTATTCTTCAGTTTCTCTGAAATTTTTCTCATGTAATAATTGATAACATTTTATGACACCAGTATTCCAGGAAACATAGTTCATAAATCATTGCTCTGTAGCTAGGGTAACTTTCTGAATCTATAAAAAGTACGCATGATTTGTGAACTAGAGAAAATGACCATCAACCACAGATGGGCCCCTTCTTGCCTTCTCTCCGAGCCAGGGGATTTATCTATCTAGTGATCATTCTCTTCTACCTTTCTCTGGCAGAATCTTGGGAGCTCTACTTTTAAACTGAAATCTTTCATTACTAAATTCCTCTTTCAAATTTGCCAAATGGATATATATTCCTCACAACCAGTGGATTAGCTCCAGATAGGAAGGTCCAGCATCCTGTTTATACGTGACCATTAGAAGTCACTTTCACAGGGGCACCTGTGTGGCTCAGTTGGTTAAGCGTCTGTCTTCAGCTCAGGTCATGATCTCAGGGTCCTGGGATGGAGCCCTACATCAAGCTCCCTGCTCAGCGGGGAGTCTGCTTCTCCCTCTGCCCCTCCCCCTGCTCGTGCTTGTATGCTCTCTCTCTCAAATAAATTAATAAAATCTTGAAAAATAAAGTCACTTCCACAAATCCCCTCTGTCCAGTACCCCCTGTTCTCTTCTGCTCTCTCTGCCAGCCCTTCTGGGGGCTCAGAAAGACCTCTCCTTCAGGAGCTGGAATGGTCCTGAACATTCTGCAACCTGTGGCTATCCAGGGCACTCTCAGTGTCTCTCTGCCCAGTCCTGAGCCTGTTAGAGGCTCCTGAAGACCTGTTCAGGGTAAGAGGAGGCCACAGATGCCTTACAAAGAGCTCTTTCCACTTTGATGCCTCCATTCCTCTTTTGAAATGAAATCCTATTTTACTTTGATTTTCTTCTCTCTTCTTTCCCTCTTTTGCTTTCATTTGTTTTTCAGAAGTTTCCAAACTGGTTTTTAAGATTTCTCCCAATTTCTATCATGAGAAATAAGCTCTTTTAAGAGTAATGGTATTATTCCTGTTCCTATTTAGCTATGCCCATGTGTTGATTATACTAGACCAGGGGGCAAACTATGACCAGATTTGGCCCACCTATTTTTGTAAACATTTTATTGAAATATAAGCATGCCTATTCACTTGCATATTATCTGTGGGTGGTTTTGTGCTACAAGGGCAGATTTGAGTAGTTAAAACAGACATTGGCCCACAAAGCCTAAAATATTTACTATTTGGTCCTTTACACAGAAAGTTTGCTGACTCCCGAATTAAACTGAACACAGAGAAAACTCCATCTTTGTTATGACTGTATGCTGACAGCTTTGGAAATAGTTAATGTGCCTGGTGTGCAGAACAGTTTCTGCAAGTTAAAAAGAGCGGATTCCATTAGCCTTTTCAACTAGAGCAATGAGTCCAACAGCCTGTTTTGTGACCAGAGAAACAGGTCACTTCTTCTCCTTGGTTGCCATCTGACTCAGGAGGCATCAGGGGTCTTGTTTGTTTGCCATTTTCTCACATGAAGAGTGGGTTGTGTGGTGGGGACTCCCCCCAGTGAAAAAATGGGAAGCTAAAGATGGGAAGTCCAAGCTGAGATGCTGAATCACCAGCAGCAACAATTTTTACCCCCTTTGATGCTGCCAAATGAGTCAGTTCCCTGGGAACCAGCTACCTTCCTGTGAAGATGACCTTAAGGGAGAGTATGATTGGTGTGGTTTGGTCGGGAAACAGAAATACCACTACCTCCCATGTAGCCCATGCATGGTCTGGGCGGGGTGGAGGCCTGAAAGGAGGAGGCCCAGCACTTCAAGAGAGAGAAGAAATGTTTGCTTTCATTCTGCTCTTGCCATTGATGGATGCAAATTCCCCTGTGAAGGTGTCCTCTTGGATTTCTCTCATTTTCTTCTTCTCCTCCACTTCACAGATCCTCTTCCCAACACCCTGAGGCTCACAGTAGGGTAAGATTAGAGAGCACTGGAAGGCGAGGGGACTTATGTCAATGCTCTTCAGCCAAGCACCACCAGGACAGAGGGAAGGGAGGCACCCAGGGTGCAGAACGGGAGAGGCACTGCTTGTTGTGGCTGGCCCTCGTCCTGGCCCTTTTGGAGGAACAGCCCTATGGTCGGACAAGTGTGGTTTGTTACTCACTACAGAGAAGTAGAACTGTGGGTCATCTCAGCGAAGGTAGTAGAAAGAACTACAGGATGAGGCTTGTGTGAGGGGATTTGGGGGAAGGCATCTTAGTGACGGTTGTCTAAAGGGAAGGGAGACCAGAGTGAGGCTGTAGCTGTAATTGGTAAAGATGCAGTTGCCACCTGAGCCAGGATAGGGTGATGTTTGGTTGTTGTTGTGGTTTGGATAATGCTAGTATTATTATTTTTTAATCTGTGCTCAGACATGATTGTGGAGTGCTTTTGTTTCTGTCTTTGTCCTTCATAGTCACAGAGTGGTCTTGTTTGATGGTGATGTTCTATGAACTTCCATATGTTCAGCAGGAAAACATCAAGGCCTCACTGATAGTACCACCCAGCTCCCCGGTATCCAGAGCCAGTTTTCTCTTTCTGACCAGTTAGTCTCACTGACTCACTCTTTTCCACTTTCCTTAAAGTCACAAAATCACACAATAGTGGAGCCAGAAAGGACTTTAGAAACCATCTAGTTCACACCTTGCATGTTTAAGTTAAGGAAATGGAAGATCAGAGAGATGTTGCAGCCAGTTAGGACTGTGTAGGTGTAGGGACAGCCTATACCACTCTCCTTCCTGTGCTCCTGTCTGCCCATCCCTTCACTTCTTCCAAGGGCCAGGTTCTTTATTGTCTCAGGCCCTTCTCACAAATTGTTTCCTCAGCTTAGAATGCTGTTCCCCCACTCTGCCCTGCACATCTTGCTTAATCCATTCCCACTCATCCTTCAGGGTTGGCTCAAATCCCATCACCTCACAAGGAAGCCCCTCCTGACTCTCTTGAGAGGCCCCCCTCTTCCTAATGGTCTCTGCATCTTCCTAGCACTTCCCTGCTAGTCCCTCTGACTCTCTTCCAGGCAGTCAGGGATCTGGTCTCTTTCACTGCCCTATGCTCTGGACATAGCAGAGCCTCAGTAATGAATGAACACTTTGCCCCAAGACTGGTGGAGCTTCCACCACTGGAATTCTTTTTATAGTACAATAATAATAAAAAAAAAGGATTCTGAAATCTTTTCTTGGTGCCTCCATATAAACTTAGAGTCTGGTTGCAAGTAAAGAATACAACAGGCTAAAGCAAAAATGCTGAGGTGTTGCAAGTAGGTGGAGGATGAATTTGATGATCCCATCCCAATGCCGTCCTTCCTGTGATCACTATCTGGACATGCGGGTGTGCTGGAAAGGCCAGCATGTAGCCAGGAGCCCTTCACATCCCTGAACCAGAGAGAGGTCCCAGAGTCTGAAGCCGCTATTGCATCATTATTTAAAATGTTAAAAGACAGTGTAGAGTGGGCTGTTTGGCAAGAAAAGGGCTATAAAGATGAGATAGTCCAGACAGCTTATTTATATGAAATGCTGATGAAAACTATGTCTGCTCTTCCCAGAAAAATGCACATCCGCACATAATTCCATATGTTTCAGGTGTTTCATATTCCTGAAAAGCAAGGTTATGTGATTTGAGGTTTTTCTCCCTGTGGAGAGGTACTTCTCTGTTACCTCCGTGAAGAGGCAGGGCAAGAATGGAAGCTAAATTTCCTTATTCCCCATCTTTTATCCTTTATCCTAACATCAAAATGTTCATTCCATCATGAGAGACAACAAGGCATAACAGTTGAAGGCACAGGCTCTGAATGAACCCAGGGTTCAAATCTCTGCTTTGACAATGACTCGGTGACTTGGGGCAAGTTGTATAATTTCTGTGCTTTTGTTTCCTCATCTGTAACACAGGAATAATGATAGTGGGGTTGCTGTAAGGATTACACTAAAATAATTTTGTAAGAACTTATCACAGAGCCTGGCACACAGTAGATACTAGATAAAAGTTAGTTCTTAACATGATGATTGCAACGCCCCCCCACCTCTCCCCTCTTACTTGAATTGAGCGGAAAGGTTACTTTGCTGTTTCTCTCTGGTCCCAGAATACACCCGGTTTAGCTCACCCACAGCACAGCTACCTTCAAACAGCACGTGTATGATGATGAGATAGGACTGGGGCAGAAAGTCAGGCACGCCACCTAACAGCTGGATCAGAGATGCAGTTAGCATCCTGTCCACAGGGTGGATATTGCTGTGTGACACACTCCTACAGTGGGGGCATGATCAGGACGTTTTCTGACGTCTCCCAGGGTGACCACAGGCCAGAGGATGATACTGAGAAAGTGGCAAACACTCTGCGCTGATGGCCGTAGAACAAGCAAGGAATGTCTGCTGTAAACCCCGCAGGGAGAGATGGGTTTCAGGTTTCAACTGTGCGAGTTTCGGATCCTTTATGAATCAGTCTGATAGGTCAGTACAACAAGTTGGAAGCATGGTTGTGAAGAAACCAAGAAAAAGCCCTTTGGCTGAAAAACCCTGTTGGAGACAGAAGACTAGCAGGGGTCAGGAGACCCTGGTTCTAGTCTCGGCTCTGCCGCTCCCCCTGGGGGACCAGCTGTTGTCCTTCTCCGGGCTTTGGCCTCTTTATCTGTAAGATGATTGAGCTGGGCAGCGCGGATTTGGTGAGCCGTGCAGGCGGAGCCTCAGTAGAGGGCTGGGCTTAGAAGTGGCCGCTCTGCCTGCCCCCTCCCCTCCCCTCCCCTTCTACGGGTGAGAGAGAGGGTCTCCCTCCTCCCTTCAGCCAACCCCGTGGGCTCAGCGACTGTCCGGTGCGGCGGCGGGGGTTGGGTAGCGGTGGCGGGAGGCGTGGGGAGAGGACGCCCGTCGCGGGAGCTGGCTCCTTTCTCCGCCGTCAGCAGCCCCCGCCGGCCGCTCCCGCGCAGCCCGGCGTCGTTCCGCCCGCGAGTCCACGCGCCCGCATCGGCCAGGGGCCCGGCTGTGCTGGAGCAGAAAGATCGCAGATCGATTTCCAGCCCCAGCCCGGCGGTGGCGTCAGCAGGGCAGAGAGGTTGTTTTGATTTGTTAATGCGCGGAGGGAGAGGCCCTCTCTGGCCTTGAGCGCCGGCCCCGCGGCGACAAGGGGACACTGCCTTTGCACTTCTCTGCTCCAGCAGGCGACTCAGCAAACGGCCGCCCCTGCACGCCTCGGACCGGCGTGGGGGATTGCATCCCAAGGTCTTAGGCTCCTCTAGGAGTTACTGATCATTTAAGACCAGAGACACTGAGCAAGATGAAATACATAATCGGAATCCAGTAAAACCCTGGCGGCATGTCTATGTTTAGTCTAAATCTGCCATTTACAAACGGGTTAACTGAGGCTCAGGGAGGGGAAATGACTTGCCAAGGGCACATGGCCAGACTTCCGCTGTGCTAGGGGTAGAACGTGAATGTTCATTCTCTCGCTTCATGTTGCTTACTTTGGTAAGGAATGGAAGTTTTGTTCTTTTTAATTTTTAGTGTGCAAACTTTTTACAAAAGAAAGTAAACCACAAAAGAAAAGATCCATCGCTTTGGACCATTAAAACATTATGTCCAAATGATACAGAATTCTAAATTTGTAAAGGATATTAGAGGTCTTTTAGGTCACTCCCATTTTAGTTATCAACTGCTTGGTGTAGACACCTGTGGACCCTGTCGGCTGCCACACTTGTTCTTAAATAAACAAACTCACCTTAACAGAAATGCAAATGAACCCCATAAACACACTTCAGTAGGAAAGTAGGAAATTTTGCTTCTAGTGTGTGTCCTGATTTTGAGGGAGGGGTGGAGCTGGGAGAGAGAAATAGAGAGGCTGGGGGAAAAAGTTTAGCAGACAAAGTGTATATTTTAAATTTAAGACTGTTTACAATAAAATAAACATTCGGCATAGATTATCTTCATAGTATTGTGAGATCATTAAATTTTAACAATACTTTCAGAAAAACAGTAGTTTATCTTGTAGGCACTTTATTGCACATAGGCAAGGCTGTGCAAATCAACTGTGGTAACCAAAAGAATCTGAGAGTTAGATCATTTATAATAAAATGCTACATATGTGATTGGGAATTCCAGATAGGAGAAGTCAGTGGGTATCTGGGGGAGGTACCTGAGAGGAGTAGCGCATTGGGGGATGGAAGGTGTAGATGGGGGAGGGAAGGGAGGATCGTGATGGGGAGTAGAGTGCGTGATGGCACAGGAACAGGTAGCACAGGGGTAGTTCTGGTCCCCTCTCAGCTTCCCCTCTCAACCTGGTAGTTACTAGCAAGCACAGATTTAGTTCACCCTTGCTAGGGCAGGTATAGTGGGCACAACCTTTATCTCACGGGGTTGTTTTAACAGACGTAAAAGCGTCTGGTACCTCAATTCCCAGTAAACAGACACATACAGCTCCTACCCTGTTCTGAGCCTTTTCCTCTCTTCTAAGAGACCAGTTCTTCAGTCCTTCCTGTTTTCAGGGTCTCAATTCCAGCCAGATACAGACAAGTCTGTGCAAGTAGCACACAGAGGTGCGATCTCAATTTGAGAAGCCCAGGTTCTTTCCTTTTCTTTGCACCTGGCAACACTATTCCTTCCCTCCCTAGTTCCTTCCTCCCTCCCTCCCTTCCTCCCTTTTCTTCTCTTTCTTTCTTTCTTCTTTCTTCTTTCTTTCTTTCTTTCTTTCTTTCTTTCTTTCTTCTTTCTTCTTTCTTTCTTTCCTTTTCTTTCTTTCTTTTCTTTCTTTCTTTTTCTCTTTCTTCTTTCTTTCTTTCTTTCTTTCTTCTTTCTTTCTTTCTTTCTTTCTCTTTCTTTCTTTCTTTCTTTCTATTTCTTTCTTTCTTCTTTCTCTATTTAAAGATTTTCTTTATTTATTTGACAGAGAGAGCATGAGTGGGGTGGGCAGGGGTAGAGGGAGAAGCAGCCCCCCCACCTCCAGCAGGGAGCCCAATGCCAGACTCCATCCTAGGACCCTGGGACCGTGACCTGAGCCGAAGGCAGACGCTCAACTGACTGAGCCACCCAGGCATCCCAACACTGTTTATTTCTAATAGCAAAAATGGAACTCCATGTCCCACAAGTGAGGATTGGCATGCCAAGATGGTACAGTCTCAGTCCTTAAAATCTGCAGTCCTTAAAAAGGTAATAGAACCACCTAAAGACATAGGACAATACTCATAGTATGCTGTTAAATAAATTAAAAAACAAATTTACAGAACAGCATGTGCAGTGAAACCAGCTGGTTTAAAAATATGAATAGACATAGAAAGGAAAGATGGAGCATTATTAACACCTCTGTGACCTAGACAGGGAAGGGATTCATAGTGTTAGACCCATAATGCTGAAAACAAACAAACAAACAACACAGCAACAACAAGGTTACCCGACACTGAGGGGTATTAAGTGATTTGCCCGGTATCACACAACTGGTAAGTGGCAAAGCCTGAGCTGGAACCAGATTTCAGATTTCCCATTCAGTGTTCTTCCCCTGGACCATTCCAATCCACTCTTTCCTCAGACTGCTGGTGTCCCTCATAGGTATGTACATTTCAGGAAGGACTTGTTACTTTGTGTTTTTTTTTTAATAATAATTTTTTATTATGTTATGTTAGTCACCATACAGTACATCCCTAGTTTTTGATGTAATGTTCCATGATTTCATTAGTTGCGTATAACACCTAGTGCTCCATGCAATATGTGCCCTCCTTAATACCCATCACCAGCCTATCCCCATCTCCCGCCCCCCTTCCCTCTGAAGCCCTCAGTTTGTTTCCCAGAGTCCATAGTCTCTCATGGTTCATTCCCCCTTCTTTTTACCCCTGCTTCATTCTTCCCTTCCTTCTCCTACTGATCTCCCTATTTCTTATGTTCCATAAATGAGTGAAACCATATGATAATTGTCTTTCTCTGCTTGACTTATTTCAGTTAGCATAATCTCCTCCAGTCCCGTCCAGGTTGCTGCAAATGTTGGGTAATCATTCTTTCTGATGGCTGAGTAATATTCCATTGTATATATGGACCACATCTTCTTAATCCAGTCATCTGTTGAAGGGCATCTTGGCTCCTTCCACAACTTAGCTATTGTGGACACTGCTGCTATGAACACTGGGGTGCATATGGCCCTTCTCTTCACTACGTCTGTATCTTTGGGGTAAATACCCAGTAATGCAATTGCTGGATCATAAGGTAGCGGACTTGTTACTTTGAAGTAGTCACATTGACCCAGCCAGAGGGTCATTTAGATGCCAATAGAAAAAGTTTCGTTTTTGTTTGCTTTAAGAAATGGTACAGTAATGTGCTCAACAGACATCCTCCTGGCTTCCTGAACCTCTCATGGGCAAGTGGTGTGGGCAAGCTGCCAGGCACTTTATGCACACACCCTGGGTACGTGGGCGATCAGAGCTGGTGGGGACTTGGGGAATTACTTAGCAAATGAGAAAACCAAGGGTCAAGACAAAGTGAATTGTCTTTACCCCCAGCTGGGCAAGGATACTCCCAAAGGCCTCCATTACTCACTCTGTGGAATCTGTTCTGAAGTTATGATGTTGTCTTTTAGAGGCTTTCTCAGAGAAAGACCAACCCCACTTCAGTCCTAGAAGACAGTGACCAGCCCAGTTCTCCCTTTCTGACAGAATTCTCAGTTAATATGCCTGTGGCAGGAAGGAGAATAGCTGTGGATTCAGGTTGTTTGTGTGGAAAATGTGCTAGCTTCATGGATCTAAAAGGAAGTGGGAGAAGATGGGAGTGAAATGACAGATAAGAGAGGTGAGGAAAGGTATCTTATATTTGCCATAGTTGTTCATTAAGATTCAATGAGTTCAGAGTTCAGTTCTCAAGGTGGCTTAATAAAAACTGCAGAAATAGAGCCTTTTCCATACCACCAGGTTCATTCTTCATATTCATTGCATGAAAGTTGAAATAATTCAGTGTTCCCTCTGAACTCCTCTTAGATCCCCATTCTGCCCCATGTGGACCATCTAGGTGAAAATTTGCTATGGGTAGAGATGTCCTAACGCTGGGGTAGGGAGAGGCTGGGGTTGGAGCTAAGACAAGGGAGACTTTATAGCACCAAATTGGCAGCTGGAATGGTGAGCTTTGATGATTCTCCAAGGAAGAAAATGAGGGGGGGAAAAAAGATAGCCTTAGAGTACAATTTCCCAAAGTGTTCTTGATCAAATATATAAAGAAACATTGTGTGAAATAAAAGTAAACATGTCTATTGACTGTAGGACTTATGAATGCCTTCAGTAGTCTAATGTGCTTTATAGAATCTCCGAGAAAAGGACAAAGTAAATAAAGTTGAAAGGCAAGACAAATATAATTTCATTCTGTTGTTTTTCTTTTTATTTTTTCTCTTCTCCTGGATCTCAAGTTCATACTGCTCTAAATCCTTGGTGTTCTATGATTTATTTATTTATTTGTATTTAACTGTGATCATCAGGGATACTGATGATGACTAAGAGGGATGATGCTCTGTATTTCTCTAGAAATTTTCAGTCTGTGTCACACTGAATTACCAATAGTTGGAAATAATCAGTACTATCTGACACTTCATTGGACCTGGCTTATTGTCATAAATTGACACCCTTTCTATATGTTGCTGGGCAGCGTTCACATGGGCTGGGGATTGAGACTAGAAGCAGGGCAGGAAGGAGTGGTCAGATGCCAGCAAGCTCTGGAGAGGAGACACGCTGCTGCTCCTTGGGATTGATATCAGAATGGACCATCCTTTTGTCTTGTCTGCCTTGGGTTCAGGTATCTCTTCTATCTCTCTCTTTAATAAAAACATTTTTATTGAGGTATAACTTACATATAATAAAGTTCACAAATTATAAAACTACAACTTGGTGAATTTTTACAAATGTACAACAGCTATATAAACACCATCCACATCAAGACATAGAACATTCCCAGCACACTAGAAGACTCCCTCATGCCTTCTCCCAATTACACCCTCAAATTCTATTCTGATTTCTATCACTCTAGCTTAGTTTTGCTTATTCTTTAACTTCATAGCAAGCACGGAGATGCTTGTTGCCCTGAAGATTAATGCACCTGGATGTAGACATTCTTCACACCCCAGCTGCCACACATGCTCATCATGGTTGATACAATGTGTATATATACACATATGTACATGCAGACACAGCAGTATGGCAGCGCTGAGCTGAGACTTGTCACAGAATTCTGAATATTTTCCCTTATGTGCACAATGTTGTTGACATGGAGAGAAACAGAGAATGGGATCAGGGAGGCTAGTATGTTCCTAGTGAGGCTGCCCAAAGGCCTCACACTCTAGATCAAACCGGGTCTGTAAGGCAGGAACTCCTCTTGTCTAAATCACAAGAAGCTAAACAACATCGAGATCATAGTTTTTGATATTCTACAATAGAGCTCACATGTGTGAATCATCCACTAAATATCTTATCAAACTGGTATCATAGATGGTACCTCTTCATCCCTCTAACTTTGAACTGGTGAGTTTGCCATTCTAACCTTCATGGTTGGCCCAGACCTGACCCAGGTTTTGAACCAGTTCCCACTTCTGGCTCTGGGAAGGCACCGCTTGTACAGACCTAGCTCAACAGATTCCCCCTTCACTCTGGGCTACGGTGACTTTGGTGACCTTAGTCCTGGTGAACCCTGATCCCAGTTACCCTGGCCAGTTTTGGTCTCTGATCCCTGATCCAGGCTGGGTCTCCCTAGTACCAGCAACCTGCTATTTTGGAGCTTGAACAAATGCAGCCCTACCCTTGCCTGGACTCCGGAGATGAATTGTAGATCCTGTTTCTATGAGTAGGTTACACCATCCTGATGACCTCTGCAGCTGAATCAAGCCACCACTGTTTTAGGGGCCATTTGGATCTTAAATGAAGCTAATTGGTTTTATCTACAAAATGTATCTGTCCACCTCATATCTGTCTACTTCTCCTTGGTTCACACCCCTAGTTCGAGCCATCATTTTCTATCACCTGATCCTACCTGAACTCCCTGCTTTTACTCTTGCTCTAAAATCATCCAGTTTCCCCCATTTTTCATATAGCAGTTAGTCTTTTAAACCCTGACAATGATATGCTTCTATAGCCCCATTTTGTATGACTCCCCCTTTGTTCATTATTTTTAATCACCCTTGTCTCTTACCCATTCCTGGAACACACCGAGCTCTTTGGCCTCACTGTTACCTCTACCTGGAATGTTTTTCTCTTGGCTGCTTCCTTCTCATCCTTCAGGTCAGACCTTAAATGTTACTTTTATTGGTAGGTCTTTCCTGACTACCCTATCAAAAGTTACCCTCAACCCAGTTGTCTGATATCCCTGTGTTTTTCTTCTTCTTAGCACTTACATCACACACTCTGCAACATGTAATTGCAATTTCCAAATGCAAACATGATTGTTTATCTGTTTGCTTATTATCAACCCTCTAGCTCCAAATCTAGATTGTAACCCCTTGAAGGTAAGGACCTGTCTGTCTTGTTCACAACTGAATCCTCAGTACTTAGCACAGTGTCTGAAATTTAGTAGGAGCTCAATAAATATGATGAATGAGTGAGTAGATTATTTGTATCCCCCCTTTCCTACCTTCTATATCCATTTTATCATGAGATTCTGGAGATTTTTCCACTTAAATAACTTAATTCTTTCTACTTCTTTCCAGCTCCACCACTACCACCCTAAGTCAAGCTACCATCAACCGTCACGTGACCTGCTTCTCACCTTGCATCCCTGCTTCAGTTGGGCTCCCCTCCAATCCATTCTTCTCCTTGCAGTGGGAGTGATCTTTAAATACAGAAGTCTGGTCCTTTCATGTTCTTGCTTAAATGACTTCAGAGGCTTCCTTTGCTGTGGAGCTCAACACCACAATCCTTATAGTAGTCTGCAAGGCCCTGGTTGGTTTAGTTCCCTCCAGTTCCCAATCTCATTTTCTGCTCTACAACCTATTATTCTCACTACTCCAGATGTGACTATGCCCTGTTCCTTCCAGCCTCAAGGCCTTTGCATCTGTTCCTCCACTGGGAATCTGCTCCTCCCCATTCTTTGCTACATTAGTCCTGTTCACTCTTTGGATCTTAGCTCACATGTCATTTACTTAAGAAAACTCCCTGAATCCTTTTTCCTACTCCCCCTTCATCCACACAAGATTGGGTCCACTGAGCTACCTGACCTCATAGAATTACACTTTCCCATCATTGCACTTAAAAGAAGTTCTAATAGAACATTTATTTCCATGATTATTTGTTTACTGTTTGTTGCCTTCATAGTAAGCTCCATGGGGATGAGGGTGATGTCTGTTTGGTTCACTGTTGTATCTCCAGTGGATAGCACAGTGCCTTATACATAATAAAGACTCAGTAAATCCATGTTGAATGAATAAAATATAAGCTGCAAAACCATTCCAAATGGTGAAATTAAATCTCTATACATGAGTAACATTAGCTCATTATTGATGAGGTGCTCTTTCATGTGCCAAAAGTCACTGATAGCATGTACACTGACATCTTTATAACTTAGAGTCTGTGAATCCCAATCTTTGTATTAATAATAACACCAAAAATACTAGACTGTACTGGCTACATAAATAGTGCCTAAAATGTAGTCCTCACAACCACCTATTAGGATGGTGCAGTTATTATCCCCATTTTTGTAGATAAGATAACTATAGTTTTTAATCTTTCTTGCCCCTTTTAATGCATCATGGGAACTCCTAACTGTTCTGATTCCTTTGTTCTGTGAGCGATAATGTAAAAAAAAAAAATAAAACAAACATTTCAGATAAATGATAAATTGACCAGATCCTTTTAAAATTCCAAAACAGACATCCCAGACTGAGATCACTTAGCACTCCCTTCCCCTCAGGAAAGCTGGAAATGCCAGTAGTGGTGATTCAAACTACGTCCCACCAGTTCTTCTCTGGTTTCCCTTGCCCATGCTCAGGTATTGGAAAAATCAGGTAAAATGATCATGAGGTCAAGGGTAAGGCAGACTTGAAGGGATAAAACTGCAGCCGAAGGAAACCCGGAAGGGAAGAGAATAGTCCTACGCACTTATGCTTTGATGATGTGGCCATCCATGGAGACTGTATCTGTAGGAGGTGTGCCCATCAAGAAACAAGATTAATTTGACAGACATACTTAAATCATAGTGCCTTACATTTGTACAGGGCTTGACAGTTTGCAAAAGTGCTTTCATGTCCATGATCGAATTAGAGTCTCATAACTGCTCATGAAAAGTGGACATTATGAACATCCCATTAAAGATGAGCAAACAGAGGCTCCTCAAGGGTAAGGACCTGACTGAGGCCCACAGCTCTCATGGGACACAGTCCTGGCTCAATTCCAGGGGTTGTGTTCTCAAGGCCTCTGCCACCCCATGCACACATCCTGCAGAGACAGCCCCTCAGAGGATAGCTCTTGTTGGAGTTCAGAGCACTTCTGACACGGGTGCCTCTCTTAGAGCCAATTTCTGAGCTGTCCTAGAAAACCAATTACACCTGACTTGGCACCAAAATCTTGTCGCTCAACTTAATCATTACCTTATTCACCAGACTTAGCTGGCTCCTGGCAACTTTGACCTATTTCAAAAATCAAATCCTTCCTCAAAGGTGGAAACTTTGTCAAAACTGATGATATTCAAAAGAATGGGATATATAGAGAAATTCCTGGAATTTCCACCAAATATTAATGATGGACTTTTAGGTGTTTAAAAAACCTTTCAATTTTTGTTCTTTTCTGCATTGCTTGAAACCTCTATAATAAGCCATGTTTTGCTCTAATGAGAAAGCATAGAAACAGATTTCTTAAATAAAAATGTTGGAAGTGAATATGGCAAAATATTTACAGCTAATTCTAACTTGTAGATATAGATGATTGTCATTTGTGTGCATGTGTGTTTTCCTGCACCCAACTCCCCTCAAATCTTTTGAGCAAACAGAACCATCATGCAATAAGTGGAAAGCCTTTCAAGGGGCTTTACTTAAAAGGAGACCATACTTATTAGGCTGTGCACATAAAAGTGTGTTGATTTAAAATAAATTAGTAAGTCATTTTATGCCTCATTCATAGCCTGACTGTCTAGTTGTGCCTTTTGGTTCACTCCTGGAGGCAGGGGGCTTTAATCATAGCATGGCTCAGCTTTCTCTTGTGTGGGCAAAAACTCTCTATCATTTCTGTTATTCAGGGTAGTGAGGCAGCCATATTTGGGAGAATAGCAAAGGCAAGGATAAACCTACTCCTTCTTTCTTTCTACCCTCCCCCTTAGTGGTCCAGAAAACTCTGGTTTATGTCCTTCCAGTGGCAAAGATTAGTCTCTTGGTGATGCATTCCACACTCCTGAGGTTAATAAATGACTTGTAAGAAAAGCAAGTCATTTATCATGGGCTTTTATGTGACCCCTTGTCCAGTCATTGAAAAAATACTGTTCTATGAGTGTTTTCAAACAAGGAATTGGCCTTACTGCTCTGTTACCATGTGTCCAGTTAGAGGACATGGTCTTTTGTTATTTTCATTCCAAGGACTCCTTAACAGCCCAGAGAGATTTTAATTGGCTAAATTCTCACCATTAGAGTCTAGACCGTAAAGCATTCCTGTACAATCCAAGTACAGAGTGAATGACAGCTGAGTTTACCTGAATAGTAGTACATCTTTCTCTGTTGGGCCAGAGATGGACTCAGATGTGTTCAGCATGTGTCATTCGATGATCTTGATGTTCCCAGTTCACTCTCACCTCTCCTGCCTAGTTTGCTATCGCCCTGGGGTTTTTGAACACTCTGACCTAAGAAAGAACAGTGAGGTTGTGTCGGCATCCTCTTCTCTTAGTCATACAAGTGAGAGATTGGAGAACTTGATTCTCTTCCAGCTCTGAAATTGCTTGTCTATACCCCCTTTTAAGATACCATAAAGCTACTGTAGCATATTTTTAGAGAAGTTCTGAAGAAAGCTTTTAGAAGCCAGCACAAATCAAAGACTTTAATGAGCAAAATGGATATTCTCCATCAAAGACTCTTAAAAGGATCTTCAAGTGGATACTGTAGGCAGAAAAAAGAGAGCAGAATCATAAAGTAGAATCAACAAACCTAAAAGAGCAAATGAAAGAATTTGGTAAATGAAAGATCAGAGGGACAAAGGGATAAGGAAATAGTATACGACAACAACAAAAATGCAAGTACTTCCAAAAGTCACCTTGGAATTTTCAAGAAGAGGGGATAACACAGGGTCAAGTGTTAAGGAGCTAAATGTGGGTAGTGCACTGATATAGGTCCAGGGCAATTGGCAGAATTTGGGCAAGAGGAACAAGCACATGGAAGAAATGAGAAACATATCTTTAAGTGGAGGGCTTCCACCTCTTAGAAACCACAGCTGAAATAGTCAGGAACCAGCTTATGCAAGTCATCTTAAATTATCTTTGACCTCTCTTTGCTATGGTTGTCAGATTGATGGATTAAAAAAATGAGTGTTGATTTGAGTAATTTAGATAGGTGTTTTGATACTGGCTTAGCAACTGTATCTAAATAGTAAGAAAAAAGATAGAAGGGGTCTATAATGCCTGTAGGCAATATATGAGTCACAGGGTTAGGTGGCTTCTAAAGCAGTGGATGTTAACAAGGACGAGGAGGAGGACCAAGAACCCTATCATACCCAGCCTTGGCCTACACTTCCTATGTCACACAGTGTCCAGGTATGTATATTTCAGTCTTAGAGAAGGGGATCCAGACAAGCTGGCTTATGTCTAGAGAAGGCAAACAGGACAATGAAAGCTTGAAAATGAAGCCATGGGATGCCTGGGTGACTCAGTCTAACTCCTGGTTTCTGCTCAGGTCACAATCTCAGGGTCATGAGATGGAGCCTTGTGTTGTCGGGCTCTGTGCTCAGTGGGGAGTCTGCTTGTCCCTCTCACTCTGGTCCCTCTGCCTCCCAAATCGTGCTCTTTCTCTCTCTCTCAAATAAATAAATAAAATCTTAAAAAAAAAAAAAAGAAAATGAAGTCATGAGGAAGAAACAGTTGTGGGAACTAACACTGATAGTTTGTTGGGAGAAAAGAACACTTGGTTGGGACATGACTGGAGTCCTCAGGATGGTGAAAGTGGTCTTAGGTTTTTTCTTGGTGGGTATCAAGAATAGGACAGAACAGACAGGCAGAAATTCCAGGGAGACAGATTTTGGTGTGGTGTAAGAAAGAATTTTCTAACAAAACTGTACAAGGTACAAACCTAGTAGGTTTTCAAAGGCGTGAGAAAAGCTTCCAATCATGACAGTACGATGCAACAATGGGAATACATGCTTTCTAAAGTGAGGGTGTAAAAGTGTTCAGGAAGAGGCTGGAGGAGCAGGTGTGAGGGAAGCAGAGGGGACATCTGGCCATGGGTGAGTGTGGACAGGTGATCTGCCTATCCCAGTAGAAGACTATACAATTTTAAGAACTATCTTGAATTTATACTGCACCTTTCTTTCTTGGAACTTAAAGTGCTTTTACTTCTAGCCTCACAAGAGCAGTGAATCACAGAATAATGAAGCAACTTGCTTAGAAATTGTTTGAGCTAATTTGGGATAAAAATCCTTCATAGGGATATAATTCTCAATGGTCTCTATACACGTATACGTATGAAGCTACTTGAGTTTACCTAGAGGCAACATGCTACATATATCCAAGGCAAGCTTTTCAGGTTTTATAGGGTAAATATGGAGATACTGATTTATATGTTTTAATATGTAAAGAAATTAAATCAAACAGTCTTAATGACAAATATGTAAAATAAAATAAATGAATGCAGTTACCCAAGTTGACTTTTGGTTAGTCGCTCCTGCTATATGGGCCCAGCAGGTGAGGACCACCTCTGTGGTTCCTTCCAGCTTTGAGATGTTGTACACTATCAAAGCCAGAGACAGCTTTAAAACATGATGTCCCAGAGAGCCAGCTAGCCCGTGACAGGAAGTTGGCTGGCAGCAGGTATGGAAGGGGAATGGAGAACTTACGCCCTTCCTATTTTTTATCAGTTGCTTATTTGCACTTGTAGGTGAGTAAAAGCCCAGTATTAAAAACATCATATGATTCCAGTCCTATGTGCAGAGTTAGTCTTTTGCTCTCCCTGGCACCTCTGGTATTGCTTTCCCTCCAGTAGGGCAATGAATCCAACTTCTTCCTTACGTGATTCTCCCTGTCCTACCTCTGCCACTTCACTGTCCCCGAGCCCAAGTAAAAGTGTCTCTGGCAGGGACTGCAGCTTCTGAAATGATGAACATGACTTTAAGGCTTGTCTGCTTGCAGTACCTTACCTTTTCTTATGTACTTTAAGAATAAATCCAGTTTATCTGCTTAATAGGAAACTTGCATTAAGTTTGTTACTTCCTGGGGCTTGGGTTTCTGACCTGTCTAGCACTTACTATCTTGGCAGAGACCCACCTCCTTGTGGAACAGATCTTAGCAAGGAATTGTCGCTTAAATGGCCATCTTGTCACTGCCCCTCCCCAAAGCTATGTAGGTCGCACTGTCATCCTTTCCCTCCATGTCTTTTGTTGGATACAGACTGAATAATCAGTCCCACCTGATTTATGTGGTGATTTGTGGTCTCCTTCATGCTTTCTTATAAGTTCCTTTCATTGTTCCGTCCCAAATCTCCCATTTCCTCCTGTATTTCCCTCTTCTTTCATTTCTCCCATGTTTGGAGTGGCCATCTGTCATGCTCCAGTCATGAAGTCCAGAGGTGGTACTCATGGCTGCAGTCTCCCTCTTTCCTTCTCAGACACTTTAATAATTTTGTTTCCTTGTCTCTCAGTTGTCACTGTTGGGATGTTTTAAGGAGGTGGGGTTAGGACAGTGTTTTGATTTTTTTAAGTAGGCTCCACACCCAGTGTAGGCTTGAACTCACGACCCTGAGATCAAGATATGCACTGAGACCCAGACCAAGATTTGAGCTGAGATTGAGAGTTGGATGCTTAACCAAGTGAGCTAGGACAGTGTTTTTCTAAGTATGGTTCTAGGACCCGCAGCATCAGCATCACCTGGGAACTTCTTAGAAATGCAAATTCTCAGGCCCCATCCCAGGCCTGCTGAGTCATAAACTCTGGGGTGGGGCCCAACAATGTTTGATTCTGATACCCACCCAACTGCATTAGGAAGTGGTTTTGGCTGGGACATAGAACTACTCAAATCCTGCCCTCAAGGTTTCAGAGGAAAATGTTTGTACAGAGAATATTAGCTGAGGCTTTGGCCCCAAACCCCAATGTCAAATTGTAGTGGGCCACACAGAAAATTCTTTTTCTGTAGTACATTAGCCTACGTAATCTAGATCTAAGGCAAATGATTTTGCCTCTTGCTCCAAGGCTAAACTTGAGTTGAACTCTTCCTAATCAAGTATGAGAAAAGTGTGGTCCAATATACAGGGCATCTCCATGCTAGAGGTGCCAAACACTATATGTAATGATGAAATGTTAAAAGCCCTTCTTTCAAAATCAGGAACAAGAAAAGGATGCCCCATAATCATTTCTCTTTAACATTTTCTCAAAGGTTTTATTTATTTATTTATTAATAATTTTTTATTATGTTATGTTAGTCACCATACTTCTCAAAGGTTTTAGACAATTTAGTAATACAGCAGGAAGGTATCAAAAGTGTAAGGTTTGGAAAGGAAAAATAAAATTATCAATTATAGACAACATGACAATCTTAGAATCTACATACATATAACTAGAATTCATAAGAGAATTTAGCAAAGTTGCCAGTTATATACTAGATAAAGGCCAATTGTGTTTCTATTAATCACCAATAACAGAAATATATACTTTGTAAGTATTTACTTTGTAAATAGATACTATTTATAATAGAAAAAAGTAAGTTTCTTTTTTTTTTAAGTTTATTTATTTATTTATTCGACAGAGATAGAGACAGCCAGCGAGAGAGGGAACACAAGCAGGGGGAGTGGGAGAGGAAGAAGCAGGCTCATAGAGGAGGAGCCTGATGTGGGGCTCGATCCTATAACACGGGGATCACACCCTGAGCCGAAGGCAGACGCTTAACTGCTGTGCCATCCAGGCGCCCCAGAAAAAAGTAAGTTTCTTAAGAAGAGAATGAACTAAAGATGTGCAAGAACTTTTTTGAGAAAATTTCACATTATTGAAAGACACCGAAGAAAATCTAAATAAATTGAGATCTCTACTGTGTTCATGGAAGACTCAATATTGTTATCATGTCAATTCTCCCCAGATTGATCTATAGATTCACTACAATTCTAATAAAAATTTCAACAGATGTGTGTGTGTGTGTGTTGCATGAGCACACCTTGACAAACTGCTTCTGTAATTTTTATGGATGAACAAGGCCTAGAATATTCAATATTCTTAAAGAAGAAGAAGATGGAAGAAGAAGGTGGAGGCTCACCCTACCAGATGCTAAAACAATATTATGCTGGAATAACTGAGACAGTTGATAATGGCAGGGAAGACAAATAGTATAGAACAGAGAACACAGAAACAAGGCATTCCATTTTCCATTAATAAAGTTTATGGTTCACAAAAAATTTCTTTTAGAAGAAAATATAGCATGTCTTATAACCCCAAGTATGGAAAGATTTCTTAAACAAGTTTAAAAAAACACAAATAATACAAGAAAAGATGACAAATTCAACTACGTTAAAGTAAGAAATGCTCATAAAAAGATCCTATAAAGTGAAAAGACAGGCTGCAAACAGGAAGGGGATAGTTGCAGCAATGTAAGTGAAAAAGGATTAGTATTCAGAATGTACAGCATTCCTATAGAAAGAAAAATAGAGCCTCCCAATGGAAAAGCAATGGGCAAAAGACATGAACAGGCATTTCAGAGGGAAAAAAATACGAATAGACCAGGAAAGAAACACATACACATCGCTAATCAAATTAAAACTACAACAATTTGGCAACAACTCAACTGTTGGCAAGGATGTAGATAAATGAGAACTCTCACACAGTAATCGTGGAAGTTTAAATTGGTAAAATCACTTTGGAAATCTATCTCACATTGTCTAGTAAACATGAAGATGTGCATACCCTAAACCTGGCACTTTTACCCCTAGGTAGAATGCCCTAGAAACTCTTGCATATGTGCCAAGGAGTCATGTACAAAACTGTTTTTAACAACATTTTAAAAATAATACCAGAGAACTGCAAATACCAACTGCTGATCAATAGGAAAATAGATAAACTTTGGCATACTCATAGAATGAAATTCTGTACAGCAGTGAAAATGGATGAACCACAGCTATAGTCATTAACATGGATTACTCTCACAAATATAATATTTTTAGAAATGCACACTGAAATATGCAAATAGCATGATTCCATTTGTACAAAATTCAAAACTATGCAAATTAATATTGTTTAGGGATACAGGTGTCTCTTATATAATGTAATATATGTATTAAAAAAATACTCATTCTGTAAAACCATTCATTAACAGTAACAGGATTATGGACTATTTTCCTTTGGAAAAATAGAAAAAAATTCTAGATAACTTTATAAACAGAATACTAATAAAATAAATAATCCTAGTGAAAACATTAGTGTAGCTACAAGACATATTACATTCTTAATAAATAAGTACGTCTGCAAATATGAGAATTGATCTTATAGAAAAGAGGAAGATAGCTTCTTAGAAGAAGACTGAAGGAAGGTTGAGGAAACTGCCTTAGGACAAAGATCCTAAGCCTGAAGGTCAGGAAGAACTGTGTAGTAAGTACTTCCTAGATAGGTACAGGCACTTCCCAGACAGATGATGAGCCTAAAATGAGCCAAGAGAAAAACTTGGGGTGGATGAGTTTTGTTTACAGAGATTCACAGCTTGCTGCATTCAGCCTTGTGAGTGTACTTTGTAGTTAGCTACTGCTCCTTAGTAGGACAGAACATTGATGTGTGGAGAAAAATATTATACAAACAATGTGACTTTTGTGCATATTGACACAATTCCCTTATTTGCTCATTGCATATGAACTAGTGTGCATTAAAGTAACACAAGTTGTAGCATAATCAACTGAACATATATATATTTCATAAAACTGTAAGGTAAGGGAATGAAATACAAAGTGGGAGTAGTTGCCTCTTTGAAGGAAGGAACAGGATGGGCTTGATTAGAGGCACAGAGGGATTCCAAACAATTAATTTTCTTAAGCTGATTATGGATACACAGGTATCTATTTTATTATTATTCTTTAAACCATACGTGGATATCACAAATCTCTAGTATGAATGACATATTTCATAATAAATCAAACAATGTTTGATATTTTCATTCTAAAATGTTAGGAAAATATAAAAGGAAGAATCAGAAATTGAAGTTAGTCATGTAATGTACCAAGAAAAGAAACTAAGTGCTTTTTTGGTTTAAAAACAATGTTTACTAACTGTAAAATATATAAACGATGTACAAAGATATAAAGAAGACATCAAAAGAAACAGAAAATTAAAAATCACCCCAAAAGCCCATCACCAAGAGATCTCCTTCTGGTGACTATATATACATATACATGTATAATTTTACAGAACGGGATCATGTTATACATTCTGGACTGCAACCCATTTTTTTTTCATTCTCAAATGTATCTATTTCCATAAATACATAACAACCATATTTAATGGCTTCATAGTGATTAATGGTATAAATGAGTTAAAATTTATGTAACCAATCATCTACTGCTGGGCATTTAAGATATTTCTTATTTTTTTTCCTATTACAAACTATTTCAATTAACCTGTCTTCAAATACTTCTTTAACACTTGTCTGATTATCTCCTTAGGATTAATTTCAAGAGGTGGAAATACTGTGTCATGAGCTTTTTTTTGGTCATGGATAATTTGCTCTTCTCAAAGATTACTTGTTTTTTTTTTCTAACCAATATATACATTTTTTAAAATACAGGGTGTTCCAACTGATTTTTTGTTTTAGTATTTTATTTTCTAAGGTTAAACTATTCATTCTACAATTGATATGCTCTAAAGAAAAGGGCATGCATGAGTCAGAAAGCTCCACACCCCCTTCAGGAGCCTGAGCAGTGGAACTTGCTTTAAAAATATCTGAAAAAACACTTCAGAGAAGCTTTAAATAAAAGGCTAAAATGATTACACTAAGGATTACCAGCAGAATGGAGGGTACAAATAGATGAGAGACTGATAGGTAGACTGTGTAGAAGCAGAAATGGGGACTGCAAAGCAGTCTATGAAGGAAGCCAGCAGAAAGATGATCAAAGTGAGGAGAACAGAAAGAAAGCAAGAATGGGAGGTGTCTTCCAAAGACACCCTGAGACCTCAAAGAAGGGGAGGCAATATGATGAGTATAGGAGATATATATGAGTCAGCGGCACAAAGCAGTTGGGAGGTGACCGGGTCAGGAAACCAAAGTGAACTGAGTCAAAGAAAAAAAAGAATGAAAACCTGCATTAAGAAAAAAAAGTTATTGGGGCGCCTGGGTGGCACAGCGGTTAAGCGTCTGCCTTCGGCTCAGGGCGTGATCCCGGCGTTGCGGGATCGAGCCCCACATCAGGCTCTTCTGCTATGGGCCTGCTTCTTCCTCTCCCACTCCCCCTGCTTGTGTTCCCTCTCTCGCTGGCTGTCTCTATCTCTGTCGTATAAATAAATAAAATCTTTAAAAAAAAAAAAAAGTTATTAAAGAAGCTGAGAGAAGGAAGGGAAAAATGAAGGGGGGGGGCGGTAAACAGAGAGAGAAATGAACTATGAGAGACTATGGACTCTGGGAAACAAACTGAGGGTTTTAGTGGGGAGGGGGTGGGGGGATGGGCTAGCCCAGTAATGGGTAGTAAGGAGGGCATGTATTGCATGGAGCACTGGGTGTTAAATGCAAACAATGAATCATGGAACACTACATCAAAAACTAATGATGTGCTGTATGGTCATTAACATATCATAATTTAAAAAAAGCTGAGAAGATGGAACTCAAGTGTCTATAGAAAAGGTTGTTTGTGGAGAAAATTATAAAAAGAGCACTGGTAAATACGAACAGTGGTCAAAGATTTTGTTATAAAAAAAAGTGTGAAATTTTCTTTACAGTGTGACTGAAGGTAAGGAAAGGTGGCTGACTCTTGCTCTACAGGAAAAATAAGGGTTGCCAGGCACAGAACCAGGTAGCAGAGGGAAGAGGAGAGGGCGTTTAGTTAGTTTAGACCAGGAAAAGGATTTGGATCAAACAAGCTATAAATTTGCTACTTGAACCACAAGGTACAAAATACCAGACGAGAGCTTACTTTCATGCAAACATTTCCAGCACATATGATCAGCTCCCCAGCTCAGCCCTGCAGGTGGGTGGGCAAAAAGAACAATCTAAGAAGTCTTCAGCATAAAAGCACTAACAGAGGGAATGACCAAGATGCAGTTCCAAAGACCCTATGTCTTCAAACAACACACAGACATTTTTCCAATTCAAGAAGAATAATAAGTTTTAAAAAACTTCAATGCCAATTTAAAAGGTACACAAAACAATAAAAGAAGAAAATAAAAATTAATCTTAATTCTATCACATTAATCTCACAACTTTTTGCATTTTTTATATATACTACATATCTGTGTCTCTAGCTCTGTATCATTTCTCTTTGAATCTATTTTGTCATCTGTTTTTACAAAAATGGATGTAATCTGAAATCCTATAGTAGTTACTATATCATGAACACATTTCTGTGCCACTGAACATTCTTTTTCCAAACAATTTATAATGGCTATTTGGTATTTCATTACCTCTATGTATCATACGTAATTCCCTTCTGTTGGACATGGAACCTATTTCAAATTTTTCATATTATGAATATTGCCTCCCTAATCTTCCCTAGGGTTAAATCTTTGCACATATTAATGATTCTTTCCTTAGTATAAATTCAGGCACGGGAATTGTTAAAGGATAAGAACATTTTAAAAACTTATAATATGTGTTGCAAATTGTCTTCCAATAAGGGTGTTTCCATTTATACTGTCATGGAAGTACACGAGAGAGCTTTTGGCAAAACCATCATATTTTTTGAAGAATGGAACAAAGCTCCCAGAAACTAAATTTTGACTACGGGCTTTGGAATTATGTGACATAGGTTTGAATCAAGGCTGTTCCATTTACTGGCCATGAGACCTCAGGCAAGTCACTTAACCTAACTAAGCCGCAGTTTTTTCATTGTATTGGGATAATACCCAACCTAAGTTTTTTCCCCCCTTGTTTTTATAATAATTTTTTATTATGTTAGTCACCATACAGTATATCCTTAGTTTCTAATGTAGTGTTCCGTGATTCATTATTTTCGTACAACACCCAGTGCTCCATGCAATATGTGCCCTCCTTAATACCCATCACCAACCTATCCCAATCCCCCACCCCCCTCCCCTCTGAAGCCCTCAGTTTGTTTCCCAGAATCCACAGTCTCTCATGGTTCATTCCCCCTTCTCTTTACCCCCCCTTTCATTCTTCCCTTCCTTCTCCTACCGATCTTCCTTTTTCTTATGTTCCATAAATGAGTGAAACCATATGATAATTGTCTTTCTCTGCTTGACTTATCTCACTTAGCATAATCTCCCCCAGTCCCGTCCAGGTTGCTGCAAATGTTGGGTAATCGTTCTTTCTGATGGCTGAGTAATATTCCATTGTATATATGGACCACATCTTTTTTTTTTTTTAAAGATTTTATTTGTTTATTCGACAGAGATAGAGACAGCCAGCGAGAGAGGGAACACAAGCAGGGGGAGTGGGAGAGGAAGAAGCAGGCTCATAGCAGAGGAGCCTGATGTGGGGCTCGATCCCATAATGCTGGGATCACGCCCTGAGCCGAAGGCAGACGCTTAACCGCTGTGCCACCCAGGCGCCCCTGGACCACATCTTCTTAATCCAGTCATCTGTTGAAGGGCATCTCGGCTCCTTCCACAATTTAGGTATTGTGGACAATGCTGCTATGAACATTGGGGTGCATATGGCCCTTCTCTTCACTACGTCTATATCTTTGGGGTAAATAACAACCAAAGTTTTTGGTAGGATTAAACAAAGCAAGGTATAAAAATTCTTAGTGCTATGTCCAATACATTGTAAACACTAAAGAAACAGTAAATGGTATTCCTTAGAATTTTTTTTCTTACAGTCTCATATTGAAAGCTACCAAGAATAGCACACAGGATGAGGCACCACAGAGAAAGAATTCAGATTAGGGGAGACTAAAGGAAAGCATCAGGGCCACCACAAAACTGGCTCATGTGACCCCTAATGTGGGTCAGAAAAAAGCCTTCTTCAATTAGAAAACTGACTCTAAAATTATGTCCTAGTGGTGTCATTTTAGCAGCATAGCTGCATGAGGCTGCAACACGAACACAGGGAGCACTTTTCCTACCAATGGTCAGGGAGGAAATGAAAGCGCCGTGGAAAATCTAACCCCTTTGCTATGAGGCCCAGCTGCTCTGCAGAACCCTTACAAGGAGATAATGACAAGTTTTGGGAAAATTACAAAAGGAAGATTTTAAGCCCTGAGATGTGTAAGCTGTCATAGTGGGTTGATAACACCACTCAAGCAATAACAGGAATAGTGACCTCAAAAAGAAGGAGGAAGGCAGGAATGGAAAGAGGGAAGGAAGGAGGGGAGACGGGAGGGAAAAAAATAACCAAAGTGTGCAGACCAAATGAATGGGTCCCACCATACTGGCCCTAATAGATTTCATTAGGGGGGAAGTAGCTCTGCAGATGTACAAACTGGGAGTGGGCAGTTGAGAACTGACATACTCGAATGAAGACATTCAGTGAAGGATGCAGAGTGAAACTGGGAAGTAAAATAATGGAAACGGAATTTGAGTAAATATGGAAGGAGAGGAGGGGTGTCTGGGAACCCTCAAAAAGAATCAGGGGTTACAGGGCATTGCTAGTGCTTCTCTGCCAAATACAGGGTCTTATAGAAAAGTTCCTTCTCGAGATACTGTGGAACAACAGGGCAAACACTAGCAAGTAACCCACAGCTGCAATGCAGGGGAGGGGAAAGAAGGGTTAAGGTTGGCTTATTTATTGACTTCTTGTTGATGGGGCTTGATTTCAACAAATTAGGAAGGGAAGAGGTAGAGACAGGGGGATAGGAAAGGAGAAGAGTAGGAAGGGGGGTATGGGTAAGGGAAGCAATCAGTCCCCACAATGGCTACTCCAAGGCGGACCCAGAGATGCATGAGATGGGGCCTGATTTCAAGGAGTTTCTAATTCAGTTAGGAAGACAAAATCCCTTAATATAAAAATGCAAACACATATGATAAATGGCCAGGTAAGAACATGAGGTGTGGTGTTGGTTGTGGACAGGTGTAGCTGGGAAAGCTTTCTGGCATAGAAGGCTTGGATGGGATCTGGATAGATGATGAGGAGAGAGGGGGTTCTAGATTGGGGACTCAGCAGGAGCTAGGTAGCTGAGGCACGACTGAGAAGGCATTTTGACTGAAGACCTGGTGACACGTACCACCATGGACAGGACAGTAAAATGGAAAGAGCTTGGGCTTTGGGGCCAAAAGGACTTGTTCCTCCCACTTCCTAGGAATCCTAGGACCTCAGTTTTCTTACCTCTAGAACAAGGATTGTTGAAAGGATGAAAAAAAGTAGTATGAATAAAGCACTAACACAGTTACTGGAACATCGTAAGTGCTTAGAAAGTGATAGAAAATTTTATTATATGATTACTTCTGTAAATAAAAGCACAGCATACGAAGGACGTCTCCTTGACTGGAAAATGATAACATAAAAAACAAGTTGAAGATTCCCAGAAATGAAAATGTTCAAATAAGAAAGGTACAATGTAAGAGGTGATACAAATTAAAGAGGGAATGGATCTGAGCAGAGCTACCTAAAGTGTGGTCCATAGATCAGCATCCCAGCACCACCTTGGGAACTGGTAAGAATCACAGACATTTGCTTCTACACCAGAACTACCTAATCAGAATTTCTGGGGGTGGAGCTCGGCAATCTACATGTTAAGAATATCCCCAACCATAAAGTTTGAAAGTCCTGGGCTGGAGGAATTGGAAAAATTTCTTGGCCAAGAGATTGGCTCAAAGTAGATACATTTGATTCCAGTTAGCTTTGACCTCAAAGTTAATCTTTTTACAAGTGCATGAAGGTTATTAATTTATAAAGAACTTTAGAGATTCTTCATGGAAAGTAAAACTATGGAAAAGGATTAAGATAGATGATAGTCACAAAATATGGGTATAGTAAGTGGGATTAGGTTATGTCAGTTTATGTCAGTTCAGTTATGTCTTGTTGGTAATAAAGTTATAAAAAACCATTAGTCCCAAAGGTTCTTTTATTCATAAGTTAAAATATTTGTATATGTTCACCAACCACATGCTTTTCTTTATTTGAAAACAACAGTCCTTTGCGCACTTTTTGAAATGTTCTTCCTATTCAGTTCTATGTGCTTTTTAGATACTGAAACTTTTAACCTTTTGGCATATTTGGTACAATTTTTTTAAGTTTGTTTTCCTTTTGACTTTAATATGTAGTATTTTAAATGTTTATGTAATAAAATCTATTAATATTTTCCTTCATGATTCTCTGCTTTCACACTGAGAAAGAATTTCCTCATTTCCATAAAAAAATCCTCTGTTTTCCTCCCCACATGCCTAAAAAGAAACTTTCCAAACTTCAAGTTTAACTTGAAGTTACAATTTGAGGGAGTATATTTACAGTAAGAAGTTCATTTCTTCAGAAAGATACAAGAGCTATATGTATTCACTTTTGCTATTAGATATCTGTTGAGTTCCATGAAATCTGCATAAGATCAAGAGACAGCCAGGTAGCGGGAAGAGTCAAGGGCCAGAAATAAACGCACTCAAGAGCATTAATCCACTCTGTCTTCCATAGTCATGTTTTCTCTGGCAAGTCATTCTGCCGCTCAGTGCTCTGTTTTTCTCATTTGTAAGCTGGAGATGATGATAGCTATCCCGCTCATCCCCCTTATTTATCTCCTGAGATGTTCTGAGGATCATATGAGTTAATCTTAGGAAAGTGCTTTATCGCCACTGAGTGTTACAGCAGTCTACATCTTGAGAGTCATTCCTTCATTCAGCTCCCCCAATGGACTCTGGGGTTTCAACACCTGAATAAGACCTGCTGTCTGTGCTGGATGAGGTTGAACAATGTGTATTAGCTCTTTTAAGTCCTTTAACAACCAACAAGTGGGTGAAATGAGGTGGGTGAAATGGATGAAGGGCATCAAAAGGTACAAACTTCCAGTTATAAGTCATGGGGATGTAATGATGTAATACAGCATGGTGACTGTATTGCATATTTGAGAGTTGCTAAGAGAGTAGATCTTAACTCTCATCACAAGAAAAGAATTGTTTATGTTGATGGATGTTAACTAGACTTATTTTGGTGATCATTATGTTGTATACATGAAACTAACATCATGTATATCAATTATAACTCAATTAAAAAATCCCAATGAAGTAGGTGATATTAATAATACCAGTTTATACATAAGGAAACTGGAGCACAGAGAGGTTAAATACCTCACCCAAGGTCACACAACTAGTAAGTTGTAGAGCTGGGACACGGGCCCAGGCAATGTAACTCCAAAGTCCAGACTTTTAACCATGAGGCTGTGCTGCCTCTCAAAAGATGAGGGTGATAATTAGATAACTGCAGAGTGAAACTTTATTTGGAATATTTTCATTTTTAAGAATACAGAAAGAGAAGGCCATATGGCCTCCTCACTACCTTCATCTCTTGATCTCTCCATTGACAAACAGTGTTAAAGGGCTCCCTTGGACAGGGGTTTATGGGGTAGGGAGGAGCAGACTGGGATCTTGACCTGAAGGAGCTCATGATCTGATGGACTGGGGGCCTGAAGCTATGGTAGAGAACTTTGGTCTGGTGGTTCTGCTCTCTTTGGCTCTCTCTGATCAGCCTGCACGTCCACTCCTCTACCTACCCACCCTCTTCCACAAGGGTTACCAGATTGGAGAGCTGGGTCAAGACTGGCCTGAGTGTGTAGTGATAACTTAATGCCTGACACACAGTTGGAGCTCAAACAATGCTTGTTGAACTAAAAAAGGCTTATGTCAAATTACAGAATATTTAGAAGGACTAAATGGAGGATGTGATAATTTTTTCAACCATCAACTTCTATTAAGAGGAGAAAAACAACTTATTTCCTAAGGACAAACAGCTCACAGTTATTGTTGGGGGTTGGGGAAACAGTAGCAGTATCTTTGAGCCTGCTTCTTTCTTTCTACATGAAAAACAACAAATAAACATGAAACATGCTTGTTAGGAACTCCACCAACAAAAAACATGGGAGAAAGAAGTCAGATCACTTCGTTTTCTTACTGTTAGTAATTTTGCTTGTATGTATGTGGAAGACTTGTTGAAAGAATAGCTAAAATTAGTTTTCTCCCTGCAGGTATCATATTACCTTTGCCCCCATCATACTGATAAGCATTCTGGGAGGGTGGAGGAAAACAGGTTTCCACCCTAGTTTCTAGGGGAAAAAATCAATTATAGATGAGAAACACATAAAAGCCAATTAATTCAGGTTGCTTAACCTAAGAAATCTTCATTCTTCCTGCTTTATCAGTATAAGGAAAGATCTCAGACAGGGGCTGAGCCAAAGGATGTGGACCAGTTAAGCAGCTACCATATGCCAGGCATTGTTAAGCACTTTCCCTATATAGTTCATTTAACCCTCACAACCACCCTTTGAAGGAGACATTACCTCTGTTTTACAGATATCCAAAGGAATATCCACCAATAAAACTGAGGCTTAGAGAGGTGAGATATGTTGCCCAAAGTCACAGAGATGGCCAGTCCACTTTTATCCAAACTCTAGACTGTCTAGGGCAGAGGCACACCTTACTTTTCTTCATTTTACACTTTACCACCTCACTCATTGGCCCTGCCTAATTATAATGTCTGTTCATTTCTGTGGCTTCAAGTAATTATACAGTTGTTCAAGCAAGTGAATCCAACATTCAGTCAGCATTTCCTAGGATCCACATTTGGGGGAAACAGGCACAAAATTTCCAACAACTTTTCAGCAAACATTACCACACACATCTGGATTATTTTCCATTTTACAAACGGATGCTATGGTTACCAAGACTACATTGCATATAAAACAGGGACCACCTAAATCCTCCGATTCTCACTAGCTTTAGTAGAGGCACCTTAGCCTGTGCATATTGAATTGTGAGAGGGCATTTGAGAAAAATGGAGAAAAAATTCAATCAGGTTAGTGTCAGGCAAGACTAAAACCCAAACTACCAGGCACGAGTGAGTGTTGTATGTGGCACTTTATGACAGTGGCAAATGGATGAAATCTAATGTTCACTCACCTTGAACTAAAAGCCTCCCAGAGATGAGAGAGACAGAGAGAGAGAGAGATAATGGCTTTTATTTGTAATGGATCAACTAAGCCTTCCTGATGCTATTTTATGTTATAACATAGAAGTTGTCAAGGAGTCTTCTCAGTTACAAAGACAGCTTTTTTTTTTTTGTTCCAATCATTAAGTCCTCTGCACAGAAGCAGTTCCTAGATACCTAATCCCTAGTCCTGGTTGATATCTGGTTTTCTTTTGTTATCCTAAAATCACTTAGATGACAGAACCAAAAAAATAACAGACCAGAATCCCACTCCCCACAAATAATGAGTAATTGAGTTTTGTGGCGTTTACCTTGCAGACACCTCAAGCTTTGGTTCCTTTTCTCTATGGCCACTGCCATGGTCACCATGGTTCGGGCTATCATCATCATCATCTGAATGGGTATAATTTCTGTAAGTGGGTTCTCTGCTCCAAACTTGCTCCCCTTTAACTCAGCATCCTTATGCAGCCAGAATGAGTATGGTCTAAATAAAAATGCTCATTAAGTCACTCCTCTACTTATAGTGACTTCCTTTGCATAAGGATAAATAATGAAAAAAAAGCCAATAATAACTAGATGCATAATCTGTGCCAGGTACTACCTGACTTATCCTCAGTTCTTGCAGGAACCCAATAATGGAGGTACAAACTTCAATACCATTACTTATTGAAGTCAAAAAAGTGGCAGAGCAGTGACTCAAACTTGGGTCTGTATGCCTGTTTCACAGTGTCTATTTTAAAACCACCACCTATCCAAGTGATGGCATGTAGGTTCTCTGTGACCTGGCCTGCTCACCATTCCAGCCTCATCTCTTCATGAGCCCCTTTTTGCTCCTGATGCTTCAGCTCTTTGAGCCACTTTCCTGTCCTGGACCTTGACATGCTGTTTCCCACTTCTGTCTTTGTTTTTGCGCACAAGTCCCTTCTTCTCTAATGCCCTGTTTCCTTTGTTTATCTTGTGGAATGTCTCATCTTTCAAGATTCATCTCAAGTGTTAACTCATCCATGAACCTTTCCTCAACCCCTCCTCTCCTTGCTGGAATTGACCCCTCCGCTCCCTGTGTATCACTAATTATGCTTTCATTAGGGCAACCACAATGCTTTCCTATCCTTACATGGATAAGGATGAGTCCCCCATCTTAGACTTCTATGAATTCCTTAAATGCTGGGACCATGTCTTACTAATCCACTTTATCCATAGTATCTAGCACAGTGCTGGGCATCTAGAAGGTTTATTGCAAATATTGTTGAATGAATGAAAATATTTGTTTGCACTTGCAGTATGTTGCTTGGTCAGAGCACCCCATGCCATTACGTTGTGAGATTTATATTGCTTTTACTTAGAGCACCAATCGCAATTAGTAATTTTTTTCTTTACTAAAGGACTGAATATTCTGAAGAGGTACATGCAGCTTTAGAGTCAAAAAACATTTTGAATCCTACCAATTAGAGCAGTGGATAAGAATGGAAAGAAGATATTGTAGTCTACCTGCCACACTTCTTTTCACCTGGGAAAGTGATAACAATGAGTTGTCACTGTACAAGCCAAATGTGGTATGGCAGTTACATACATACCTACCTTAGCAATGGGAATATGGATGATTCATATTTGAACCACAATGCACATATTTTATTATGCTCAGTAAAATAAACCAATAAAAATGAAATTAAACATTTAATTTAAAAGCAAGAATAACAGCAATGGAAAACGATGACCAACTCAAGGCAGCACAGATGATACTGTGATAGCAAGGAATCCTTCCCCAAAATTCCAGAAATGCCAATTCTACACGTATACACATGCCGTCTGGCAAACATTATGTGGCAGCCAGACTTTTTGATTACTAGCAGCCAAATGCAATTTCTAGCCGATACATTTTGCTCCTATCTCAAAACCATATATATCATCAATATTTCCACCTACTCTTGAATATCAGCTCTAGGGAAACCTCCTTGATAAGCCCTCCTTGGTCTTGCTGTACAGTGTGTATACACCCTCAAAGAACTTTATTTCTTTCCTTTAGGGAACTTATTTTAGTTTGTAATTACGTATTCAATACTTTGTTATTTTACTAACAGTTGCCTCCCTAAAGCATCTATAAGCTCCAGGAGATCAGAGATCTTGCCTGGTTTTATTCACCATTTTTCCTCCAGTGACTGACACATAGCCAGGCACTCTATAAACATTATGAAAGAAAGAATGAATGAATGAATCATTGCCATGTTCTCTTAAGAATTATACCTGATTCCTTATGAGACTCAAGCTGGTACTCAATTCATTCCTCCTCATTATTTCCCTACCCTACCATAAGGATCTGTCCTTATTTTCAAATCTACTCCCCTATTAACCTTCATTCAAAAAGGCTTCTTACAAGTGGTAGCTTCTAACCAGCTTGAACTTTCTGACATGTGTGGGATACAGGTCTAGGTCATGCAACTTGAAAAACATGAATAAAATAAAGGAAATGTAGTGACTTAGAGTACCTATTTGGTTATTTTATTTAAGTATTTTTTTTTAAGATTTATTTCTTTCAAAGAGAGAGAGCAGGAGGGAGGGGGAGAGGGAAAGAGAGTCTTAAGCTGATTCTGCACTGAGCACAGAGTCCGACTAGGGGCTCCATCCCACGACCCTGAGATCATGACCTGAGCTGCAACCAAGAGTCAACTGTTTAACCAACTGTGCCACCCAGGTGCCCCCATTAGGTTATTTTAAACACTCTACACAACTCCTAAAAAACCTATTAGTTCACTAAAAACAATTTAAAGTACTTCTATTTTATCATATAGATAAAAATGGGTTTATTTGCTGATTTTTTTCCATTTCTCAATATATTTTGGCCTTGGAACAGAGTTGATTGTGCTGATTGTTAGCAAGAAGTTAAGCCATATGTGTGTCTTATAGCAAAATTATCTGGAGATTATTCCTAAATGATAGAGCCCTGTGCTTCAGGATTCTTCTCCACTCAAGAATCTTGGCCTGCTTCTCACTTCCTACTTCTGTGTTCCTCTCTCACCCTTCTACATCTCTCTCTGTCAGCCCCCCACCCCCATTGTCTGCCACAAAGCTATGTCCCCGAGCCCCTTCACAGGTATAAAACTTCCATCTTTTGAGGTTCTTCCAGAGGAAGAATCCTATGCCTGCTACTCTGCTGGGCCTGGGTAGAGAAGGGAGAGGCAATGTAAAGCTGTCATTGGCAAAGTTCTGCTTTCAGGAATAGGAACTCATGAGGTGTTTAATTCCTGGAAATCGAGCGCATTTTAGGAAATACCCTTCATTAATTCCCCTCAGTACCAGACTCTACTAAATCACACTTGGAAAGTCTAGTTTAAGGGAAAGAACATAGAATAGCACTCATCATGGACTCCTCCCTAATGTGGGGAGAGTTAAGGAAAGTAAATGAAGTGTCCTCTCGGTAGTGGGCTCCCTACCCCAAGGTCCACCCCAATGAAAGACTTTGAAGACAGCAGGGGTGGTGCCAGTGGGAAACACTGGAGATTATGGGACGCAGGCAGTGGCAGTGATGTCATTTTCTTCTGGTACTTTCATTAGGCAGGAGGTGGGATAAAGAATCAAAAGGGGGGAGGAAGAGCAAGAGTAAGAAAGGACATGAGAAAAAAAAGAGCTATAAACTAGAAGATAAACTTGCATTATTTGATTTTAAAAACCATGTGCTATCTGTTTAAAATTACAATTTTAAAATAATCTAAAAAATAATAAAAGACCCCATTTGTCTGGTACCTTTTTTTTTCACCCCAAGGAATGTGGCAGCTGGTGATCAGGTCTGACACCCTAATTTGGTGCCATGGAGGCGGTGTCCTCAAGGCACCTGGAGCCTTTGGCCAAGGAGGATGGGTGCTGACACTGTGGCCCTCCCTTCCCTTTGCGAACACACTAGAAAGCTGCCCGTGTCCTTGTTAACACACAGGGAAAGGGAGCTCTTTCTGACGGCGCCACAGGCAGAAACAAGGCGCAGGCACAACACACTACCCACAGCCTGTGTCTTGGTACGAACTCCTGTTCATCCGAGGTAACTGAACGGTCCTGCGCCTGAAGTCTTTGGTCTTGTAACTTTGCCCTGACTTCCCCCACGCCCCGCACCCGGTGTTCCCAGGGCTGAACCGCTTCGGTGGGCGCCCTTCCTTTAGCTCCTGAGGCCGTGAGGTCTCTGGACGCCGCCACTGCCCATCCGGCATCGGGGCGCTTTCCGCTCGCCCTCCTCGCGTACCTTGGTCCTACCTGCCGCCCTGGCCCGGGCTCCCTCACCAGGGGCAGCTCCGACCCGTTGGCTGTGGATCTACACGAGGATCCGCTGGAAGTTGAGTTCAGGGCACCAGGTGGGCCCAGCTCCCGATGCCAACCAAGGCCACGGTCTCGGAGAGGCGCCAGATGTCGGGGCCGGCCGCAGCAGCCCCCGCAGACCCTCTGGGCAGCCGCCGCGGCTCCGGCCTTGGAGCTCCGCCCCTCTCCCGCTCCCCGCCCGCCTGCCACCTGGGGATCCCAGACTGCGGAGCTCAGCTCCCTTCGGAGCCCACTCGCCGGCTGCTCTGTAACCCCGCACCCCCGGCAGCCCCAGTACGCTCACGGTCTTCCCATGCAGATGAAGCTGCGCTAACTCCTCTGGAGCCCGGCGCCAAAGGTGCCTCTTCTCTCTCCCGGGGGCCACTCGTTGGGTCTGTTTCCCGGGGACAGCGGGCCCGCGCTCGGGTCCCCTCCTGTCCTCTCCGCACCAGGAATTCCCGGTCCCCAGATCCTGCTCCTGCAGTCAGAGAGAACCCCTTACCTTCTCCTTGGAAATAAAAAGAGGCTTTAAGGCGTTGGGGGCTTACGACTCCACCAACGTTCTCTGTGCCAAGAGCGGGAAACTTTTTTTTTTTTTTTGGTGAAAGGCCAGAGAGTCACAGTAAAATATAAATCCCATGCCCAAACTCTTACTCATTCTGCAAGACTCCGGTCAAGCGCTGCCCACGCTGCGAGACTTTCTCGGTGCTCGAAAACATCTGCCTCCTCTCTTCTGTCCACGCTCCTGCGCCAAAGAGCTCTCGGTCCTCCTTGGCCGGTGGCAGGCACCTGTAACGTGTGGTTTCCTCTACCGACCCGACCCTGCGCTCCTTGAAGACCGGGACCCTACGCCTTGCTCATTTCAGTTCCCAGCCCCTGGCATGGCGCCCGCCACCTATCAGGCACTCGAATATTTTTTGAATAAGTGAAAATTAATGTCTTTTGTAGAAAACCAGTGTTTTTCTTTTTATCCTCAAGCAACACGTACTCCTTTGGGTGGGCGGTTTGCTAGTCCCTATAAAGAACCATAAAAATTATTGTCCCTTTGACGCAGTAATTTCATTCTTGGGGAAATTTCCAAAACAAAATAATGCTCATGTGCAGATGTTCGTAGCAAAATTATTATTTTTTTACATAAATTAATAATAGTAAAAAAACACAAAAAGCAAACAAACAAAGCCAAACTGTTGACAATAGGAAATCGGTTAAATTATGGGAGGATAACTTAAAAAGATATTACACAATCCTTAGAATGAAAAGCCAAAGGCAAGAGTGCCTCAAAATATTTTTAGAACAAGAAGGAGTATTTATTTTTAAAGAAAGAAAAAAGGAAAATACGAGGTAACATGATGAAGTGTTTGCAAAACAACATTAAGCCAAAAGAGTAAAAAGTTGCATAGTTACTAAGCTTAACAACTTCAAGTAAAAAACGCAGATTTCTTCTCTGTAAAATGGGGATAACACATAGAGGGATTCTTGGAATATTAAATGTAATTAAATATTTGGGGAAGATGCCTGATACATAGTGATTAGTCAGCAAAAAGTTTCCATTTTCTTGCTTCAAAGGAGCACAGACTCACATCTAGTCTCTCAAATTCATCCTCTTCACAGCCAAGTTCTGCCCATTGACTTCCCCTCAAACACAGCATAAGGAGAGTTGAACAAATGTTTAAGCACCAGGATAAAGAGGAGAACTAGTTAATAAGAATAAATGCCAAGACCTTCCTCAGGCCCAAATGCCCAGCAATGCAATTCACAGCAGGGGATTTGGCTCACTATGAGTTCATATCAAAATGTCTTAAAAGATTGTAGTTGGCTGCAAGCACCAGGTAGTCATGCCCAAAGGCTGAATTAATTCCACCCCAAAACCGAATGATACTGCAGCCTTAGGCTGAATTAATACTTCTCAACGATCAACTTACACCTGGGCATAATGTTCAAATGTCTTTAATTAAGAAAGTGTCACTCTGAAGAGCTATTATTACATTTTAAAGATGAAGAAACTGAAGCTTACAGCAGTTAAGAGGTGGCAGAAGCATGACCTGAAATCGGATTCGTTTGAGCACAGCCAAAGTGTTTGACCCCTTTGCCAGTGAGTCCCAGTGTGTACATCTCCCGCTGGAGGTATAGTAGATGGTTTTGAGTGGTATATAGTTGACGATGCTATGTAACAGTGGATCACATGGTGAAAAAAGTTATGTCCTTTTCAGTTCTCTTGATTCTATGGATTATGTCTACGTAGAACTATCATTTTTGTGATTCTTTGTCTTTACACCTCTCTGACACTTGCTAATCTGTTTTTAACAAAGAGAAAGCCTGCCTCAGGCTCAGCGCCTTTGCTAGGCAACAGTTCCTAAGTAGAATTTAATATCATCGCTTTCTCTTCCTTCTGATATTATTCCTTACACTGTTAATTTCTGACTGATACAGGTTTTCCACTTACAAGTTGTTTTTGTTTTCATTTAAGGTAAATTTACTTACATAAGAAAAATGGGTAACTTCAAAGAAAAATATTAAAGAACGAGTAAGACCAGTGGTTCTTGGATATAGTAGAAATGGCAAAATGATGAAGGTGATACACAGTTGCCTGACCTTTGGGAAATCCTGCCTCACACTCCATTATGACCAGTGGATGGAAGGTATGGTGAGGCAGGTTTCAGTTCAAAATGAATGGGAACTTCCTGACAATGAGAGCTGTGTGGGAAGATTTGAAAGGGCTGCCATGGGGGTGTTTACCACATTGCATTCCCTCCAGGAGTTGAAGCAGGGGTTAGATGCCTGCTTGCCACTAGTGATGGCATGGAAAGTCAAACACACTAGATAGGCTGTAAGCTTTGAAGCTCCTGCCAACCCGGAGAATCTGACATTCTTGACAGCAGAGCTTCTCAGGGACCTGACCACTGGAGAGACTGCATTTTGAAGTAAGTTACATTAACTGCCCTTGCAGACAAATCCAAAAGAAGGGTTCCAAGTGAGCTTTGAGGAACAGCAGCACCAATGTGACATTTGTATTATGTATGGAACACTGGCAGATCACTCTCAAGGTAATTGCTTTGAAAGAGATAGCATTTTGGGACGTTTGAAAATGTTAGGGTGTTTATAATTCAATCATTTGCTCTTTAATTGCACTTTCTTCTGGTGTCATCTGTATTCATAACAATCTCCAAGGGCCACGAGGACAAGGCTGCTCTTCCTTCTTTCAGATATCAGCATCTCCCAGTCTCAGGCTTGTGTGGTGTCTGCTTACCCCAAAGCAGCTGCCCGTGCTGTTCATTTTAACCCATTTTGACCAGTATAAAAATGCATGTGTGGTGAAAAAGGTACACAGCAGTTAAAAATTTACTTTGGTGTAGGAAATTTATTTTGCAATTGTATGGGCTAAAAATTCATGATGTACAGGATCATGATCGAACTGCCTTAAAGCTCCAGAATATATGGCATGTGCAATATCTTAGAGGTCACTGAGGCCTATTGTTTCTAAGGGCAGGAATCCTCTTAGGATCTTATACTACAGGTAAGCTAGAAGGAAAAGAGCATTCAGATGGAATGAGTAACTGCCCACATTAGAATAACTGCATTCAGGGAAGCTCATTCAATGGACAGCTCTTTAGGTTGGAAAATTCTTTCCTAAGGTATCCCTGAAAGACCTCTCTTTCCCTCACATTCCATACCCAATCCATCTGCAAGTCATGCTGGCTCTAATTTCAAAATACAGCCAGAATCAACCTCTTTTCTCCATGTCCACCACTACCAACTTCATCCAAACCAGCATCTCTTAGAAAACCTCCTAATTTTTCCTGCATCCACTCTTGCCTCTCTGCAATCTATTCTTATAGCAACTGGAGCGATACATTTGACACAACTTGGATTATGTCATTTCTTTGTTCAAAACCCTGTCTGTAATGACTTCCTATCTCACTCAGACTAAAATCCAGTAAAATTCATGGCTGATAAAAACCAACATCAACTGGCTATTTCTCTGATCTCATCTCTGATCTCATCTCCTATAATCCTTCTTGGCTCCTATACACTGGTTTCCTTGTTGGGTTTTGAATGTGCTCAGCAGATCCTGCCTCAGAGACTTTCATTTACTTTTCCCAATCTGGAACGTTATTTTTGCTTTCTATTCAAGGGTTACCTTTACAGATATGCATTCGTCTGGGATTCCTATCCCCTAACAGCATAGCCCCTCTTTCAACCACATCATCCCTATTTCTTTACTCTGCTTTACCATTTTTTTAGGGTGTTGTAAACTTTATGGCTTGAGGGAAATAAAGTTGGGAAGAGAGGTGATGGGGTCAGAGAAGTTAGAGCAAATCGCAGCACAGAAAACAACTTAAAAATGAATATGTAATACTCTGTTCTTTACAAACACGTAGGAATCCAGCTGCCATGAATTTCTCCTTGGCGGTCTTTCCTCCTGGGTTCCTAGTTTCCTGTCTTGTTGCTAGAGGGTGTTTTCACACTCTCATCTCTAGCCCACATCCTTCTTTCACCCTAATCCCTCTCAAGATGCTCTAAGAAACTCAGATGGAGCCTAATCATTTTTTTTGTCTTAATTAACAAATTTTATTGAAGTGGAACACATGTTTAGAAATACGTACAACTTGATTGGCACTTGTACCTTTTTCCATTCTGTAAAACCCCCAGAAAGTAACCATTGTCCTGGTTTATAACACCATATTTATATTTATATTAATGGAATCATTCACTAAATGCTCTCTTATATCTAACTTCTTTCACTCAACAACTTGTGACATTCAACCATATTGTGCAGTGGTTTGTTCCTATTCATTGTTGTAGAATTTTCTCCTGTATGATTGTATCACAATTTATTGACCCATTTCACTTGATGGGCATGTTGCTTCCAGTTTTGAGCTGTTATGAATAATGCTGCCATGAATATTTTTTGGTGTACATGTGCTTGCATTTCTGTTGGGCAATATATCAGCATAGAATTACTGGGTTAATAAGATAAATAAGAACTCCCATTTACTCCTGGTGAAAATAGAAATCAGTATGACTACTTCGGAAAATTCTTTGGCAATCTCTTCTAGTGCTAAACATTTGCATACCTTTTATATTCTAGGTTCTTTGCAATTATTGATATTAAAAATGTCTTTTCCAATTCTGTGGTTCTTAATATTAAGTGCCTTTTCATGAATAGAAGTTCTTATTTTTAATGTAGTCTTTTCCTTTATGGTTAGTGTGTTTGGTCCTGCTTAAGAAAGCTTTGCCTATACCAAGTCATGAACATATTCTCCATTGTTATCTTCTGGAAGCTTTATTGTTTTCCTTTTACTTTAAGATCTAGGATCCTCCTGGAATTGATTTTTCTATGGTCAACTTTCATTTTTTTTCCAATGAATATCCAATTGACTTGGTACCATTATTGGAAAGATCAACATTTGCCTCCTGTTCTGTGTGTCATCTTTGTCGTGAAATACCAAATCGTGTGGGTCTGCTTCTAGACTCTCTATTGTATATGTATTTGCCTATTGTTTTGCTGAGATAGCAAATTGTCTTTTTTATTGTGGCTTTATAGTAAATTTTGAAATTTGGTACAGTAAGTTCTCTAACTTTATTCCTCTCTAAGATCATATGGGCTGCTACTGGTCCTTTGCATTTCCATATACATTTTTAGAGTCAGCTTGTCAACACACACACACACACACACACACACACACTCCCCTCTAGATTTTTTACTGGAATTACATTGAATTTATAGATCAATTTTGGAGAAAATTGACATCTCATAGTTAGACTTGCAATCTACAAACATGAAATATTCTCCCACTTATTTAAATCTTCTTTAACTCCTCTCATTAATAATTTAGAGTTTTCTGTGTATAAGTTTTGCATATATTTTCCTAGATTTATTCCTATGTGTTTGATGCTTTATTTTTAAAGATTTATTTATTTACTTTTTAGAGAGGAAGTGAGCAAGTGGGGCAAGGGGCAGAAGGAGAGGGAGAGAATCCTTCAACAGACTCCCCACTAAGTGCAGAACCCCATGCGGAGCTCGATCCCAGAACCCTGAGATCATGACCTGACCTGAAATCAGGAGTCAGATGCTTAACCTACTGAGCCATCCTGGTACCCCTAGATGGTTTTTGATACAATTGCATTTGGTATCATTTTAAAATTTCATTCTTAACTGTTTGTCGCTGATATTTTTCTTTTTTTCTTTTTCTAAGATACGTCACCACTTCATCACCTGACATATTCGTGTGTTATTATCTATCTCTCTTACAAAACATACACTTTTTGAGAATAGAGATTTTGTCCATTTTGATCACTGCTTTATTTCCAGTGCCTCAAACAATTCCTGGCATATAATAGGTGCCTTAAATATTTGTTGAGTTGAATTGACTTATATTGAATCGACATCTTGCAACTCATACTTTCTTCCTCTGGACAATACAGAATAAGTCTTTTCCTTTTTTTTTTTAAGATTTTATTTACTCACTTGAGAGAGAGAGAGCAAGAGAGAGCACAAGCAGGGGGAGAAGCAGAGGGAGAGGGAGAGGCAGACTCTCCATCGAGCTGGGAGCCCCACATGGGGCTTGATCCCAGGACCTGGAGATCATGACCAGAGCCAAAGGCAGACGCTTAACTATCTGAGCCCCCCAGGAGCCCCTAATAAGTCTTTTTCTTGTACATGTTGGCTCTTCAACTATTCCCCAACAGAACTCCCTTCTCACAGCCAAGTGCTTCAAATCCTTCAGCAGTTCCTCAAAAACAGGTTTTAAGACTCTCTCATCATATTGTCTTCATTCCTTAGTATGAGCTCTGGTTTGCAATGTTCTCCTTCAGTCTGGGCTCCCAGACTGATTTGACTGATGCATATGGTAAATTTAGAATATTACTTGCCTGAATTGGCTCTTTTTTTCCCTCTGTCACAATATTGATGCACAATAAGATTGTAGTCAAACAATATCCTCAGCCTGTATTTTTGAAATAAAGTTCAATTATTTTAACATAAATGCAGAACTTTTGCCAGAGATAGTTATACCTTAAAGCTAATAAAGCTTAAAGTCAGGATACTTCATTTGTATGGCCCCTGTGAATTAGCACAGGGATGCTAGGTATAAAATAAGGGGACCTTAACTCCAAGGCTGTGGTGATTTCTTTATCACACTATAAATATTCACTGTATTTTTTGTATTCATAATGTCACATTTTTAATTTTAAAAATTAATTAATTTTATTATTTTTTCCTATTTTATTGAGATAAAATTGACATAATATTATATTAGTTTTAGGTGTATATACAATATGATGAAGTGATATATGTATATTTTATGAAATGACTACCATAATAAGTTTAGTTAACATCACCATATATAGTTAACAAATTTTTTTTCTTGTGATGAGAAATTTTAAATTTTAAGATCAGCTCTCCCAGCAACTTTCAAATATATGGTACAATATTTTTACCTTTAGTCACCATGGTGTTCATTACATCCCCAGAACTTGTTTATCTTATAACTGGAAGCTTGTAAACTTTTGACCACCTTAACCCATTTCCCCCTTCCTCATCCCCAACTACCCCCTGCCTAAATCTGCTCTGCATCTGGCAAACACCAGTCTGTTCTCTGTATCTGTGAGTTTGGGGGACTTTTTTGGTGAGTTTTTTTTCCCTCTGGATTTCATATATAAATGAGATTATACAGAATTTGTCTTTCTCTGACTTACTTCATTTAGCATAATGCTCTCCTGGACCATCCATGTTGTCACAAATGTCAGAATTTCCTTCTTTTTTGTGGCTGAATAACATGGAATAATATATATGGAATATATGTATATGTATTTATATATAGTCTATATCCATTTTTTTGTTGATGGACACTCAGGTTGTTTCCATGTCTTGGTTATTATAAAAAATGCTGCAGTGAGCGTGGAAGTGCAGATATCTTTTTGAAATAGTAATTTTATTCTCTCTGGATACATATCCAAAAATGGAATTGCTGGATTATATGGTAGTTCTATTTTTAATTTTTTGAGGAAACTCCATTCTGTTTTCCATAGTGGCTGCACTTGGGAAGTGCCCTTTTCTCTACATCCTCACTAACACTTGTTATCTCCTGTTTTTTTGGTACTAGCCATTCTAACAGGTGTGAGGTTTGAAATGCATTTCCCTGATGATTAGTGATGTTGAGCACCTTTTGATGTCCCTGTTGGCTATCTGCATATCTTTTTGGGAAAAATTCAGGTCTATTCAGTTCATCTGAACTGACATTGTGTTGTACATCTAAAACTAATATAATGTTATATGTCAATTATACCTCAGTAGAGAGAGAGAGAACTGCTAGAGATAAGCAACTTCTCACATACGAGGACTCCTCAATAAGATCAAGAGCTGATAGAATTCTCAGAAACTATAGAGGTCATAAGGCAGAGGACTGACATACTCAAGTACTGAAAAAAAAATGTGAACCAAGAATTCTATATTCAGCAAAATTATACTTCAGAGCCAGAGGAGAAATCAAGGTGTTCCCTGATAATAAAAGGTGACAAACCTGCTCTACAAGAAATACTAAGTGTATGTGGTGATGAGCACCAGGTGTTGTATGTAGAGTTGAGTCACTAAATTCTACACCTGAAACTAATATTATGCTGTATGTTAACTAACTGGAATTTAAATAAAAACTTGAAGAAAAGAGAAATACTAAGTGTAGTCCTTTAGGTTCAAATGAAAGGACACTAGACAGTAACTCAGATTCACATGAAGAAGTAAAAAGCACAAGTAAAGGTAATTACATGGATATATAAAGGAGAGGATATAAATGTACTTTTTGTTTGTAACTGAAATCATATAAAACATGTTTTCTGGCCACATTGGAATGAAATTAGAAATTAATTACAGGAAAAAATTTGGGAATTCACAAATATGTGCAAATTAAAACACACTCTTAAATAACAAATATGTCAAAGGAAAAATTATAAGGTAGATTAGAAATTTTTTGAGATGAGCAACATACCAAACATACAAGATGCAGGTAAAGCAGTGCTTAGAGAGAAATTTATAGCTGCAAACATCTATATGGAAAAGAAATATCTTAAATCAATAATCTAGGCTTACATCATAAGAAACAAGCAGATAAAGATGGGAAAACCAAACACATAGCAAGCAGAAGGAAGGAAAAAAGGACTAGAGTAGAAATAAGTGAAGTAGAGAATAGAAAACTAATAAAATCAAACAAAAATTTAGTTCTTTGAAAAGATCAACAAAATTAACAAACCTTTAGCTAAACTAGAAAAAAGAAAACACAGATTACTAAAATAAATGAATGAAAGAGGTAGCATAACTACCAAGTTTACAGAAATAAAAAGCATTATAAGAGAATATTATAAAAAGTTATACATCAGCAAATTAGAAAATCTAAATGAAATGGATGTTACTAGAAAGACAGAAACTAAAGAATGACTCAGGAAGAAATAGAAAATTGGATTAGACCCATAATCAGTAAAGAGATTGAATTAGTAATCAAAAAACTTACTACAAGAAAATGTCCAGGCCCAAACGGCTTCACAGATTAATTATACCAAATGTTTAAAGAAGAATTAATACCAATTCTTCAGAGACTCTTCCCAAATATAGAAGAAAAGGAAACACTTTTCAACTCATTATATGAAGCTACTATTACTCTGATACCAAAAACATTCAAAGACATCACAAGAAAACTACAGCTCAATATTCCTTATGAATATAGAAACAAAATCTTGAACAAAATACTAGCAAACCAATCCAGCAACATATACAGAGGATTATATACCATGAACAAGTGAATTTATCCCAGTCATATAAGGTTGGCTTAGCATCTGAAAATCAATTATTGTAATATGCTGTATTATTAAAATAAAGAACAAAAACTCATGCTCATCTTAACAGATGCAGAAAAAGCATTTGAAAAAATCCAACACCCTTTCATTAAGATAAAAACACTGAAAAACTAGGAATAGAAGAGGACTTCCTTAACCTGAAAAAGTGCATTTTTGAAATATCCACAGCTATTATCATACATAACAGTGGAAGACTAGTTCTTTAGATAAAGAACAAGATGAGTATGTCTGCTCTTACCACTACTATTCAACATTGTTCTGGAGGGTTTAGCAAGGGCGGTTAGGCAAGAAAAAGAAATAAAAAACATCCAGGTTGGAAAGAAAGAAGTAAAACTATCTTATGACATTATCTTCTATATAAAAACACAATTAAGAAATCTATAAAAATTATAAGAATAGATAAATGAGTTCAGCTAGGTTGCAGAATATATAATCAATATGCAAAATCAGGTGTGTTTCTATACACCAACAATGAACAATCTGAAAATGAAATTAAGAAAAAAAATCCATTTTTTTTGATAGGATTAGAAAAAGAAATACTTAACAATAAATTTAAGCAAAAACAAGTGTACTCTGAAACATAGTCGAAAAATTAAAGAAAACCTCAATACGTGGAAAGACACCTTATGTTCATGATTCAGAAGAGCTAATATTATTAGGATGGTAATACTTCCCCAAATTGGTCTATAGAGTCATTGTAATCCTTACCAGAATCCTAGCTGACTTTTTATAGAAATTGACTAGTTGATTCTAAAATTCATATGGAATTGCAGGGCACCTAGAATAGCCAAAACAATTTTGAAAAAGAACAAAGTTGAGGACTCACATTTTTTAAATTTCAAAAACTACTACAAAACTATGATCATCAAGGGGCGCCTGGGTGGCAAAGCGGTTAAGCGTCTGCCTTCGGCTCAAGGCGTGATCCCGGCGTTATGGGATCGAGCCCCATATCAGGCTCCTCGGCTATGAGCCTGCTTCTTCCTCTCCTCCTGCTTGTGTTCCCTCTCTTGCTGGCTGTCTCTATCTCTGTCGAATAAATAAATAAAATCTTTAAAAAAAAAAACTATGGTCATCAAGATCGTGTACTAACTACTGGCATAAGAATAGACATACACATCAATGGGATAGAATGGAGAGTCCAGGAAAAAAAAACATGAATCTGTGGTCAACTGTTTTTTTTTTTCTTTTTCAATTTTTTTAATTTAAATTCTGGTTAGTTAACATACAGTGTAATATTAGTTTCGGGTGTAGAATTTAGTGATTCATCACTTGCATACAACATCCAGGGCTCATCATAAGTGCCCTCCGTAATACTCATCACCCATTTAACCCATCTCCCCGCCTACCTCCCCTCCAACAACTCTCTTTGCTCTCTATAGTTAAAGTCTATTTTCTGGTTTGCCTCTCTTTTTTCTGCCTTATATTCATCTGTTTTGTTTCTTAAATTCCACATATGAGTGAAATCATATGGTATCTGTCTTTCTCTGAAGGATTTATTTTGTTTATCATAATACTCTCTAGCTCCATCCATGTCATTGCAAATGGCAAGATTTCATTCTTTTTATGGCTGAGTAGTACTCCATTGTGTGTGTTTGTGTGTGTATACCATATTTTCTTTATCCATTCCTCAGTTGATGGACATTTGGGTTTTTTCCATAATTTGGCTATTGTTGATAATGCCATAAACATTGGAGTGCACATATCCTTTTGAATCAGTATTTTTGTATCCTTTGGGTAAATACCTAGTAGTCAACTGATTTTTGACAAGTGTACCAAGACCATTCAATGGGCGAAAGAATAGTCTTCTCAATAAATGCCGCTGAGAAAACAGGATGACCACATGCAAAAGAATGAAGGTGGATCCCTACCTCACACCTTAAAATAGATCATAGACCTGAATAAGAGCTAAAACTATAAAGCTCTTGGAAGAAAACACAGGAGTAATGGTCAATAAGCACATGAAAAGATGTTCAAATTCATCAGTCATTAGGGAAATGCAAATCAAAACCACAATGAGATACATCATACTAAGATGGCTATAATAAAAAAGAATAACGTGTTGGCGAGGAGGTGGAGAAATTGAAATTCTTATAAATTGCTGGTGGGGATGTAAAATGGGTATAATCACTTTGGAACACAGTTTGGCAATTCCTCAAAATGTTATAGAATTATCTTATGACCCAGTACTTCCAGGTATGTATAACTGTATATACCTATATCCTAGGGTATATGCCAAAGAGAACTGAAAACATATGTCCACCAAAAACTTATATACAAGTATTTATAGCAGCATTATCATAACAGTCAAAAGTGGAAAGAACCCAAATACCCATCAGCTGATATTTAAAGAAAACACACACACACACACACACACACACACACACACACACAATGGAATGTCATTCATCCATAAAAAAGAAGGAAATCCTGCCATTTGCAACAGCATAGATGGATCTAGAGGGCATTAAGCTAAGTGAAAAAGTCAGGCAGAGAAAACAAATACTGTATGATCTCACTTATATGCGTGACTTGATAAAATAAAAACTCATAGCAACCAAGAGAGATTGGTGTTTGCCAGAGACAGAGGAGGGGTGAGGGAAATGGCTGAAGGTGCTCAGAAGGTATAAACTTCCAGTTATGAGATAAGTAAGTTCTGGGGCTACAATGTACAGCATGGTTACTACAGCTAATAATACAGTATTATATATTTGAAAGCTGCTAAGGGACTTGATCTTAAAAGTTCTCATCACAAGAAAAAAATTATACTATGTGAGATGATGAATGTTTAAACTTATTGTGGTGCTCATTTTGATATATAGACATTCATATATATTAATATATATGTATAGTCATTATCTTGTACACTTTAAACTTACACAATGTTATGTCAATGATATCTCAATGAAACTAAGAAAAAAAGATAATCAAGACAAAGTGAAAAATTTGAAGATATCAATAATAATAGAAAAGTAGTCCAATAAATAAGTAAATGGAGAGTGATGCCATTTTATGCACGAAAAGATTTAATATTATTACCAAGGTATTTTATCAAGGTGTATTATTTATCTCCAAATTAACATATAAATTTAGTGTAATCTCAATGAAAATTAATTGCCTTTTAAAAAGGTAATCCTTTTCTAGATGATTCTAAAGTTTACTTGAAAACATATATATGCAAGAATAATCAATAAAATTTTAAAATAAGAAAGATATCAAGGAGATATTTGTCTTCAGTAGAATAAAATCTGTTATGAAGTTAATAATTAGAGAATGTAAAACTCAATCCAAGGAGACTATGGATTTAGTTTGTGATAAATGGACAACTTGTCATTTATTTTAAAAAAATAAAATCGCACTTTGCAACATATGCAAAACAAAATTCCATTCAATTTAAATAGTTAAATATAAAAAAATTATTAGAATAAAACTTCTGAGAGTATTTTTATAATCGTGAGGTGGGTAAGACCCTTCGAAGCAAGATAAAAACACAGATGCCAAAAGGGAGAGACAGGTGGATCTGACTATTGAGGAAAATTAAAAATTTCTGTACAATAAAAGGCATTAAAGACAAAGAAAGCAGGAAATATTTGCAATATACATAATAGGCAATGTGTTTTGGTAATATTTAGAGGACTTCTGCAAATCAATAAGTAAAATATGAATAATTTAATAGAATAATAGACAAGGTATATGAACAGGCAATTCACAGATGAAAAAACACAAGTAGCTAATAATATGAAAAAATAGCCTCTTTAGCAGCTGTGAAAATATAAACTAAGATGATATGATATTTTTGACCATCAGACTGACCAAAAATAGTTATTTTGAGTTTTATAGTACCCATGGTCTGCAACCATAGGAGGAATGAACATTTTCATATGTGATTGATGTATGAACATTATGGTTGGGAGTTTAAATGATATCGCCTATTTGGAAGGTGATTTAGCATTGTCTCCCAAAAGTTCAAATATGTGTACATTTTGACTTAGCAATTTTATCTTTAAGGATGTAGCCTCTAAAAATATCTGTCAGTCTAAGAAATCTCCCTCCAGGGAATAAACAGAACTTAATAGAGAGCTTCCCTTGTGCAGAGAAACTGGGATCCCCATCATTATTAATGGAAATAAAAAAATATATCAATATTTATCAAAAGTTCAAAAATTTCATACCATTTGGCCTGGTAAATGCCATTGCTGATAATGTACCATGAGGGAATTATCCTATGATAAAAAATGTTATACATAATGATATTCATAGTATCGTCATCCTTTATAGCTAAAATTTGAATTTATTTAAAAGTCTATTATACAGAAATATTGAGTAAACCATAGCACATCTGCTCAATAGACTATTTTGAAACCATTGGAAATGATATTTATGAAGAAAATGTATTAGTAACATAGAAAGTACTTCTGAGATTATATTTTGCAAAAAAGTCAGGTACTGGATTACACATGAATTATCACCACAGATGTTTTAAACAAATAAATGTCTACTATTTGGAAAGCCCCTCACTTATAATAGCCCCAAGGCCCTCTACGCTCATCCACCTGTTCCCCCATTCCCTGCCCCCTTTTCTGCAGGATTCTCTTGTGTCTACCTCTCTCTGAGTTTGTCCACTCTGCAGCCTGCCTCTCTACTGTTTCCTGGCTTCTACCATCTTTCAGCATCTGTGGTCCTGTCTCCCCTGTGCTTCATTTCATATAGACAGCACCCTTCTTCCTCCATTCCCTAAGGCGGCAGGAATATTAAGGTGGTTGTCTATATTAGATTCTGACTGAGGAGTTAGGGAGCTCAGAGGGGAATTTGAAAGTAGCACTGAAAAGAGGGTCAGAAAAATGTACATTACTGTTGCTAGAGCTAATTGTTCTCTTCCCTCAGTAGAATTCCATGCTAACTGTTGAAATAATAATGTGTTTTTCTTTCCTAGTGAAAAAATAATATGAATTGTTGAACTTAAGAAACATATGGTGGTTTTAATCACACATGCCTACTCTGGTTGGTGGGGCTGCCAACACTTCTGAATTCTGAGCCCGAGCTTAGGTTCAGTGAGAAGGAATTAGTGCTGTTCTCTGCCATGGCCCAGGGAGGGCCTCCAGTCTGCCGTCTTACTCAGGTTAGTGCTAACAATCTGTCATTAAATAGGGTCAGATACGGAGCCCATTTCCACGGAAAGAGAAGAAATCAAATTCTCCAGCCTCAGAATAGGGACAGCTTGTGCTGTCCCAGAAGCACATTAAACAATATAAAACAAAATTGTGCTTTCCTGTGAGATGGTGCTGCCCTCATATCCATATGCTGGAAGATAGATGAATCATGGCTCTGTGTCCTGGTCAGCCATGTCCACAGGCTGCTGCTGGGAGTCAAGGACAGGGCAGGAAATGACTCTGAGTTGCTTACCACAGTTTGTTGCTAGAGAGGAAAGCCGCCAATATCTTCAGGATATTTAAAGGGGGATGCAATCTTATTAAGCTCCTGTTAATAAGCACAACTTCCTTATTTATCAGGATAATGTGGTCTGGGATTAGAGAGAGAGCCTAGTCTTTAGCTTTCAGGAAATAAACTATTTTTTTTTCTGTTTTACTTCACAGCTGTGAACCCAAGATTAACCATTTTACTGTCACAGGATTGACCTTAACTATGATGTATCAAATTCATATCTGAATGCTTAATTCTGTCTCCATTCTTGATTTATAAAATTGTTGCCAGCTGATTACTAAGAAACCCATAATTATAAATATCAAACTTCCTTTCCAAAGAGTGCCTCAGGCTCTTTTGAAAAGAAAAATTCTGACCTTATATTTCTTTGTGGTAGGAGCAAATTTCCTTGAATTTTAGATGATTTATTGATTAGGTCCATCAAATTTTCCATCAAAATTTCTAAGATGAACTTTACCCTTTCAGGTGGGGAGCCCTGCAGAATGTCTCTCCTTCCCTAAGAATCCCTTCTTATTCTGTGTCCCAGACTGGCTTAGGACCAAGTGCAGTTCAGAGGGAGTCTCTTTCTACCCCAGGTACCAGGCCCCCAACAACAGAGTTTCCTGTAGAGCTGAAGTTTCCATTAAATACTCAGGGAAGCAGCCAGAGGTGGTGACCTTGCGGGCAGCTCCTACCCCATCGTCTGACAGTTCATGATTTGGCATTTTGTAGCTATGGTGGTGAAGCAGATGATAGACTAAAGAAGATAATTTCTGCTGCTCCATGGAGAAAGTTAAAACTTTCCCCATATGAACTGACTGAAGACCACCAGGGTGTGGGATAGAACTTTGGTCAGGAAAGAGGTGTGGGTCCTGGGACTCGGTCAGTGGTCTTCTGCGTAAAGCTAACGCCATGCAACTGTTACTGATAGGAGAGTCTACGTTGTGTGGATGGAGGTCTTGGTTCTTGGATTCACCATGAAAGATTTACATGAGGATCTGTACTTTAATAAAGATAGACAGAAAGTAAGTAGTAAGCACAAAGCAGTTTATTAAGGACAGTACACTCTCAAGAAGGGACAGTGGGAAGGCCCTTCAGGTGTGCCCTGAGTCTATAGGGGTCTTTTCCTTTTATGTAAGCTAGGTCTTGGGTCATGGAGGGTAGTCTCTAGTGAAGGCTGCTTCCAAGCATTTGGGGCACTCCTCTCACAAGTTGGCAGGGGGAGTTTTTGACCCTACAAGGTTTTTACCAGAACAGTCATGGCAGCCTTCCCCCATGGGGGGACTAAAATCATAGTGCAAATGCACTATAATGAGTCTAAGGGTTACCTTGGGGGCAGAAATGGAAGGGGAAAGTGCATGTGCTGCACCAGTAGCTCTTGGTTTGTTAGTCCTGGGGTCTTGGAACAAGACCAGGATGTTGAGGGGTTTTGAAAACCACAAAGTCAGGATGCTGTGTCCCCAATCTTCTAATGTGTAACCTATTTATCAGTGTTCTTGCCTGCAGCTCATGTCTAACTAACTGCCTACTCTATCACAACCTTATATGTTGAGCAGGTCATTGGCAAAGCTCCTCTAGTCAGTTTGAGTTTTCTTTTTAGCTCAGCTTGACTAAGAATGTTTATAAGCATTACCCAGTGTTATTTATTTATTCATCCATCCATTCATTTATTTAAAGAATATGCAAATTGTTCTGTTTCTGCCACCATGTCTACCTAGGGAGGTGGAAGATAAATAGGTGAAGCAAGGCACCTGGCCTAGGTAAACGGAGGAAGTCTTTTCCTTTCCATGCTTGGGGGCTTAGCTGGGTGAATGTGTCTTGGAATGCCCCTGTGTCACTCTTTGCAGACCTGGTCACCAGGCCTCTGAAATCCTCTGTGGGGCTGCAGAGACTACCTACTCATTTATCTTAGAGATGCATCCTCACTATTTGAGAGAGGCCCCAATAATAAAGGCACAGCTCATAGAACAAAAAAACATTTATTGAGCATCTAATATGTGTTCAGCACTGAGCTGGATGCTGAAAAAATTATATATTATAAAATTATAATGCCTATTATATATTAAGTATTAAAACCACCATTATTATTCACATTTTATGATGAGGAATTGAGCTCAAAGTGAGTAAGATTAAACAATCTTCCTAAGACCATGCAGCTGATGGAGCAGAAATTTGATGGTAAATGCCCTTAGCTCAAAGAAGACACTGGAAGGCCCTTTCCTGTCATTTTAGGACTTCTTTTAAGATCCTGAAATCCTGAGGATATAATGGCTTATTTCCAGACTATGGTGTTAGGGAAAATGTGGATTCATTGACTGCATGTTCTGTCTTCTGTTTTTTCACAGTCCAAATATTTACGTCTGGTTTTGTCACAACATCTCTATTACTGTGAGGTCTTTTCTCAAGGCACAGGAAGTATTTATGTGCCACTATTTCAAACAGTACTCAAAATATACTTTTATTTACTTCACTATCTGTTTGCTCATCTAAGCACAGAGTATTTTATCTGGATCAGGTTCATCTGACAACTCCAGAGTGATTTTTCCACCCCTACATGCTCCAAATCCCTTATGCTAGGAGTTTTATTTTTCTGTCACCTTTTCATTGGCTCAGTTTTCTCAGAACTTTGTTTCTCAGAGCCAGAGTGACTCATGCCATGCTAGGTCAGCAGGGTGGCCAGGGGATAGGGAAGCAGAGTCAAACTTGGGTGTATCCCTATTAGGGATGATGGCTCAGAAAGGAATAGTGTCAGACAAAAGACAAGTTGGTAGCCAAGAAATAATAGCCACAGGTATCAGACTATTAGAATAAATCATGATGTGAGCCTTCATGGAGGTAAATGAGGCACAGTGGAAGCTCCAACACCCATTCTGTCTCCCAACATTTTTTTCTCTTTCATCATATTTACTACAATATGAAATGAGTGTGAATGTTTAATTACCTCTTAAATGTATGTTCTCTCTACTAGACTGTGAGCTTCATGAGGGCAGGGATCTTATCTGCTTTATTCACTACTGTATATCCGAGTTTATTCATCCACTGTGCCTGAAACATAGTAAGTACTCAGTATTAATTGAATAAATGAATGAATGAATGACAACCATTCTATTCTGAGAAGGACCAGGAATTGCATCTCATAGTAGATGCAATGTAGAAATGTTTAACAACAAATTAGATATAGGTAAAGATATAATTAGTGAATTATGAGATAGGGCAGAAAAAAAATGTCTAGAGGAAAAAAAATGGAGAATACAGATGAAAAGTTAAGAGGCAAGGAGGATAGTATGGGAAGACCTAAATCAATTAATCAGAATTGTAGTAGAAGAAGAAAAAGAAATTTGGAAAAACAATATATGAAGAGGTAATAGATCAAAATTTATAGGAAATGAAAAAGAAATTTCAATACAACAATTTAAGTAGCTTAATGAAACCAAGCAACATAAATAAAAAGAAATCCATACCTAGACACATCATAATGAAACTTCAGAACTCCAAAGACAAAGTGATTTTAAAAGAAGCCAGAGGGGAAAAAAAACACAGATTGCTTTCAAAGGAGTGACAGATTGTCAGTTGACTTCTCAACGTAACAAGGAGAGCGAGAAGACCGTGGGATAATATCTTTAATGCACACACACACAAAATTGCCAACATAGAATTTTGTATCTGTCAAGAATAAGGGTAAATAAACAAAACAGAGAGTTTTTCAAAAGCAGACACTCACTGAAAGAAGGTCTAATGCATATGCCTTAAATAGACTGAAAATGATCCTAGAGGGATCCTTAGAAAGAAGGCCTACAGTTTAAGAAGAAATAAAAGATAGTAAAAGTAGTAAATATATGGGTAAATTGACTATATAAAACAGTAATGATGTCTTGTAGTATTAAAAAAAAGAAAATATATGGTTAAAGTACATGACAAAAATGATATGTAAGTTGGAAGGGGTTTAAATGGTATTAAAAGTATACTTGGGGGGCGCCTGGGTGGCACAGCAGTTAAGCGTCTGCCTTTGGCTCAGGGCGTGATCCTGGCGTTGTGGGATCGAGCCCCACATCAGGCTCCTCTGTTATGAGCCTGCTTCTTCCTCTCCCACTCCCCATGCTTGTGTTCCCTCTCTCGCTGGCTGTCTCTATCTCTGTCGAATAAATAAATAAAATCTTAAAAAAAAAAGTATACTTGGGCTTTGTATTTTCCAAGAGGAGATTGTGATTAATTGTACACTTTGATAATTTTGTATATTGTTGTTTCTATAGAAATCTTCAAAATAACGGAAACAAAATATTTAATTTCACACTTAGTAGAGAATAAAAGATTCTAGAATACTGGAAGGCAAAAAAGGAGAGAAAAATACACATAGAACAGATGGAACAAATAAAAAGAACAAAATAAAATGATATAGTTAACAAAAATAAATAAAATATATCAGTAATTACAATACATATAATAATAATAAACTGGATTTATAAAAACTAAGAATAAATGTTTAGACACATCTAAACCATAAAGACAGTAAGAGGTATCTTAAAAGAATGAAAAAGATACAGTATGCAAATACACCAACAAATATGGTATGGTTAATAAACATAACACAAAGTACACTTAAAAATAAAAAGAATTACCATATGCAATGAGAACCACTCTATAACAATAAAAGGCTTAATTCATCAGGAAAACATTACAATTTGAAATTTATAATGCGTCTAATTTTTAGCCTTAAAATATACAAAGCAAAAATTGACAGAATTATAAGAAATAGAAAAATGCACAGCTATCATGGGAAAATTAAAAAGTTTCTCTCAGTAGTTGATAGAATAACAATACAAAGAAGATCAATAAGGATTTATGATTTAACTAACATTAACAGATTTGACACAGTGAATTTATATAGGACACTGTGCACAACAACTACAAAAGTACTTCCATTTCAAACCCACAAGGAGCATAGTAAAAAAATTGACAATATACTGAGCCGTAAAGAACAAAAAGCCACAGACTGGGAATCATGCAGATCATGTTCTCTGACTATGATGTAATTAATCTAAAAACTGGTAAAAACTAAACAAAAACAAAAACAAAACCTAGAAAATCCCTAAATGTTTAGATAATGAGAAATACATTTATAAGTAACCCATGAGTTATATAAGAAATCACAATAGAATTTAGAAAATATTTTGAACTGAACAATAATGTATATGCTGCATAGCATACTATTGGGATATAATTAAAGCAGTTTTTAGACAGAATTTATAGCCTTAAGTAAGTAGATCAGAAAGGAAATACACCTGAATGAATCATCTATTTAAAGAAGTTAGAAAAAGCATGACAAAATAAGCCAAAAGAAAGTAGAAGGGAAAAAAATAACAAATATAAGAGCAGAAATGAGTGAAGTAGGAAACAGAATAAAATAGGATCAACAAAACCAAAAGGTAGTTTTTTGGAAAGACCAATAAAATTGACAAATTTCTGGTGAGATTGAGTGCATGTGTGGGAGAAAGGTTGGCATGGGGGGAGAGAAAGGGAAAATAAAGGTACAAATAACCAATGTTAGGAATGACAAAAGAGCCATCACTACAGATCTTGCACACATTAATATGATACCAAGAAGATTTTATAAACGATTTTATGTCAATAAATTTGAAAAGTTAGGTAGATTGGAAATTTTCCCAGAAAAATATAATAAACAAAACTGATTTAAAGAGAAAAAAGTAAAATGAATAGTGCTATACTACTAAAGAAATTGAATCGGTAGTCAAAACCTGGTTATAAGAAAACTCCTGGCACAGATGGCTTTACCAGAGAGGTCTGTCAAATATTCTATATAGAAATAATTTTAGGAAAGCCTGGGTGGCTCAGTTGGTTAAGCTTCTGTCTATTGCTCAGTTCATGATCCCAGGGTCCTGGGATTGAGTTATGTTTTGGGCTCCTTGCTCAAGAGGGAGTCTGCTTCTCCTTCTGCTTGCCACTCCCCCTGCTTGTGCTCTCTCTCTCTTTCTGACAAATAAAAAAAAGAAAGAAAGAAAGAAAGAAAGAAAGAAAGAAAGAAAGAAATGATTCTAGTACGAGACAAACTCTTTTAGAAAATAGAAAAAGTAACATTTCTCTAACTCATTATTGGAAACTAATATACTTTGGATACCAAAACTGGACTAGGACAAGATAACTGGACAGGAAAGGAAAATTACGAGACATCTGACTCATGAAAATGGGTACAAAAATCTGAAGCCAAATATTTAGCAAACCAAATCTCATCATATATAAAAAGGATCAAGACCAAATTGCATTTATCCCAGAAATATAAAATTGAATAACTTTAGAAATACAATTAATATAATTGACCACATTAATGGAATGATGTAGAAAAATTGTATTATTGTCCCAAAAGATACAGAAAACCATTTGATAACATTAAGTATTCATTTATAATAATAGGATAAAAAAATCTCTTAAACTAGGAACAAAAAGGTATTTAAGCTGATAATGAATATGGACAAAAACTTACTGCAAACATTCTTAATGGTGAAACATTGGAAAGCATCTCCTTTGGGATCAAGAATAAAACAATGCCTGGGGCGCCTGGGTGGCACAGCGGTTAAGCGTCTGCCTTCGGCTCAGGGCATGATCCCGGCGTTATGGGATCGAGCCCCACATCAGGCTCCTCTGCTATGAGCCTGCTTCTTCCTCTCCCACTCCCCCTGCTTGTGTTCCCTCTCTCGCTGGCTGTCTCTATCTCTGTCAAANTAAAAAAAAAAAAAAAAAAAAAAAAAAAAAAAAAGAATAAAACAATGCCTGCTATCACTTCTAATCAGTGTTGTACTGAAAATCCTAGGAAATACAGTAAGTCAAGGAAAAAAATAGATGGTATAAAGATTGGAAAGGAAATAAAACTATTGCTAGTCTCAGATGACACGACTGTGTAAGTAGAAAATCGGAAAGAATCTACAGATAAATTAGTAGAATTAACAAGAGCATTTAGGAAGTTTTCTGGATACAAAGTCAATGTATGAAAATAAATTGTAGTTCTAGATACCAGCAATGGTTCATTAGACATGAAATAAAACTAAAAATACCACATCAAGTGCCAAGGATCATGTCTATCAAAAGATGAGCAAGTGAGCATGGATACCATGGAGAAAATTCTAGCATTTTATTGAAAGACATCAAAGAAGACATAAATGATTGGACAGTTCTACCATATTCGTAGGATGGATAACATGATTTTGTGAAGATGCCCATTCTTTACAAATTGATTCATAGATTTAATGTAGTGACAGTCAAAATTCAAAAAGATCTATTTGTGGAATTTGATAAGCAAATTCTAAAACATATATGAAAGTGCTAATGGCTAAGAATAGTCAAGATAGAAAGTGGAAGAACTTGTTTACTAGACTTTAAGTTTAAGACTGCTTGGTAAGCCCTAACCAGACAGTGTGGTGGTATTGGTGTAAGGATGGAAAATAGATAAATGGATAAAACAGAGAGCCCCCCCAACAGATCCATGTATATCTGGACAAGTGACTTGTGATAGAGGTAGTATATGGAGCAGTGGAGAAAGGGTAGATTTTTTAGTAAACAGTGCTGGGATTATTAGTTATCCAAATTGAAAAAAATGCTATTTGGGATATATGCTTTATACAATACACAATAAATTGTAAATAGTACTAACATGTGAAAGGAAAAGACAAAAATATTTTAGAGCGTAACACAGGAGGAGAATATCTTCATGACTTTGCATGTAGGGACTGATTTCTTAAACAAGATCTGAAAAGCACTGATCATAAAGGAAAAAATTGATGCTTTTGACTACATTAAAATGAAGAACTTCTGTTAACCAGAAGATACAATAAAAAGAATAAAAAGACAAGCTATGGAAGAGGAGAGGATATTAATAACACATAAAACTGATAGAAAAACCTCACTAGTAATAAAAATATATAAAGAACTCCTATGAATCAAAAAGAAAAAGGTAGACAATCTAATATAAAAACTGAATAAATGGGGGGGCGCCTGGGTGGCACAGCGGTTAGGCTTCTGCCTTCGGCTCAGGGCGTGGTCCCGGAGTTGTGGGATCGAGCCCCACATCAGGCTCCTCTGTTATGAGCCTGCTTCTTCCTCTCCCACTCCCCCTTCTTGTGTTCCCTCTCTCGCTGGCTGTCTCTATCTCTGCCGAATAAATAAATAAAATCTTAAAAAAAACTGAATAAATGGGTACTTCATAATACAGCAAATTTAGTTAGCCAATAAGCATATGAAAAGATGTAATCAGGGAAATGCAAATTAAAACCAACCAACCACAAATGAAATGCCATCACACACCCACTAGACTGGCAAAAATTAAAAAGACTGACAATACCAAGATTTGACAAGGATGTAAAGTAGGGAAAACTGTCATACATGTTGGTGGGAATTTAAATTGGAAAACTTTGGAAGAGGTTGGGTTTATCTAATAAAATAGAAACTAACCATGGCCCATGAACTTATGTATGAACCCTGGAGCACTTGTTCACATGTGCACCAGGACATGTGTATGAGAATGTCAACAATGGTATTTTCCATAACAGCTGTGCTTGGGAAAAATTAAACTGTCCATCAAGATTAAGTGGATTTTCAAAACCACGCTGAGTCAAAGAAGCCAGTCACAAAAGAATAATAATACATACTAGTTGTAGAATCACTATGTTGTACACCTGAAACTAATGTAACATGGGGTGTCAACTATACTTCAATAAAATTTTTTTAATTAAAAAAGGAATACATACTGTATGGTTTCATTTATGTAAAATACTTGAAAATCAATCTATCATCTATAAAACAATCTATAATGACAAAAAGCAGATCAGTGGTTGTCTGGGGGCCAGGATGGAGGAAGGAGTGGACTGCAAAGGACATAAGGAATCTTTTGGGAGATGTTCTGAATCTTGGTTTTGGCAGCAGCTTCACGGGGATATAAATTATGTCAAAACTCATCTAATTATACATTTTTTAAAAGCTTCATTTATTTATTTTAGAGTGAGGGGAGGGTAAGGGCAGAGGGAGAGAGAAGCCCAAGCAGATGTTGCGTGATTGCAGAGCCCCACTCAGGACTCTACCCGATGACCCTGAGAGATCACAACCTGAGCCAAAACCAAGAGTTGAATGCTCAACTGACTGCACCACCCAGCTGTCCCAAATTATACATTTTTATATAGGTACAATTTTTAAGGTTTGCAAATTGATTTAAATAGCAGCGGACAAACAACTGTAGGATCAAGGCTGACCACATCATTTGGCAGGCCCAGTGCCAAATGAAAATGTGGGCACCTTCAAAAAGCAAGAAGAAAGCCTTTTCCTTTCTTCTGTGGTTTCTCTTGACCTGTCACAGTGTTTATGATTTGTTATTTAATATCATGCTCTCCTGGGTTCTGGGACATTCATGGAACAAGTACAAATCCTCCCAGGCACTTGGGAGCCCTACCTCATGACTCCATATTGGCATAGGCATGAAACCCACCAACTGCTGGGTTACTCTTCCCACCAGCTTCCAGACCTGACCCCCAAAGTTGAGGCAGTCATCTCCCCTTCTAACCCACAAAGTATTGCAACTTCATGCCTGGAAGTGCTAGGTTCTTGGACATGGGTTGGTGAAAGGTTCGTCCCCATCAAGTCACCTCTGAATTTGCTGTGGCATTCCCAGCCTAGGACAGGGACTATTACCAGCATACTCTGCTACCCCACCCCCCACCCAGATACTGTAGGACATTATCCTGACCCTCTTTGTGCCCTTGACCAGACCTCTAGTAGGGGGTTAGCCATTGCTGCATGGGGCTGGGACCAGGAAGCCTGGGATGACTGGGGTGGGGAGTGCTTGGCTGAAAACCTACTCAAGGAAGATGGCAGTAGGTGGGATTGTTCTTGAGCCAAGACTTCAAGCCTGCAGCGCATGCTGCATTGTTCCATCAGACTTCCCTTACAAAACTAAAATTCAAAGATAAAATTATTAAACCAAGAACAGGTCCTTCTGAGTGTGGGACCCTGTATGACTGCCTTGGTTGCATGTCCCATGAAACAGACCTTGTAGGATATTCATATGATGGAATAACATGGAGCACACACATAATATATGTAAATCTCACAAACATAGAGTGAAGGAAATTAGTCATACATAAGAAAACATATAGTATAATTTTATTTATATAAAAGTTGGAAACAGAGGGAAACTAAATTGTATTGTTTAGGGTACATACATAGGCTGAAAAATAATAAATCAAGCAAGAAAAGTTAAGCACAGGGGCATCTGGTGGCTCAGTTGGTTGAGCGTCTGCCTTTGGCTCAGGTCATAATCCCAGGGTCCTGGGTTTGAGCCCCACATTGGGCTCTCTGCTCAGTGGACAGCCTGCTTCTCCCTCTCCCTCTGCCTGCTGCTCCCCCTCCTGTGCTCTCTCTCTCCCTCTTTCTCTCTGTCAAATAAATAAATAAAATCTTTAAAAAAAAAAAGAAAGAAAACTTTTATCACAAAGATAAAGATTACCTCTAGGTGTGGGAGGATGGTGGGTTTGTGACCTCAGTTTTCTTATCTGTTCTTGATCCTTTTTGTTTACATATGTTAAACAGGACCTCTGAGGGTGGCCCATCTCTTTGCCCTTAGGGATACCATTTCTATGAAAGCCATCCCTAGGGATCACTGAGGCCCCCTGCCTACTGTTCCAAACTTGCTGCCCATCACATTAATTATGCCCATTACCTCGGATGTTTAAGTGCTGCCCCTGCCCTCTAGTATTCGGGGTCATGTCATCGTAGATGTTGTAAAGCCCACTCTGTAACAGCATCTTCTACTGTCAGTCCTCATCTACAGAGAAAAAAATATTACTAGGTTTTCAGCAATGCTTACATCCCCTCTCACCAGCATACTTTTTACTGCTTTGGTTAATGAAGTGTCTTCTAGGCCCTCCTGATCAATGGACAGTCATAGGTGTCCATGTTTATATAGTAGGCTCATTTTAGCATTCTGACTTCTCTAAGCCTTCTGAGACTTTCCTCCACAGTTTGCCATCACAGTTCTGGCACCTCTACTTCATTTACAATGGGCCTCTTTTTTTTTTTTTCTAATCTTCAAGTACCATTTCAGTAATATATTAGAACTGTCAGCCAGGACCCTTTTACTGCCAGATGTTAAATCCTTTATCTAGATTTTCATTCTTCCGCCCTTGATGAGGCATCCCAGGGCTCAACTCCCAGGAATACTTTCCCAGTTCCTGCCAGTACATGCCAGCCAGGTCCTTTAGCTCTTCTGGTATATTTTCTCTTCTTTTCCTTTAGCAAGCCTCAGACTTCCCAGTCAGGTTTTACTTAGACGTGATAATGTGTCCAGTAGCCAGATGGAGGTGGGGGCAGATTATGAATAGAGCAAGAATTGCCTTAAAAATAGGGTTTCAGGGGTGCCTAAATGGCTCAGTTGGTTAAGTGTCCCACTCTTGGTTTTGGGTCGGGTCATGATCTCGTGGGTCGTGCGATCAAGCCCCATCTTGGGCTCTTAGGCTAGGGATGGAGCCTGCTTGATGATTTTCTCCCTCTGCCTGTCCCCTCTCCAAACGAATAAATAAATCGATAAAAAACAGGGTTGCCAGCTTTAGCAAATAAAAATACAGGATACAGGAGACTGGAATACTAAAAGATTATTCATTGTTTATCTGAAATTCAAATGTAACTGGGCATCTTGCATCTTATCTGGCAACCCAACTTGTAAAGCACAGCCTCATTGAGATCTCCTTATAGCCTTTAAGCAGCATGAGGTCTGTATCTTTCAACAAGGGAGAGTTGGTCAGTTCTGTAGGCCTAGACAGTTCAGGCAACTAAAAGTTCTCGATCTCTCTTCAGCCTGGTCTTCAGCCATGCCTCCCCTCCAGCTGTAGGAAACGAGTGTCTCTTTAAATGTGTTGTCAAGGAGATACTCTGATGTTTCCACTGTTTAAAATTGTGCATTAATAAACTTGAGCCTGTGATTTTTCTCTCTGCAAAGAATTAGTGCGTACCAAGAACGATCCAATTCCACAGTCCTTTCTTACAGTCACTATTGCTCCCATACCCCTCAATTGCCTGAGACAGTATTCCTAAACTTGTCAGCACATTGAAATCACCGGGGAGCTTCTAAAGATATTGATGCCTGTGTCCTTCCCCCTCAAAAAATTGTGATGCAGTTGTCTTATATGTGGTCCGGGCTTAGGAATTTTTAGAGATTCTAGGTAACTTTAATGCTAGGACATTGTACCAGTTAATGCATCTTCTTGTGTCTGGATCCCATAATAGCTCATTACAGGTAAGTTTTAATAATCTACTACTACAGCATCCAGGCAGTATCAAAACCTACTTCTCATTGTTATCCAGCTTGTGTGTAACTGAACTACAGAAACTCACCTTTAGTGTCTACTTTCTAGAACCCTTCCTGGTATCAACTGTTTTAGGTAGGGTTCCCTGAAGGCAGGGATTCTTATCGATGTAAGTTGCTGGGAATGCTCTCAGAAAAAGAGACTAAGGAAGGCAGAAATGAGGTAGGAATAAAGACCCGCAAGAATGTGGGCCTAGCTGGAGCCTAACTATAGGATCTAATCCCATGGAAGCTCCTACTGCAGGGTTAGCCCTGTCTTGAGGCAATGGGGCTCACATCAGTTAATCATTGACTGAGGTCTGTCCCCAGAGGGGATGATGGAGGGCTGGCGATAGCTTCTTAGCCAGGGCCAGGACTAGGGTGAGGGGAGCAGGGCAAAATTTGAAGGGTGGCAAAAACTCAGGAATCAAGATGAATACTATTTTAATGTAACATTTTAAGTACATCAAAATTAATTAAAAAAATCAAAATGAACAAAATCAAATTTTAAAGATAGAATTAGGACGAGGAAATTCCTATTTGGCTAAGGGCAAGTCTCAGAGAAAGAAGGCAGCTATCGGTAGTTTATAGGTAGTTTAGTGTCGACCTGCACAGCTTCTGGGGGGATGGGCGCATTGACCAGGTAAAGGGAACCTGGGTGGGGTACCAACATCCATTACACCGCTTTACCCCATACAACATTTTCTTGTAGTCCAGTTTGAGTTGACTCCACTCCCTGGGATTTTTGGGAGGGAGAAGTGAGAGCAATACTTGGGCCTGTTTAATAAGGTCAGAAATCCCTGGCCATGGTGATTGGTTTAGGGATGAACTCATGACCCAAACAAACCCAATTAACATTTTCTCAAGAATATTTCTGCTGGAGCTAACAAAAAAGATTCCCCAGACAACATAAGCTGGAACTTCTGATGACCATCTTTCCTAGCCGTATTGAAGGAATCTGCCTGTAATTGGAGAGGAGGTCAACATGCAAAGAAAAGCCAACCCAAAATGAAGCAGGGAGAGGAAGAAAGTAGCTTGAAGATATTGATTGCACCTTTGGACTCAGCTGTATCAAGATATTCCCTTCTGTGATGTATAAAGAATAAAAAGTCTGACTTAAGGAATAACACCAACTTGAGGAATAAAAAGGGGTGGGAGGGGAGAAGAAGAGGGAGAGAGAGAGAGACAGAAAAACTATTGGCTTACATAACCAAAGGTGTGGCTGTAAACAGGGCCTGCAGGACATCACCATGATCTATCTCTTGGATCCGCTTTCTTGGGACTGGCTCCATCTTCAGGTTAAACATGAATCAAGCAATAAGCTGGGGGAGATACTCTGGTTTCCTCAAAATCTACTTACACTTTTGGCAATTGTTCCATGATGCCTGAATATTCATAACTGAATTCTTTCTTTAGGAATTATTTCCTAGTAGTATCAGTTTTCTTTGACAGTTCTGTCCTCGTGATCACTTACACCCGACTCTTAATGTAGGACTACAACTCCCCATCCTGCTCCAGTACAGTAAAATACTTGTTCATTGCTGCTGTCGTACTTTTCCCCCCTTCTCTAAATTCTGGTACTACCTTACTTCACTATCCTTTCCTTTTGGTTCTCCCTTCTCAAACAAGTTCTTAAACTTCTGAATGATGCAGCCTTTCTTCCTTCTTCCCAAGATAATACACATAAGGTGGTTAACATAGTGCCTGACATATGGTATGCTCAATAAATAGCTGTGATGATGATAATGACGACAATGATGCAGCATCCCTTCCTTACATAGTTTTGGGAAGATTTGACCAAACCAATGCTTAAGACCCTGATGTAATATCTTCTTTATAACTTACCTATACTTCCTGCTGCAAATAAACTATTTCTAGTAAGTTCTGAATATAAGCAATTACTCAGGGAGAATGAAATTCTTAAAATTTTCGTTGATTTGTCACCTTGTTTAAGTCTTGCTAAAGTTTTTTTTTTTTCCAGTCAAGACACTTTAAACCCTAAGGACATTCACATATGTTAATATGTTAATATGCATGCCTGGTTTGGACACAGGAATAGACTTTATTTTTAACATTAAAAAAAGCATTCTTTTTTTTCCTTTCTAAATCAATAATGAGACTCTCAAACTCTGAGACTATAACTCTAAGAGTGTTCAACAAATAAATTGAAAACTAGAGGAAAAAGTAAATCAGTAAAGAAACCCACTATGTTTTGATTGTTTGGGTTGGCTTGCTTTTTTTTTTTTTTAATGGAATAGACTTGATGTTTTCCCATCCAGCGGATACAGCTCAACTGTTTTACAAAGGTTGTGGGTCCTGACGCCTGAGGGCACATACTTGATGTGTGCAGTTAAAAAGTGGCAGGTGGACTGGTGAAAACAGCACGTAACTAGTTTGTGTTGTCAGTCAGCATGGCAACCCTATCCTGGCATGTTCTAGTAAGAACCTTCAGGTATATACTGTGGGTTGCAAATATGAACCTAAAGAGTTTTAATTATTTGTCAGTCAGTGCTCTGGAAGCAAAGAAACTCTGCTTCTTGCTTTGTGTCTTTTGGGTCTCATTTTTGAAATTACCTTTGCCTTACCCTCATACTGGATCTATGAAATAGAAAAGGATCTTTTCATCTTGGTGACTATAGCAAAGACTGTGATTTATTTATTTATTTATTTTCTTGAAAGATAACTGTTTTATTACTGAAAATTTAATGTTTCCATTTTCTTAAAGAATCTAGGGTTTTTTTCCTGCTTTAAATTTTAATTCTAGTGTAGTTAACATACAGTGTTTTATCAGTTTCAGGTGTAGAATATAGTGATTCAGCACTTCCATATATTATTATTTTTTTTAATTTTTTTTTATTATATTATGTTAGTCGCCATACAGTACATCACTGGTTTCTGATGCTAAGTTCTTCCATATATTATTTAATGCTCATCTAGATAAGTGTACTCTTAATCTCTTTCACCTATTTCACCTCTCCCCTACCTCCTCTCTGGTAACCATCTGTTATCTATAGTTAAGGGTTTGATTTTTGGTTTGTCTCTTTTTTTCCTTTGTTTATTTGTTTCTTAAATTCCACATATGATTAAGTCATGTATTTTCTTTCTCTGATTGGCCTATTTCACTTAGCATTATCCTCTCTAGTTCCATCCATGTCATTACAAATGACAAGATTTCATTCATTTTCATGGATGAATAATATTCCATTATATCTATCTATCTATCTATCTATCTATCTATCTATCTATCTATCATCTATCTATCTATATATCTCACATCTTCTTTATCTATTCGTCTATTGATGGACACTTGGGCTGCTTCCATAATTTGGCTATTGTATATAATGCTGCAATAAATAATGCATATATCTTTTTGAATTAGTGTTTTCATTTTCTTTGGGTAAATACCCAGTAGTGCTATTACCAGATCATATGGTAGACCTATTTTTAATTTTTTGTGGAACTTCCATACTGTTTTCCACAGTGACTGTACCAGTTACCCCAGTTTGCATTTTCACCAACGGTGAATGAGTGTTCCTTTCTCTCTACATCCTCACCAACTTGTTTCTTGCGTTTTGGATTCTAGCCATTCTGACAGGTGTCACTGTAGTTTTGATTTGTATTTCCCTGATGATAAGAGATGTTGAACATCTTTTCATGTCTCTGTTGGTCATCTGTATGTCTTCTTCGGAGAAATGTCTGTTCATAGCTTCTGCCCATTTTTGAAAAAAAGATTTTATTTATTTTTTTTTATTTGAGAAAGAGAGAGTGGAGAGAAGGGCAGATGGAGAGGGAGAGTGAAAATCTCAAGAAGACCCCACCCTGTGTGTGGAGCCCAACATGGGGCTCGAACTCACAACACTGAGATCATGACCTGAGCTGAAATCAAGAGTCAGATGTTTAAAGGACTGAGCCACCCAGATGCCCCTCTTATGCCCATTTTTAAATTGGATTGTTTTTAAATTGGATTATTTGGGGGGTTTTTGGTGTTGAGTTTTAAAAGTTCTGTATTTTGATACTAATGCTTTATTACATATGTCATTTGCAAATATCTTCCCCCATTCCATAGGTTGTCTTTTAGTTTTGTTGATTGTTTCCTTCGCTGTGCAGAAATTTTTTATTTTGATGTAGTCCCAATAGTTTAATTTTGCTTTTGTTTCCCTTCCCTCAGGAGACATATCTACAAAATGTTGGCTACAGCCAATGTCAGAAAAATTACTGCTTGTGCTCTCTTCTAGAATTTTTATGGTTTCAGGTCTCATATTTAGGTCCTTAATCCATTTTAAGTTTATTTTTGTGTGTCATGTAAGAAAGTGGTCCAGCTTCATTCTTTTGCATGTTGCTGTCCAGTTTTCCCACCACCATTTGTTGAAGAGACTATCTTTTTCTCAACGCATATTCTTGCCTCTTTTGTTGAAGAGTAATTTATTCAAAGACTATGATTTATACTATTATTTTTAGTCTGGTAGCTGTACCTGAATCATCTCACATTTCCAACATAGTTTAGGTTTTCTTTCATCCCATTTTGAATGAGTGCAGAGAACTCCTGTGGTCCATCTTTCCTAAAGCATCTCCCTTAAGTTTCCTTTTCCGTGTCATTTGGATTTGATTCTGTAGTGGAGTGTACTTAGCCCTGCCCCTGATCTGATGAACCTAGGCACCAGGATCCAGCCTGGAAATGTAAGGAGGCTCTTCTAGTTCAGCAACTTGGAAATGCCAAACTTACAGCGGCTCATTGTGCCCATTTTCTAACTGGTTTTCCTGCCTCCAATTTGTACACCCTTACCCTCCAAAATCATTTTCTGCATGATTGCCCTCTAAGGCAAAGGTCTTCCAAAATCTGGACTGGGATCCCTTTGCCCTTGAGAGACCCTTTTTGTCTCTCAGCCTGACTGTACAGAATTTCATGTTTTATTTAGTAAGGGCAGAACTTTCTGCCACCTTGACAGAGAGGTAGGTGTTCTTGAGTCTGGAAATAATTTAACAAAGATAAAGGTCTTAAAAAGATGACTCTGGCTGCAGCAGTAAGAATGGAAAGGTCCCATGCATGTAAGGAGATTGCATGGATCATCTCAGGCTCTGGGTTGAGATGCTGAATGAGGGACTTCTCTTCAAGTGAAGCTGATGTAGGAGGAATTGTAGGAGCATTTCTGGCTTTCAACAGGGTGTGGAAGGACTTCTGGGCTGAGTGTTATATGAAAGAATCCACATTCACCACTATTAGTCCTCGATGGCTTCCTGTTCCCATCCTCCCACTACTAAAGCTCACTCACCACCTCCCAACCCACCCTACTCCCACAAGCTACACAACTGCTTGTTTCCTGGATCCTTCTCCTTCCCTTCCTGCCTTTTCTCTTTTTCTCTCCTCTCTTCTCGGATGTATAATCCTCATCTTTTTTTTTTTTTTATTGTGCTTGATCTCATGAAGTTGGTATTATTAACCCTATTTTACACATAAAGAAACCTAGAATCAGAGAGATTAAATCACCCAAGTTCATATGCCAACTCCAGCAATGCCAGGTCTATCTGACCCTGATGTCCATGCTTTTGCAGCATTTTAATCTGTTGACACCCATCTCCCACAGCTCTTCCAGTTAACAGGAAGCACAGAAGGCACTATAAAGTGGAAAGCACCAACCTGAAGGTCAAGAACTTGAGTTCTGGTGCTGGGTTTCTCTGATGTTTGGTTAATCCCTCTCCTCTCCGCCCTTGTTTGCTACATAAAATGAAAGGGCTCTACTAGATGCTTTCTCTATTTCTTCCATGTCTAATAGACTGTTAGGACAATTTAGTGACTTTTTACTTTGTGCTCTATTTTGGAAACCTTTGAGTTCACAGTGTGTAATCTCAGGAACAGTGCTATACAATCGGATCATGGGAAAAGAAGCCACTGGGCCTCATGCAATGGGTAGGAGTAAGCTGGCACTACTGCTAGGGTGGAGAGCTACTTTCTGAAATAACTTCACATATATTTTTAAAGGGCTTCTTTTCACAATAAAACATTTAAAAAGTAGTAAGTACTCTAATCTTTGTCATGTTACACTTGCTTATAAAAAACTACTACATTGTTCTTGTGTATATGTGAATAGGGGACAATGTAAATGGCGCCGGGATGAAGAAGGCATAGGTACTTACTTTTTCTGAAAATATCATTAGTAGACAGCCTTGACCCAAGGTACAGCATCTATGGTTCCCCCAACTCTGAGATTCTGATTTAGACTTTACAGGTGTAGGGCCCTACAAAAACTGAGGTGTATTCTCATTCACTAAAGAGAATTTATTAATTGCTATAAGCAAAAGTGTAGGTTAATAGGAAATAATTTGAGAAGTGGGAAATCTTATGTACTTTTTCATAAGACATGAAAACTACTGATTCTGATTTCTTTTCCGTTTCATTCATTATCTGTGCCTTTAATTCTTAATGCTTGTTAATGGAGCATTTTCAGACAAATATTTTCTTAGGAAATGTGTAAGGAACAGACAAAAATAACTGCTCACATAATTAGAAATGTTTTATTACATGCCAGCAAACTTAAAGTGTAGTAAGGTTCAGAAATGTTGTAAACAGTTTTCATTTTCTATTCCACTTTAACTTTGCCACCACCCTACCCATCTCTGAGGGAGTCTTCCTTTTCTGTTTCCACATCTCTCCAGACCCTGCTTCTCAATTCCTGTGGTATCCAGCTTCCACCTCCCATGAAGGCCAAGGACTGTTTGAGTTCTTCTAAGCTCTAAAATTATATGATTCCATGAAATGAAAGGTTTTACTTAAGTTAATGAGAATGTCTACTAAAATTGAGGAGTAGATACAGGGCACACCTTTCCCTCCTGTGTAGGGCCATGTGACTGTAATCCTGCTTCCTATTGGCTGGGAAGATCTGGTCTAGTGTGACTGCTCTGAAATAATGGTCTCAGAAGACTGAGGTGGGTCAAGGGATGATTATCCCGGGTGGCCAGAGGCAGCTTTTTTAGGGAGTGAATCCAAGTCATACTTAATGTGGGGAAACTAAGATTTTAACCTGGGTGAGGGAGATGATTGTCAGATCTAAGTGGTATGGCAAGGACAGGAGGCAATTGGGTGATCAAAAGCCAAAGCTAGGGGCGCCTGGGTGGCACAGCGGTTAAGCGTCTGCCTTCAGCTCAGGGCGTGATCCCGGCGTTACGGGATCGAGCCCCACATCAGGCTCCTCCGCTAGAAGCCTGCTTCTTCCTCTCCCACTCCCTGCTTGTGTTCCCTCTCTCGCTGGCTGTCTCTATCTCTGTCAAATAAATAAATAAAATATTAAAAAAAAAAAAAGCCAAAGCTAGGATGGTTGGGAGAAATTGGCATGAAGAGCATAAAACTACCCAGAGCAAGGGGTTTAAGACTAAGGCTATATATAACAAAATAACACTTGGTTATTTCATTCCTTGAAGTCCCCCTGGAAACTTGGAGCTCCTCTATATATTGTTTGATGGCCAGAATCATGGTGCTTGGTGGGGAAGGAAAGTTTAAGGATAGGAATGAATTATTGCTGGAAAGGGTATACTGTGATCCAAGGATATGTTTTCACTACAAAGCCTGGGTAGTGTTTAGGTATGTGGCCCAACAGAGGTAGTGGTATTTGAGGCCGGCTTTAATGATGAACAAGAGTCCAATAAACAGAGAAAGATGGGGAGAAATATCCCAGAGATACAGAATAGCATAAATGGAAACAACCTGGATAATACAGGCTATATTTCAGAAATTATTAGTAGCTAAATCTGGCAGTGTCATGGTTTTCCAATATGATTAGAAGAGGGGAAATAAAGATTGGTAAAGAGTTGAGTTAGTTTCAAGTCCCACTGCTGTTGACTTTGGATGTTAGATTGAAGGCACTCAATGGTAGAGTCCGAGAATAGTGGAGTTCCAGATACAATGGTAGATTAAATACACACATCTAATTCCATTACCTTCTGAATTCCACTAAAACTAAAGAAAAATTATTTATTTAAGTGGAAAAATTTAACAGTACAAGAATAGGAGAGGAGACAACAGTTTGGAATCTGAAAAGTAAATGGATGAGTGGTAACTAACTTAATAAGGCAGGACAGCCAAGTCTTACCTATCAGTGCAGAAACCCAAGAAACAATCCAGTTTATACTCCAGAAACATCAAAAGCCTCAGGAACTGGCAGAACTGAGAATCAATTGAGGGTGAATGTTGGGTGGAATGATAAGGGCCAAAATAAGGAAGACTGGGTAAAAGTTGTTTGATAGGAGTTATTGCTGAGCTCTTGTTTCCCACTCCATACCACTGGGCAACTTCCCTCTCCCACCCTGGTAGAAGTCTAGAGTCTTGTTCTCTGGAGAGGGTAAAGCAGAAAGTGTTTCATTTGGGAAACATCTCACACATTTGAGGATGGAGTTACCATGCTGAAAGCGTATAGATTAAATACATTTATTCATATTGAATAAAGCCTGCACAGACCCCACCACTATCACATGTGCGCGCGCGCACACACACACACACACGTGTGCACACACCTCTTTTCTCTCACTCGTTTCCAAAGTGCTGACAGCCAGACTTCCACCTTTTAGGCAAGATACTGGAAAACTACTAGCAGAAGAGGAAAGATCTAAATATGGTTTCCCAGCAAAGGCCCACCTAGGTCCCTTTACTGTAATGCTAAAATTGACAAGCTCATCCATAGACTTAGGTCCTCCAAACAAATTTTTAATTCCTTACTCTTAATCATGAACAATCAAGCATCATCAGACATCTGAGGAATCCTCCAACATGGATAATATAGACCAAAGCAAACACACAGGAAGAAACAACTTGGAGGACACAGAGATAAGGGAGGAAAAACACTTAAACACCTATCATTAACATCTTCAGAGAGCCAAAAGATGATATTGCATAATTAAGAATGGACTCCTTGAAGAAAGAAACATTCAGAAGCCAAAAAAGAACTCTTGAAAATAAAAATATGATAGCAGAATACAACAGAAAGTTTGGAAGATAAACTTGAGGAAATCTTTAAGAAATAGAACAAAAGACAAAAAGATGGAAAAGAGGAGAGAAAGATAAGAAAATGGGAGGATCAATGTAGGAGGTCCAACATCAGAATCCATATCACAGAATGAGAAGTTAGTGAAGTAGAGTGGAAAAATTAATCAATGAAATAATTCAGGAAAATTCCTTAGAGTGAAGGACATGCGTTTTCAGATATAAAAGACCACCTCAGTGTAAATCACAGTGGATGAATAGCCATTTCATTACAAAATTTAAGAACACTGGATATAGAGAGAATATCTTAAAAGCTTCCACATATAAAGAGTCAGAATTTCTATAGCTTTCTCAAGAACCACAATGAAAAGTAGAAACAGTGGAAATAATTTCTAATCCAAAATTCCATATCAAGCCAAAAGATTAATTAAGTGGGAAAGTAGGAAAAAGACATTTTCAGATACACAAAATCTCATTAAATTTATTTCCTATATATCCTTTCTCAGAAAGCCACTGGCGTATATGTACCACCAAAGTGAGGGAGTAAATGAAGAAAGACAAAAAATGACGCACAGGAAATGGGAGATCCAGTTCAGGGTGACTGTTGTTGACCAGACCTAGAGTAAAACTTGTTCAAATTGGAGCAGGCTCAAAAATTTGTGTCTAAAGGGATGCTTGGGTGGCTCAGTTGGTTAAGCATCCCACTCTTGGTTTTGGCTCAGGTCATGATATCAGGGTTGTGAAATTGAGCACTGCATTGGGCTTCTGTGCTGGGTGTGGAGCCTGCTTGGGATTCTCTCTCTCCCTCTGCCCCTTCCCCCACAGTACCCCCAAGCCCCACGCTAGCACAGATTCTCTCTTAAAAAAAATTGTGTCTGAGGATAGTGCAGGACTCTATAAGTATTTTTTCTTATGGAGTGAACAGGCAGACATGGTGAAAGCCAATGGAATCTCACTTTTATTACAAGTTCTACAATAATGCTGGTATAATGGGTGAGACTGAAAACGGATACAGTAATATGTTTTTAATATGAAGGATTATACTGACGGCTGGTGTCTCTCTTAATCATCTTAGCAGAAGTCTTATGTTTAGGCTGTTTCATTAGGTGTAGAGTAAAACCAAATCTACCTGAATAAGGGGGGAAAATACATACACATACAAGCACACACACTTTTATGTATGTATATGTATATATGCATGTACACTATTTTTCTGTATGTATATGTACACATACACACACACATATAGGCATAGTGTGTCTATGGAAAGATACATAAGAACTTGGAGATTGTAGTTGTCTCTGTGTGTCTAGAGAAAAAGAATGTGAGGAGACCTTTTTTTCACTATTTATCTCCTTGTTCTTTTTGATGTTTTGGACAGAATGCAGGGGAAGAGAGACAGTAGACTAGGATCCGTTGGGTAGTGACTGTCATGCTCTTAGATCGAGGAAATAAGGACCTGAATGAGAAAAGAAAGGGTGGTTGCTGAAGTCAGAGGAATATTTGCATGGTCTTGTGATAACCAAATGTGGCAGGAAGGTGGGGTGGCAGTGGGTACTGAGGGAAAGTTTGGAGGGCAGTAGTCAGAGATGACTCTTTGCTTTCTAACCCAAGTTCACAAATGTGAGAACACTGAGTAGATGAAACTGGTTTCAGAATGGCAGGGGGAGGAGGGTGGATTGCAAAAGAGTAAGTAGTGGGGGTGGAGGGGGAGGAGTTGGAGGCCGCAGTTGTAGTTTGCTTTCCCTCTGAGCAAAAACTCAGTTCTTTTCTTCTTATTCTTTTTTTTTTTTTTTTTGGTTTGCCAGTTTTTCTTTAATGATGAATATAAAAGTTTTTCACATCTAAACTTTTAACATGGCAGATAGTTCTTCCTAAATTCATTGTCTCAAAGTCCATTTAGTTATTCTGCCCTTGGGGAGGGTCGGGGAAATATGATTTACATTTCCCCATCTATACAAGTTTTACCGTGTTCTTTTTTTTTAATTTAAAATCACTTAATTAACATATAATGTATTATTAGTTTCAGAGGTAGAGGTCAGTGATTCATCAGTCTTATAAATACCCAGTGCTCATTACATCACATGCCAAAAACTCATTTCTGCTGGTCATATCATGTGCCTTATCATCCACAGCTTCTGGCCTTATGAGATATGCATCCTCTAGAGGCACCACCTCGGAGGGCTGAGGGAGTGTAGTGTGGGATGTGGTGTAGGCACTCAACCTACAACCATCCAAAGTGTTGTCTCTTCTATGGCTGGGAAACAAAGGGGCAGAAAGAGTGATGCTTTGCAAAATTTTCCCCAGTTCTGTCATTTAGTGACATTGGGTTAATTGCTTTGACCTGTCCATGTCTAGGTTTCCTCATCAGCAAAATGGTCATACTATCCACACACCTACATCACAGGGTCATTGTGAGGAATAAATGGGATAATGAGTTTAACAGTTTAGAAGAGTCCCTGGTCCAAGGTGAGTATCAGGAGTGTTAACTTGTACTGTTATTATACTTAATGACCTCTTTCAACTTTCCTTGGCTTTTCTTTCCCCAGATTTGGAACATAGAAAATCTAGAGAATTTAACATACAACGGAAGGATGTTTTCACCAGAACACACATTAATGTTTCATTCAATCTTTGAACAAATAGCTTTGAGGTACTCTTGGGTGCCCAGGATTCATTGGTGAAGAAATTAGATACATTGCTGCCCTCACAGAGCCTGGAGTTTTCTTTTTTCCAGAATTTTCCTGGGTCTTCTCACATGCCATATATATAAGCTACATGTAGCAATATGTGCTAAGTGCATTTTATATGCTAAGTGTGTGCAATATATATGTAGCAATATGTGCTAAGTGCATGCAATATACATGCATTTATTTATTTTTAGTTGAGGTATAATAGGCATATAACATTGTACTAATTTTAGGTATACAACATAATACTAATATATATCAAATTATTATATATTATTATATATAATATATGTTATGTAATATATATTATATATATTATAAAATTATTATATATGTATAGCGAAATGATCGACACAACAAGTTTTGTTAACATCCATCACTACACATAGGTGCAAACTTTTTTTTCTTGTGATGAGAACTTTCGAGATTTACTCTTTTGGCAACTCTAGAAATATACAAAATAGTTGTAAGCATTCATTTTGTAATCAAGGCATTTTAAGGAATATTTTACATTAAGCTTTTGCTTAATGTACATATGAGTACATAGTTTAAAATTACAGAATATAAGAAGTTACAAACTAAAAAGCAAGTATCTCTTTCCTAACTCTAAATTTCCCAACTGTCCTCAGAAAGAACCTTCTTTGCTTTATTTTTTATGTCTCATAACTAAGATAAACATTTAGAATCATATAAGCCCCCCCTTTTTTATATAATTGTTAAGGGAAATGGGAAGAGGAGAGGGTTTGGGATGAGTCAGAGGCCTCCAGCTAGGGTGACTGGAGAGTGAGGCTTCCATGGAGACATTGAGAGGAAGGAAGTACATTAGGAAGGCAGAGCAAGTAATGTCAGACTACAAGTGTTGAGTAGTACTGTTGAAGTAGAAGCAGAAAATGGAGACTTTCAACTCAATTTAAGAAAAATTTATTAAGAGCTCACTGTATAAAACAAGTTAGGAACCAACAAGATGCTTAGAGCTTAATGAAGTCAGAGGCAGGGCACAACACACAAATGGTAATATTACAAGGCAAGCATGGCTAGCACAGCTGTCTACAATCTTCTAGGTTCCTTTATATAGAATAAGAAGAAATATTTCTGTGGGTTGGGCCTCCCAAAGTTCTCTTTCGGTTTGGACTGAGGCTGCTCCATCCATTAGTGATGCCAGGGTCACCTAACTCATTTCTACCAGGCTAGCATAGTCCTCTTGTGCACCTAGCTTTCCCATCATTGAGAATGACATAGACAGTCCTCAGGCACAAATCTGCGAGTCCTGCTCTGGGCCAGCTGATCCCTTCCTAGGACACCTGCCAGCTATGTTGGCCTCTGGATGATTTGCATCTTGGTCCTCCTAATTCCACTCTAGCTCCTTCTCTCTCAGCCATGAGTTGGAAGAGTACTCAGCCTCCTTCCATTTATCCCATTATCAAGATGATAGCTGTCCCTCCGCAGCTCTGCCTCCAGCCAGATGGAAAATCACAATAACTTGAGTATTATCCAAACTTCTCACCAACCACCAGGGAAGGTGCTGTCTGTCTCCAGTCCTTTTGGACAGTCTGTTCACCTGTTGCTTGCTGGAGGACTGGACAGATAGGACATTCATGCACATCTCTGTCGGTCAAAAGCTTTCCTTCTCTATCTCTGTCTCTCTCTTTTGAGTATTGTGATCTCTCAGTTGTTCTTGAACAGTTACCCTGGGCCATCATCTCAGTCTTTTCTTTCAAGAAGAGAAGCAGGGTTCACAGTGCATAGTGCTTTCCTGCTTTACACAGTGCTCTCTGCTAAGACTTATCAATAGCCTGTTGGCAGGTGGATCCTCCTCGGATTAACAGCAGCCCAGACAGAAGTGGCTCCAGGATTCAGAGCTGGTTCTATCTCCATCGTGCCTAATTTTCCAAATTTTGATTTGTTCCGCACACCAAGCCATCATTTTCTTACTGACCCTCACAGAGCAGTGGGTAGACTTTTCTTAGGGCATAGTAATTACATTATTATAGTACACATCTCTTTATGTTTCAAAATATTAATAGCAACACTATAAAGCCATAACATACATAACTCCCACCCAGACTGAAGAGGTAGTCACAAATATACAAGATGGAATGAGGCACTATTTGAGAATTAAGCATAGATAAAAGCCATTATTCCAGTAATTGGGGGGTTCTACATAAAACACAATTTATAAAATTAAGAAAAGAAGGCTGAATCTGAAACAGGAGGTGTTAGTCTTAAACATTAGTCCTGAGCCAGGAGCCAGTCAGGTGAGCTCGGCCCACAAGTGTGCTCTGAAATGAAAAGAAGCCGTTAAAACCTGCTCCTGGCATAGGGAGCAGAACTGGCAGTATAGGAAGGCTATCTCACTTAGAGGGAGTCCCCGAGCCTCTGCTATTATTAACGGTAATAATAATATTAATGGACAAGAAAAAAAGTAACCCAAAATTTGAAAGCAAAGGCATATAAACAATGGATGGTCATATGGACTTTACTCTTTAATTAAAAATGTGTAGTACTTTTGTTGCCTGAGGTTGTCTTCGAAATGTTAACACACTGGGCTTCATCAGCTCTTTCAGGTACATGGGGTTGTACTCTGGAAAAACAACAACAGAAAAGGAATTGGGTGAGGTTTCACAATTGAGCCACTTTCTTTTTCTCGATTTCAGTGATAGGGCAGAATACAGGGAGCCATTGAAATAGCAACAACGAGAAACAAACTGTTGAAAAGTGGAGATGTGCTGTTCATGCTTCCTTCAATTCACTTGCCTTTATTTTTGTCTGGACCTGCCCCTGCCATATGTTGATTACTTCCTGCTTTCTCCCTGGAGGCTCTTCTGGACCATATCTGAGCTGAGTCTAAGAGGGCAGGCAAGATCTCAGCACCTGCGCTCACCATCCAGGATTCCTAGACTCACCGCAGCGTGCGTATTCAGGTACATGCTGGGCACTCTGCGGCTGTTAACCCTGGGGTATTGACTGTATCTTTGTGACCAGGCTTTTGACTTAGGATTGCCTGACCCTATGACTGTGTGGCCAGAGCCCTGATATTCTTGAGAGCCCTGTTCTTCAGGGAGGATGGAGGTATAGATAATCTGATTCCATCATGTTGTGAAAGGAATGATTGCCAGGAATCTTTATGTGTTCCTTCATGCATACATTCATTCTTTCAACAAATACTTATTACAATAACCAAGGTACGGAAACAACCTAAGTGTCCATTGATAGATGAATGGATAAAGAAATTGCAGTATATACATATAATGGAATATTATTCAGCCATAAAAATGAATGAGATTTCGCTGTTTATGGCATCATGGATGGACTTTGAGAGCATTATGATAAGGGAAATAAGTCAGAGAAAAAGACAAACACCATATGATCTCTCATATGTGAAATCTCAAAATAAATAATAAAAACCCACCTCATAGACACAGAGAGGAGATTGGTGGTTGCCAGAAGTGGTGGGTGAGGGTGAGAGATTGGGTGAAATTTTTGGTTTTCAGTTTGAATAAATTGAACTTAAAAACAACTGAAAACTTGAACTCTTAAAAAAAAGCACCTCACCACGTTTGTCTTCTATAGCCCCTAGTATGTGGACAAAGGAGAATATAAAAAAAGAATATACACATTTCCCCTGTGCTATATTTAGGATTGCTTATTTGGATATGATTAGGTTAAGAATCTAGAAAGTAAGCAAATAAATGAAAAATAAATAAAAATCAAACAACTTATAATATTGCTCAGCTGAAAACAAATGTAATCTAAACCCTGATGAATAGCATTTACACTTCCATGAAACTCTTTTTCAACATGTTATATATTTATCAAACCATGACAGTGTAAATTTTATGAGTAAGTCCCATTATCTGTAAACCAGTAGATGGCCATGAAATTATAACTATAGAAAATTGTTAGTATTATAAAAAGGCTACTTTCTATGGATTAAAAAATATCTGCTGCTACAATTTCACAGTAGAAAAAAATTATTGAGCACCTACTATATGCCGGCACTAGGTGCTAGCAGCACAATGATAAGCCTAACTGATATGATCTCTACCTTCTATAAAGTTTGGTGTAGTTCATAGAGTTTAATAATGTAATTACTCAAAAATGAAGTATTACCTGGTGTTATGAAGAAAAAGCATAGGGATCCACATGACACGATAACAGGCTAACATACTCTAGTTTAAAAAAGGGTTGTTTTTTTTAGAAGTGCAGCTTGAACCAAGATCTGAAGAATGAGATAAAGAAGTGGCAGAAGAACATTCCAAGCAGAGGGCACAGCAGGTGCAAAGACCCTGAAGCTAAAGGGAACATGTTATCACTCCTTATTTATTTATTTATTTATTTATTCATTCATTCATTCCACACATGTAGGATTCCCACTAGTCCAGGCACCATGATAGGTACTGGGGTTACCATGGTGAATAATATACAGCCCATACATAACACAGACCACTTTGCTATTAATTTTTTACTTTACCTTGACTCAGCTTGCTGTGCCCCTTGAGCATTGTGCATTGGACATCCTGCCATCCATTTACAGCTAGAACATTTCTTTCCAGATCCTAAGTTTCCTTTCCCTCTCTATTAGTTCATGTTTGCTGAGGTCTCAGCATGCCTCAGACTTAACTGATGGTCAAGTTATAGATCCTCTGGAGATGGTACCTCTTTCAGCAATGTTGTAAGGTCAGGACTCACCTTTCCATGGTCTGTTCACTCTCTTTTCTCTCCATTTTGTTGGTTTCTGAAAGAGACCAAAACAACTTCAGAAAATGTATTGCCTGTAGATAGTAAAAGAGGGAAAGTTTGAAGAGAATCCAAAGTCTTAGGACTCAGAGAGAAATCATTCTGTCCTAATATGTGGAATAGATGGTTACTTGATGCAACTGCAGAGGTTTTTTTGCATCCAAAAACCAAATGCCTTCCTTTATTCACCGTCCCTTAAGTTCTAATGTTGGAAATAGGTTTTTCGCTTACAGCTCTATTCTTTACTAAAATAAAAATACCGCCGGGAGGGGTAACACACTTAGTTTTAGCAATCATTTAGTGATTGGAAAAGTTTTCGATCTTTTTCTGAAAGTAAGGTTTAGAAGGAGATGAAAAGGAAATCTTGGAGATGTTGCTGCCTTAATGGGGCACTACCAGTCAGCTGGCGCTACCAGTATGACAGTGTGGCATGGATGGGCCCAAGTGGGAAAACCTCTAACTGGCTAGACCCCCCAAAGCATGAGCTGCTATTGGTATGGGCTTACCACTGATGCAACTTGGGGTTTAAATTCCTTTCGGTTGACTGTTGTGATAGTGCTCTTGTCCCACTCAGAGCCTTGCAGCAGGGGTTGTTAACCTGGGTGTCCATGCAGGACTTTAGGGAGTGAAACAACATCCTTAATGGTTTTGAATACTTCCTACCATTGGCAGTTCTCATGTGTGCATGTGTGTGTGTTTAAAAATAATCAGCTTTATTGAGGTATAACTAATACACAAAAAATCCAATAAATTTCTATATAGATTTTGGTGAGTTTAGCAAATGTATAGCTCATGTAACTACCACCATCACCAAGACATAGAACATTTATATAAGCCCCAAAAGTTCCCTCCTGTCCCCTTTCAGTTGGTATCTTTCCTCATCCCAACCCCTGATAACTACTGATCTGGTTAATGTCGCAATAGTTTTACATTTTTTAGAATTTTATAATTCAGAATGATCATAAATGTGTGGTCATGTGGTCTTTTTGTGCCTGGTGTCTTTCTCCTAGTGTACTGCCTTTTTTTTCACCATAGAAATACTTAATGAAGTGTTTTAGAAAATTCTAAATATTATCTGATTTATAAATTTAAAACCCATTAGTAACACAAAATAAGAAACAACTATATTACAAATTAAGACAAAATGCTCAGCAAATGCACCATTTCCTGTTATATTCTTCAAGGAAAATGCAGTTATTAACTTTATGTTTGATATTTGATATCCTAATGTAATTCTGGATTTAATATTTACAAAGAATATCACTTTGATTGATTGTCCTCTTCTAGGCTGGGTATCTCCAAAGGGCTAGTATCAAAGATCTGTAAAGAGCTTCTCAAATTCAACACCCAAAAGACAAATAATCTGGTCAAGAAATGGGCAGAAGACATGAACAGACATTTCTCCAAAGAAGACACACAAGTGGCCAACAGCCACATGAAAAAATGTTCAACATCACTCATCATCAGGGAAATACTAATCAAAACCACAATGCGATACCACCTTACACCAGTCAGAATGGCTATAAAATTAACAACACAGAAAACAACAGATGTTGACAAGAATGCAGAGAAAGAGGAACCTTCTTACATTGTGGGTGGGAATGCAAGCTAGTACAGCCACTCTGGAAAACAGTATGGAGGTAGCACACTGCTTTTGAAATCCATCCCTGTTGTAGCATGTTACTAGTAGTCTATTCCTTTCTATAGCTCAGCAGTATTTCCTTATATGAATATATCACCATTTGTTTATCCACTCACCAACTGATGAAAATTTACGACGCAAGGCTTTCAATATTATGAAGAAAGCTGCTATGAACATTTGTGTGTGTCTTTGTGAGGACATATGTTTTTATTTCTCATGGGCAAATATCTAAGATTGCTGGGTTGTGTAGCAGTGTATGAGAATTTCAATTGTGTCACATCCTCTCCAGCACTTGATATTTACCAGGCCTTTTAATTTTAGTCATGTTAGTGGGTGTGTAGTGGTATCTCATTATAGCTTTAACTTCTATTTCCCTAATGACTAATGATGTTGTGACTGTGTGACTGTGCTTATTGGCCATTTGTATATTTTCTTCTGTGAAGTATGTGTTCAAGTCTTTTGCTCCCAGCCTTTTGTTAAATGGATTGTGTTCTTTAGCGGGTAGTAATATATAATTATACATTATATAATTTTTTGAGATATGTATTTTGCAAACATTTTCTCCTAGTCTGTGGCTGGCTTGAGTGTAATTTTCTTAACAAAGTCAAAGGGCAAAGTTTTTTTGTTTTTTTTTTTAAAGATTTTATTTATTTATTCGACAGAGATAGAGACAGCCAGCGAGAGAGGGAGCACAAGCAAGGGGGAGTGGGAGAGGAAGAAGCAGGCTCATAGCAGAGGAGCCTGATGTGGGGCTCGATCCCATAACGCGGGATCACGCCCTGAGCCGAAGGCAGACGCTTAACCGCTGTGCCACCCAGGCGCCCCGGAAAGGGCAAAGTTTTTAACTTTGATGAAGTTCAGCTTATCAATTTTTACATTTTATGCTATGCTTTGTGCTTACTGTGTCCTATCTAAGATCTGCCTACCCTAAGATCACAAAGATTTTCTCCAATTTTTTTTAAGTCTTTTAATTTTAGCTCTTATTTTTAGGTCTATCGTCCATTTCAAGTTATTTTTTGTGTGTTGAGGTTCATATTTTTCCATGTGGATATCTAATTGTCCCAAAACCATTGTTGGAAAGACCACCCTTTTCTGCATGGAATTACCTTGGCTCCTCTGTCCAAATCAGTTGACCATGTGAATTTACTTTTTGATTACCCATCTTGTTCCATTGGTTGGTATGTCTGCTTTCACCAATATCACACTGTCTTGATTACTATAGCTGTATAGGAAACCTTGACATTAGGTAGTGTAAGTTGTCTGTGTTCGATCTTGTTTTTCAGAATTGTTTGGCAATTCTATGTCTTTTGCATTTCCAAGAAACTTAGAATTAGCTTTTATTTATTTATTTTTAAAGATTTTATTTATTTATTTGACAGATACAGCCAGCAAGAGAGGGAACACAAGCAGGGGGAGTGGGAGAGGAAGAAGCAGGCTCCCAGCAGAAGAGCCTGACGTGGGGCTCGATCCCAGAACGCTGGGATCATGCCCTGAGCCAAAGGCAGACACTTAACGACTGCACCACCCAGGCGCCCCTAGAATTAGCTTTTAAATTTACACTGAAGAGCCTGCCAGAATGTTGACTTGTATATCATTGAATCCATAGTTCAGTTTGGGCTGAATTGATATCATTTTTTAAAAAGATTTTATTTATTTATTTATTTGAGAGAAAGAGAGAGAGAGAGCAGAAGCAGGGGGGAGAAGCAACTCCTGCTGAGCAGGGAGCCCAAGAGCCAGTCTCAGGGCTCCATCCCAGGACCCTGAGAGAATGACTTGAGCTGAAGGCAGATGCTTAACGGACTGAACCATCCAGGTGCCCCTGGGCTGAATTGATATCTTAATATCTACTCCTCTGATCCATGAACATGGCATAGTTCTCCATTTATTTAGGCCTACCTTAATTTCTGTCAATACTAATGTCTTTTAGCTTTTAGTGTATAGGTCTTTTACTTGTTTTTAAAAACTTACTCCCAAGCTTTTAATATTATTTGATGCTATTGTGTTATTTAAAATTTTTTTCAGTGTCCAAATTGTTTGTTGTGAGTATATAGAAATTTAACTGATTTTGTTTTTTTTTCTTAATTTCTAACTATTTTATTACGAAGGAGGCTGAATATATTTTTGACTTTCTTAGCCATTTACTTCAGATACGCAGATTGTTTTTGAAAATGCATTGCTTTTATGTACTAGGATCTGTGTGTTTTCATCCCATTCTTTCAAGGAAAGAATGGCAATTTTTTCATAAAATATAACTGATTTTGAGTTTGTGTATTGACCTTGTATCTGGAGATTTAGCTACACATGATTAGTTCTTTTTTTTTTTTTAAAGATTTTTTATTTATTTATTTGACAGAGAGAGAGAGAGAGCACAAGCAGGGGGAGTGGCAGGCAGAGGCAGAGGGAGAAGCAGGCTCTCCGCTGAGCAGAGAGCCTGATGCAGGACTCCATCCCAGGACCCTGGGATCATGACCTGGGCAGAAGGCAAGCACTCAACCGACTGAGCCACTCAGATGCCTGCACAATTAGTTCTGATAGTTTTTTATAGATGCCTTAAGCTTTTCTACAAACATGGTCATGTTATCTGTGGGGGAAAAAAAGTTTACTTCTTCCCTTCCAATATGTATGCCTTTTATTTTTTTCCCTGATTGTTGCATTGGCTAGGACCCCCAGTATAATGTTGAAGAAATGTAGTGAGAGTGGTATCCTTGCCTTGTTCCTGATCTTATGGGGAAAGCAGTCAGTCTTTTATCATTAAATATGTTGCTAACTGAAGGATTTTGGTATATGTCCTTTGTCAGATTGAGGAAATTCCTCTATATTCCTACTTTTATGAGAGTTTTTCTTTCTTTTTTAAAATTATGAATGGGTATTAATTTTGCCAAATGCTTTTCTTATATCCACTGATGTGATTACATGTTTTTTCTTCTTAGTTTGCCAATATGGTGAATTTTATAGCTTGATTTTTGTATATTGAACCTAGCTTATATTTCTGGAATAAACCCCACTTGATCGTGATGTATCATACTTTTAATAGCTTGCTAGATTGTAGTTGGTAATTTTGTTAAGGATTTTGCCATCTATTTTCGCAAGATATGTATAGTGTTCTTTTTTTGTAATGTCTTTTTCCAGTTTTGGTATCAGGGCTGCCCCTACTTTTAGGGTAGCCTGGAAACTGACTCCTGGCAGTAAGTTGTGGGCAATCATAGGGCTCACCTTATCTTTTTCCTTCTTTCATGGACTACAGTTTTCTACAGCTTATTGTCTTATGACTGAAAACAGTTGTTTCATATTTTGTCTGATTTCCAGTTGTTTACAGTAGGAGGGACATTCCTGTAGCAGTTAATCCTTCATGGGAGGAAGAAGTTTTTGTCTTCTATGTAATTTTAAAAGAGCCTTAACTGTTGGAAAATTCAGTCTTATTTCTTTACAACTTCTCATACTGTTCATGCACTGAGATGCCCTTTGGAGCCACAGCTAAGTAAGATCTTTGTACCCTGTGGCAGCTTTCCAGATATTTGAAGGGAACACTTTTCTCCTCCCCAAGACTTCTTTTCTGGCTAAGCATTCTCAGGTACTTGAACAATTTCTTATTTGACTGAGCTTTTAGACACTGTAAATCTGGTTAGGTTTTATTTTTTTCAAACTTTCTCTTAAAAAAATGCTTACTTGTAACTGAATATAGTATTTCAGATGTCTGTAGACCAACATAGAATACTTATATTGTCCTTTCATACCCATGACAAAATCATCACCATTTCAAAAACTAAAAGTTTCTATTTTAAAATGAAAGCAGGCAATAAAAAGGCAGATTCTAAACTTGTGGATTTGATTACAAATTTAGCATTTTGAAGGCCAGATGTGATGATATCATCAACTTTCAGTTTTTAAGTCCTGTGAAGGTTTCTGTCTCAATAGTGGTTAAAATTATTTATTTCAGAAAAGACACTTGCCCTTTAAGAAATCATTCCTGAAAGAGCCGAGACTCTTCCAGGTTTGGTGGAAGGCAGCAAACTGTAAAAACTGTTGGTTGCTAGGGCTCTATTACATACAGATTTCAGTCACACAAGACCCAGATGAGGAAGTAAAACTTCAGGAGGAGCTATTTCAGTCTCTCTCCCCCATGGGTAAGCTGATAGGGTAACTTCTGATTGGGAAAAGACTGTAATTCAAGGTTACAATTTCTCATGCCTAATCTGCCCTATTTGACAAATCAAAAAAGAGAAGAGAGATTAGAAACCAGCTAGAATAACAGTGGCATTTCCCTTTCTATTTGGCCCGAACAGAGTAAATGTGGATGGTTGGGGCCTTGAAAAACTATAACTACCGAACAAACACTGTAAAGGACTTTTGATGCCAAGTTAGTTTGAGGGCCATCTCCTCTGAGAAACGGATTAATGTTGGATTAAGGGGAAATGCCATTTTTGGAGAAATTCCTACTGGTTATCAGTAAGCTTGTGTCTCTGTGGATGGATCATAATGGCTTCCATGTCTCTTTTTCAGCAGAATTTAGTTCCTTGTGGTTGTGTGACTGAGATCCCCATTTCCTTGCTGGCTCTCAGCTGAGGGCCAGTCACAGATTCTAGAGGCCACATTTTGTCTCATGTCCCCTTCCTCCAAATTCAAAGCTAGCAATGGTGGGTTAAGCCTGTCTCAAGATTTGGATCTCTCCTCCTTCCATCTCATCTCTCTAACCCAGCCTGGGAAAGGGGCTGTGACTCATGTGATTAGATGGGGCCCACCTAATCTCATCATCTTAAAGTCAGTACCTTAAGCACATATGCAAATTCCCATTTGCCATGTGAGATAACATGTAATAGGCTCTGTGACTAGGAGGTGGACATCTTGTCGGGGACATTACACAATCTATCATACAGAAAATTCCAGAGGTACCCACAAAGGAAGTGCAGACATTGCTGAATTACAGAACCCAAATTTACAAACATATCTACATGGTGTGGTTACTTGGTACATCTTCCTCCTCCAGTGATATCAAGACTCTTCTTTTTGACCAAAGTCACTAGCACAGGTGACTATCTGACCGAAATTTCCTAGCAATATTCTTTATCACGTTCTTGGGGGGAGGAGGTCATATGTTATATTCTCTTGTCATAGTCTGCCTTTTACCACTCACAGCTCGATTTGGCACACACACACAGCTTCTTGAACTCTGTTCTCCTGAATTTTTCTGATTGTGTCTTGGGGAAGAAACATTCTCCCTTTCTTTTTCTCCATTCCTTATTCTTTGTTTCATTGTAAGCTAATCAGTCCAATGTGAAAGCAAATTAGGAAACAGCTTATTTCCAAGCTGAAGGAGCTTCTGCATAGCTAGCTAATTCTAAATGGCAATGAGATTGAAAGAAACAGCTCAAAATTCTCACCTTGAAAAGCCAAAGCTTCAATAAGCATGATATATCTGTACATCTGTCCCTGTGCTCTGAATTTTACACTTTTATAGCATAGAAATCTATTATTATATCAACACACCCCATATTTTGGCAGCTTGAATATGACTCTACCATAAGCATTGTATTCATTTCTTGAAATTGGATACTCACTCCACAATTTCCTGTTTTTAAAATATATCAGGATGAAATGAGTGACTGCTAATGTCATCCATCTATTTTCTAGTGGATCTTAAAATCGGTACAGTGAAATCTTAAATAAGGTGCTGATCAGAAGCATTACTCATCTGGTGCTTTTTACGAAAGTGAGTAAGAAGGTTACCTTAATTATTAGCACCAACCAAACTTCTACTACAGTCATTACTGAGATAAAGTCCAACCTTACCTTGCAGCTTTGCCCAAACCACAAAGAGGCATAAGATTATTATAAAGTCAGGGACCCCTTTGTCCCACATTAAGCACAGTGCCACTTTTACAAAAGTCAATGAGGAGCTGCTCAGGGCAGTGCTATTTACAACAACAAAACTATGGGAACAATCTAACTCTTCTACAATGTGGAGTTGGTTGAATAAATTAAGGTGTATCCACAAAATGGAATATCTCACAGCCATTTAAAATGATGCTATAGAATGATAATTAATGACACTGAAAGTTTTCTTACTATGTCTAATACAAATAAATTAGAAAACAGCATGTATGATATTATCTAATCTGTGAAAAACAGTCCTTATAATACCATTTCACTTACGGAAAATAACATAGATTCCAGAAAAATCTGGAAGATATACACCAAAATGTCATCTGTATAACTATTTCTTTCCTACTAGTAGAACTAAAGATATATTTTTTTCAGCATATTTGGTAATGGGTATATAATACTTGGTAATCAATAAAAGTTAATATTATTTTTAAAAAGTCAATGGGGAACAATTCATCCCGCTTTTTTTCTCAGAAACCTAGACTTTTAGAGATAAGCAAGTAAATTTTATGGTCATCTAATCCTCCTCCCCCCGCCCCCAAGATTCCCTGATTGAACACTGCCAGGTCCATAGTCATTAACACTTAGAAGTGTTTTCACGATTTTACTTCACTGAATTCTCAAAGTAACTTCATGAAGTGAGGTAGCTAAAGCAAGGAATAATCAGCTTTGTCTGGAAACCAGAAGTACATTTGTAGACCTTAGTTTAGAAATGTTGCCTCTCCTAGAAATCCAGAGCACTGTTGAGTCCCATCTATACGGGCTCCAAACCCTGAGGGAAAACCTTTTCCTCCAACCACTTGCTGACTTTTTGCTAATCTGAGCTCAGCCAATGAGCTCCAGAAGGCAGCTGACCGGAGGTAGCTGCAAAATGGCAATCTGCAGAGGGGACAAGCACTGACTCACCACATTCATGAGAGGGGCCAGGCTGCTTCTTCTTCCTTTTCCTTAGTGTTAGAAAGAACACCAACACCATCCCACACAAAATGACCAACATTACAAGTAGAGCCGCAATCCAGAGGATGGGGTCTCGGGCAGGGGGGGGTTTCGTATGTGCATCTAGAAATGACCACAAGTTTTTAATCAGCCGGGAAGATCGATTATAAAAGGTTTATAATTACTGTTGTCTTCATTTACAAGTCAGCATCTCCCCAGGGCTCTACTGCCAGAGGAGCCTGAAATCCACAGTACGAGGTCATAGAAAGTCCCAGGCTTAGGGCCTTAGCAGCTTAGAACCAAACCAGTGCTTCTGGCCAAATGCCTGGACCAAGCTGCCTTCCCTTCCCAAAGGTTGGGATGACAATGACTGTGATCTAGAAGAAGAAAGTCAACCTGGCCCTTAGTTCTGCATGTAGGTATGGTACCCACGCTTAAGCTTTGAATGTATAGTCATCTGTGCAACACCCTGCTTCTTCAGCCCATGTATAGCCAGGCCTGAGGTCCTGAAGTTTCCCTTGTAATAATTTCTCCATCCACTATCATCTCTAGATCAGGCCCCAGACATACCTCATTTGGACAAATATAACAGCCACCTACGTCCAGTTTTGCTTGTTTGTTTGTTTTTCCACTGAGGTTACAGTGGAAGAAACAGGGCTTTCAGAATGTATCACCTACTAGAAAACCTTTGATACCTCTTTGTGCCCTGAGGAATCAGGGTTGGAATCAGCTCCTGGGAGTTCAGGACTTTCTTCCTTGCATGGGGACTTCTAATCTTCCAAGAAGTTGAAAAACAGACTTTGAGGGGAAAGCTTAGAACTGAATGGCCCATTTTATAGACATTTATGGGACTCATTCTGATAGTTAATCTCAAATTACAGGAAAGTAATACCAGCTGACCTATTAGTTTAGCTGCAACTTGTGGACACATGCCCCGTTCCTGGGACATAAGGAAAAGGACATTAGGATATGGCCTGCAATGCAGCAGGCCATATCCAACACTGTTTGAGTCTGTCCTAGTTTTATCCCGCTTGAGCCTGTTTGGCATTTCCAGTAAAGGGGGGTTATACTTGATAACATGGAGACTGCTACCTTTTGACACCCAAAAAGATTCCTTGCTTCAATGGCCTATACTATCTCTGGTCAAGCCATAGAACAGGGATACGGAGAGGCAAGCCCTGGCTTCCTGAGGCAGCTGGAGCTGAAATGTTTCTGAAGATTGTGGTAGCTGGGAATGTTTGGGCAGTAGTTGAGAAACAGCAGAAAGGTGAGCCATGATGAAGCTACAGGGATGGCAAGGCCCTATTCATTTGTAGACTCTGGGAGCCATGGCAGAGGAAGCCATGGCAGAAGTCCCCAAGGCATGTCATGTGTGGTGGTGTTGCTGGCTCCAAACAGGGATAGTTTGAGAGAGGCTTCCTTTTTTTTTTTTTTTTTTTTTTGAGAGAGGCTTGTGTTAGGCCAAGAGAGGCTACAGTAAAAGCAACCAGGCTCCTGTGCAGCCTAACTACTTACTGGGCTCTCAGAGGCAGAGATGTCTTAGAAGAAGGAAATCAGTACCAAGAGAAGGGATTGGCCCACTTGTATAGCTTACTGAGAGGGACTGACTCCAGGGGCTGTCCATAAGAATGTGTCCATAGACCAAGTTATGTTTGAACAATGAGACAGCAGGAGAAAGGAAGCAGCAAGGTTAGAGGATGAAGCAAGGAGTTCAATGGATGCCTTAGGAGAGGGAAAACCAAAGGGCCAGAATTGGAGAAGGGGCCAAGGTAAGCAGAACACCGATGTGTGGGAAGAGAGGGGTCAGGATCAGAAGAAGCACTGATAGGGACAGTGTGGGTGCAGAGTGCCTTTATATCAGGAGAAAATCTTGCCGTTACTGCTCCTCAAATGTGGGGTCTCAAACACGGATTTCCCCCAGGGCAAAGCCAGGACTTTAAAATGTTAGGCTTCTGTTAGTGGACACTGCTTAGTTTCAACCCTTTCCTCCAGCTGGACTGGACCCTGTACCACACTGTCAACATGCCACAAGAATTTCTGCTTCTTAGTCTTTCCTTGACACTTCTGCCTACCACCACAACCTGTGCCCATATCAAATACTGTTAACTGATTTTTGTCCTCTCACCTCAGCTTGGATGCTGTCTGAGAATTTTTCTTTCTGTTCAGGAAACCACAAGTCTGATATCTGTCCTCTCTTCACCATACTTTTATCTTTTTTACTTTTTTTTTCTAAAGATTTTATTTATTTATTTGAGAGAAAGTGAGAAAGAGAGAGAGAGAGAGCACGAGTGGGGGTAGGAGCAGAAAGAGAGGGAGAAGCAGACTCTGGCTGAATGGAGAGCTGGACATGGGGCTTGATCCCCGGACCCTGAGATCGTGACCGGAGCCGAAGGCAGACATTTAACTGACTGAGCCATCCAGGCACCCCTTCACCATACTTTTAAAGCCCAGTTATCTTTTATGGTGTTTTAAGGTCCCATTTCCTTTAGGAAGACTTCCCTGGCCCTCAAGGAACCTAACTACCTCTGAATGCCTATAAAATTGATTATCAGTCACTCTTGTTTTTAAATTTAGTTGCATATTTCCATGGGATATGCTTTAGATCCCAATTCAATCTTTTTAAAATCCAGTTTTTCATGTGTGTACATAATGGAATTCTGATTCTTTCGGAAGTACTTGAAGGCAAAGAGCCCCCATGTCTTATACATTTTAGGTTTCACGTCTGCAGCCAACAACATCTACAATAGTTCTGTACTCAGAGCATGTACCGCATGGATGGATGGATGGATGGATGATGTGTGTGTGTGTGTGTGTGTGTGTGTGTATGAATGGATGAATTCTAGCCTGGAGGAATCTTGCATTTTCTGACTTAAACTTCAGAATCTTCTATCCAAAGGTAGCCCAAAAGACTGGGTCAGTTTAAGGTCTAAGAACATACTTCCTCAAGTGCAGCATATATTCATAGTCTCCGGGACCCTGCAGCAGATGAAGAGAGGAGACTTCCATCTAGTTCCTTCCTAATACCACCACAAAATGGCCCTGTTGGAGGCTTCCTGGCAAGCAGGGCATATTGAATGATCTGCCTCAACCATTTGGGTATAATACCTGATGAAAGAAATAGTCTTGGGAAGCAGCTTTACCTATATTGTACGGTAGGGAGTGAAGTTCCATTGACTCAAGTTGCAGGACACAGGTGATGCTCACATTGCTTGCTTCAGGGACTGAAAAAGACAAGCTGATAGAAACGTTGTACAGTTCTGTGACATTATTTTGAGATTTCTTCATGGCAGTATCATACTTAGTAGTTGAATTCTCGGTTTTTAGCTTAAAATACATCTCCTTAGGTTCTGGGTAACCTTGTACAGATGAGCAGGTCAAATTTATGATGCCAGAATTTTCTGTTCTATTAGAAGTTACCATTATTTCAGGTTGAGTGAAGTTAGCTGAAAGCAGAATAAAGATACAAAAAAAAAAAAAGAAATCAGTCTAAAATTTAGATGTGTCTAGAAGACAACTGCAAATAACTGGCTCTGAGCTGGGAACTTACTGGGGGCACACTTGGGAGCCTCTGGGTGTCTAAAGTGTGGGCTTCAGCCCATGGTGAGAGCCCCATAAGGACCTCACATTTATTTTTCAAGAATGGAGCTTTGGGCCATGCTTACTTCCTATTACACAAATCAGGGTGAGGGGGGTGCTCTCTGATTGATGGGAAGGCTGAAATTGAGTCACCGAAGATTCACAATGAGGCATTGTTCTGAGGAGTGGAGTTTTGGGACGGAGAAGTAGTCTGACGTTAGAAACCAGCTGTCTCATGGGGTACATTGCAGCTTGCCAGACTAAGGATCAGAAAGGGACTGACACTAACAGAGTTCATGGTGCTGGCATGCTCTGGGCCATATCTTCTAGAAACCCAGGCAGGATAGTGATAAGTGAGTGGATGGGGATTTTGGATTTAAAAATCAGAATATTGGTTTTGGGTATTACTGTCAAGCTTTCTTCATGATGTACTATAAGATGAAGGCCAAACCAAGCCATTTTTGGGAAAATGTATGATTTTGATAAACGCAGAGCTTCTCTCACCTTGGTTTGCCATTCAGATTTTGATGGCTGTCAAAGATCACTGGCACCTAGCCCCTTTCACTAGCCAAATCCCTTGATATTCTTCAATAGTTACTATAGTTTTCAGGTTCTACATACTAATTTCTAATTTAGTTTATTGTCTCTAAAACCAGTGATTTGCATGTCACCTTTCTAAGTTTTGCTGTACCAACACACTACTTAAGTACTCCGCTTGCACTTTATGTGGTCTGTAGGAAGTGCATTGTCACGGTGCTACCGCCTTTGGCCTCCTTAACATTATCTGTGAAATCACAGGTTGGATAAGTTAGTTATTGTTTTTCCTAATACATTAAAATAAATATAAAATGGTTAAAATAAAAAAAATGATCGCGTCCCACCTAAAATACACCATGTTCCTCAATGGTATCTGTCCATATCTTGAAAACACTTATTTATCACTTGGTAAAATGTTCTAAAAGTCCTACAGCCTAGTTTGAATCACATAAGGCTTAATTAAAGGGAGGGCTCCTCATTCTATTTCTACTTTTGCCTTTTCTTTACTCTGTGGTTTCAGATCAGTATTGATCTGCCTTTTCCAGTTTCATCAAAAGTCAATCTGAATCTAACAATCCCACACCTGGGTATCTACCTTAGAGAAACGAAAACTTATGTTCACACTTATACGTGTTTACAGCAGCTGTTTATAATAGCCCCAAACTGAAAAAATCCCAATGTCTTTCCATGGGTTGAGTGGATAAAATAGAATGCTCCTCAGCAATAATAAGGGAACAGGCTTTTGATACATGCAACAACTTAGATAAATCTCAAAGACATTATGTTGAATAAAAGAAACCAATCTTAAAAGGTCACATGCTGTATGTCTCCGTTTATGTGATGTTCTCAAAAAAGAGAAGACTTGGGGCACCTGGGTGGCTCGGTTGTTAAGCGTCTGCCTTCAGCTCAGGTCATGATTCCAGGGTCCTGGGATCTAGCCCTGCATTGGGCTCCCTGCCCAGTGGGGAGCCTGCTGCTCCCTCTCCCACTCCCCCTGCTGGTGTTCTCTCTCTCTCTCTCTCTCTCGCTCGCTCGCTCGCTGTGTCTCTCTGTCAAATAAATATAATCTTAAAAAAAAAAATCCAGACTGTAGGATGCAAAACAGGGCTTAAGGGTATGGAGAGGGTACGATTATAAAGCAAAAGCATGAAGAAATTTTTTTAGGGTGTTGGAAATGTTTTGTATCCTATTTATAGTGGTGATTACATAAATGTATATGTATGTTAAAATTAACAAAACTGTGCATCAAAATAAAAAATAATTTTACAGCATTATAATAAAAAAAAATCTGTAGTGATATTTAGGCTTTTCAAGGCCTGGAAAAAAAAAGAGGAGCTGATTTGTCAGCTTCAGGATTATGTGTGCTGGGTTATTTCCCTTTTGTCTACCAGGCTTTTAGATGGGCAGCAAACAACTCATAAGTGACCACCAGGAGGCTGAAGGAAAAACCCAAATCAATCAGCTGTCACCTTTGCTAGGAGCTCTAGGCAAAGACTCAGTGGGTGAGAAATCTTGGACCAAAGGAAAAAAATGAATGTAAAAGAGATCTGAGGCCTGTATAGTTATGTAAACTTAGTAATGGCCAAATTACCCGTGGTTTTCCCTTAGCCACATTACCTTTGTTCAGTTAGCTCTAGTTTGTCCCCAAAGCAAATTCTTACTGATCCTTCAGAAGCAAACTATAAAAAGTACAAAGGATTTTCAGTTCCCTATCACCAAACCCTGCATTCCCTTCAAATGGGCTTCCCAGAAATGCCTATCTCCTGCCTTCTCTCTACAGGTACCACTCACAACCCTCCCACCCTCTCGACCCCCCTCCCACACACACACAACATTTCTCTGCTCATTGCTGTCTCGTCTGAGAAGACCAGGGATTGAATGCGCCCTTGACTACATACCAAGCACTGATAGCTCTGAACCCATGTGGTACATGGGAACTAGTCCTTTGGGCCCTTTATGGTGAATGAAACATTGATATGAGCCCTTGTCCTTGATCTGAATGTTGTGAAGTTTCAGGGTCCAGTTGTCCTTGTCAAAGCTTGTGCGGCCTTTATACTTGGGATGAACATTTTGAGGGTTCTCTTTGCCTCGGTATAGCTCATACAGAACCAGCTTATCCTGGTCCTGCCAAAATACTACCAACTCATCCAGGCTTATATTTTGAGAGTTTGTAAAATGGCACGGCAGTTCTCCAGTCTTGTTGAAATATCCTTGACTCATCATGGAAGCAGCACCTAAAAAAGGAAAGGTAGAGATTAGATTAGGGAAGGAGAAACAAGAAGGAAGAAGAAAAAAACAGCTCCGTTTCTCTTTATTCAATACCCAGATGCTATCTTACCAGTAATGATACTGAAGAACTAGGTATTAAACTCTGGAATGTGCATACATACTAGCATCTGGAGAATGGGACTTTTGTCCTCACTCCACTGCTAACTAAACGTAGGCCTTGTGCAAACTGCAACCACTATCAGGCTGAGTTTCCTTACCAGTTTAATGAAGGGGTGGACTAAGTGTTCCAAGAATCTTCCCTGTATTATGGTTCTGTGTATTTAAATCCCAGACCAGGAAAAAACAGCAGAGTTAGACAATGCATCCACCCATCTGTTAACCTTCCTATAACCTAAATACTGATTCTCTTCACTGTAGCTGTTTTAAGCTCCATTACTTCCTCACCATTACCAAAAGTTCTCCTTCCCCTCTTCATCCCCTTATTCTTTGGCCTGTTACAGTGAAAAGATTTCTGATAATGGTGATAAATTTAATATCCATCCCCCTTTCATTATGCCTTACTAGTTGGCTATCACATTGAGTAATATCTTTGAAATTCAAATAGTTCCCTTTATAGAGCTTTCCTCATGAATGCTACTTCCATGGCCAGCTTGCCCAAGGATGTAAAACAGTTTGAAAATGACACAGTCAACCAAAGCCTCTATTTTCAGTGACCTCTCTAAGCTCTTTCAGGGATCAGAAGGAGAACTGGGCCAATATGATGGTTGTTTTGGGATTGTGGTGGTCAAAGACCATTTAAGGTACATGAATGAAATGCTGGAAATGAATCATAGATGAGAAGGTGAGGATGTGCTTTTGGAGTATTGGGGAAACCCCAGGTACAAGACACTTGCTCTTTCCAGTATGCATCGCCACTGGAAGTTTTTACAACCCCTGGAGGATATGCTGGAAGAGTCTAGGGAAAGGCTTCCACCCCTGAACATATTGTAGTTTGTGGAAGGGATGTGTGCCGCCTAACTCCTTTAAGGATCAATTATAGGGTTTTGTAGGACATATTCTTTGTCACAGAATTACTTGAGAGTTGGCCAAGAAATTAAGCAGCAGTGGGTGAGAAGTGCAGGGTTAGTGGGAAATGCTGTTTCTTAGTTAATATAAAGTTAAATGCTGCCCTGGGGAGAATGTTAGGGTGGGTTTTGAATAAAGCGTCATCATTCCAGACTTCAGTGAAGAGTCATGGACATTAAGGGGGAAAGGGGAGGTAGGTTGATGAGAGAGATGAGAGGCGTTTCCTTTGAGGTGTTCTTTAAGAAATTAAATTGATCTAATCAATGGGTTTCTCTTCTAAGAGGGAGTAGGACAAAAAACAATGACATGCACTTGGCAAAATTGAACTGTCCACAGAGTGGCCCAGTGAGAACACATAATCAAGAGGGTTGTTGGTGGTCTTGCATTCTAAGGGAAGAGGACTCGGGCACCTGTGAGAGTCAGCACAAGTTCAAATCACTGCCTATTGCAATTGTGCTCACTAAAACCATGTGAAGCACGTGGCAAGTATAAAATGCAGCATATGTACAGGATGTGTTCCCCTATTGGAGGGTGGTGGGAAAATTTACCTGAGCACCTGGAACTATGAAAGGGGAACCTAAGGAAGATTTACTGTATTCAGCAATTGCCTTACAAGGCAATCCTGGGGCTCCTGCTACTTCTTTGCTAAATTCTGAATGATAATGTAAGAGTGCCACCTGCTGTAAAAGCTTCTAGCAGCTATATCTCTGGGGAAACTCATTCTGGTTTTAGGGCAGATGACCTAAGGGAGAAACCAAACTCATAGTTGAAAATTCTGCCAGTTAACGGTCGCCGTTTTGTTATTGCTTACTAGTCAATTGTACCTCCTGTGATCGGAAATTACTTCGCCTTTGGCTTCTTCTCTCTTCTTGATTTATGACTATTTCTCTGCAGAACCTCACAGTATCTTCTCTCCTTCCCACCCACTCTTTCCAATAACAGACCAGTCTAAATTCTCTGACTCAGGTCCCCCCTCCCAAAGATTATAAGGGCTTTTCCTTATACCCATCTGACTGCCCCACTCCTCACCTACCCATCAAAAGTATGGTCTATGTTCTAAAGGCCTGGGCATCACCAGGGGGCTGGTCAGAAATATGGAATCTCTGCCCCCCACCACACCTGCTGAGTCAAACTCTGCATTTTAACAATAGCTCAGTTTGAGAAGCTGCAAGAGAGGATCTCTACCTCTGTCTCCAGAGTAGAACAGAGAAGGTAATGATAGGAAAAATGTGTTCCTATCTATCCCTCCTCTTTCTCCCCTCACTCTGGGGTGGAAATCACTCTGAGGTCCATTTTGAGTGGAACTGAAAGTATTTCACAATTTATGCTCTATAGTTCCTCACCAGCCACTGCCTTCCATGACATCACTCAGAGCTATACGTGGTACACATGCTAATTCCTGATGAAATGGGTAAGATTTAGCTCAAGGTCTACTTTTCCTAAGCAGCTTCAGGCCTCTGCTGTGATTAATACACATCTTAGGTCACCCAGCTGCTGGACTCACTGGGACTCCATTGGTGGATACGCACTGAGATTCTCTCCCTTGCCCAGGACTTGGGTAAAATAAGGGTCTGGGTCTAGTTATAACCGGTTGCTATGATGATATCAGGAGCTAGGCATGCAAGAATCCATCTAGACACCTCCCTAATCAGATAGAGAAGTTCGTTCCTTAGCAATATACTGTTTGAATGCTACACAAAAACTGTAGTCTTCTAACCTCGTGAGATCTCTGACTACACCTGGGAGATCTCTGACTACTCCTGGGACTTCCGTCTTCCCTGGCCACTACCCCAAATGCACATCTTCTACATTCAAGAACCATCTTTTTCTCAAGTTGCTATGGTTGTCTGTACTCATAAGTTTTTTCTCTTTTACCAAACTTCCTTCAGAGCTTTACTAGGTCCTCTGGAAATCTCATTCCATTGTTATAAACTCTTCCGCATCTTCAACCTCTCCATCAAAGTTTCCCGCAAGGTTATGCTTTCATTGAAATCTGGCCCTAAACAAAGGACACCCCTTGTCCTCAGTCACTGCTTGTTTTAGCACACTTCACAGGGAACTTGAGCAACAACATCCTTCCCATTTTGAGGTGCCCACCTCTCTCACTGTTGTTAGCTACTAATCATTTGTCATTACTTCTTGGTCACTGAAGATTTTGGCAGTAGACCTAAAGTCCTTCTTTCCAACCAGTTATTACTATCAATTTGAGCTATTTCAGCATGGATAAGTTCACCAACAACCTTGCTTCAAAATTCTTTGGTCTTTTCCATTTCAAAGCTCTTCATTCACAGGCTATTTGAGCAGCTCCTCTCCTACAACATAACCTTGAACCTTTTCGCCAAGAACAGCTCTGCTCCTAAAATCTTAAGCCACAATGTACCTATCTCTGTCCACAAGATATCTTCCTCCAACATTTGTTCTTTGACTTCATCAAGACCTCAGCTCTATCCAGTATAGACCCTGTAGTGCAGTGCTTTCCAAAAGGCCTCTCTGCAATGATGGAAATGTTCTATATTTGTGCTGACCAACATGATAGTGACCAGCCACTGTAGCCATTGAGCACTTGATATGTAGCCAGTGTGACTGAGAAAGTGAATTTTTAATCTTTTTAAATTTTAATTAATTTAAATTTAAATAGCCACATGGGGCTGGTGGCTATCATATTAGATAGCACAGCAATAGTATACCTTTCCAATCATTCTTTTGCCAATAAACTTGCCTCTTTGTGCAGAATTCATCCTAAGAACACTTCACTGTTGATCTACATACCTGTTCTTACAACTAAATGTTTGAGCAATACTGGAGGAAATTATTCAATTGTTCAGACTGATGATGTTACAAATCTGTTCCCGTCCCATTTAATTTGTTCTGTGGGCTGGTTACCCTGCTTATTACCCTCTCCCTTCCTCATAGCAGTTTCTTCAGCAATTCCCTTTGCTACTGCTTTTAGTTTCTTTTTCTCTTATAGTCAAACTCCCTGAAGGAGTAAGTAGCAATTGCCGCCTCCACTCCTAGCCTCTGGCCCCCACCTCTGCCAAAACTTCCCTCACAAGGCTTGTTTGTGACTTCCCACCCCAAATTCGGAGCTCTTTTCAGACCTCATGTGATTTGACCACTCTGTTGAATGTCACAGTGTTGGCCTTATCTCCTTCTGGAAACTCTCTTCCTTCCCATTCTCTGACCTCCTGGTCAATTTTCTCTGATCATGCCTTAAATGCTGATTATCTTGAGTGCCTGTTCTTGATCTTCTCCTTACTTTCCACTCTCTCTGGTTTTTCTCTTCTATCCCAATGGATTCCACTGTCAAGTTTAAGCTATTAATTCACAGGTGCTTATTTCCAGCCAATCACTTTCACTAGAGCTCCAGATACCCATATTCAACTATGCTGGATACTGCTGTTTATATGTCAGCAGACACTCTCTTCCTCCCCTGTCTCCCCCACTTGTTGCTGTCAGTACTTACCTGAACCATCTGTAGAAAATACCCAAGAGAGGGTCTGCACAGATGTGGCTGAGGAGATGTAGAAATATGATAACCAGAGCTGAACTCTAATTTGGGTAAGAGAAGGGTGAGGAGACAGTATGAAGCAAAGAAAAAATGGCTTTGTATTTATCCAGAGATCTTGGAGACATCATCTTTTATACAAGACAGAGACTCTTGGCTCGATCAAAATTTATTCAGGCCCATCTGTGCACATTCTTGTAAGACCCAGTTTTAGCAAGAATCCTGCTAAGAACCCAGTTTAACCAGAATCCCCAACCTTGCTACCTGATTATGCTTGAATCTGATCAGGTTCCTCATCCTCCACCACCCCCAGGTGATGTCTGATTACCCTGGCCTGTCCTTAGCAAGAATCCTGTTAAGTAGGTTTGGGCAGAATCCCTCCTTATCCTTGTTTCCCTTTAGAAATTTTCCATCCACTGACTGCCCCCTACCCTGCCCCCAACTTTCTCCTTGGCTATAAATTCCCACCTGCCCATGCTATATTTGGAGTTGGCTAAATATCTCTCCCTCACTGTAAAATCCCTCTGCAGTGGTCCCTGTGCCTATCTCAGTAGCACTCCCACCCCTTGGATAAAGTCTTCTTGACTGTGCTTTAACAAGTGTCATCTAATGTTTTTTTTTTCTTTAATAGTAAACTAAAGAGAGATCCTCTGTTGTAGAGCAGGGATGGTTCTTCAGGAGTTTTCATGGCCTACATGGTATTTCTGTTAAAACTAGCTTGCTTTCATTCCAAGCTTACCATGTATCCTATTATCTATATAAATAAATAAATAAATATTTATTTATATATTATACATAATATATATGTTTTGTAAAATTATAAAAATACACTGCATGTTTTATGAGATATGATTGATTAAAATTTATGAAGCATCATATAATGTAAAATGGAAAACACATCATTTATATGTTAAAAAAAAAAGCCAGCTCCTTCAAAGTGCAAGCCATCAGACTATACTACCCACAATCCCTCATGGCTGCTGCTGTTCATCTTCCTCCTTGGTGCCCCTTATTCACTGAAGATCTGAGTACCTGGTTTGCTGCAGCCAACTTCTCCTACCTTCTCCTTCACTGCCCCTGTCTAGGTGATTTCAGCCTCGTGCACACAGTGTGGAGCCTCTCACTTTCTTGTCCTCTTCCTCTCCAGTGGTCTTGTTGTCCACTCTGCCCTGGCCGTCTCCTCCTTGGACCAGACCCCAGACCAAAGTTCTCCCTCTATATCTCCTAAAAACTCTCAATATCAAGCACCTCACCTTATTACCACAATCTCCCATCTTTTCATTTCATTTCATCTCCTACCCCCATTCCATCAATTCTTCTGCCTCACTGAGATAGATTATGAATTGGAATATTTTTCACTGGGTCTGCAGATACTAACCTTGGCCAAGCCTCCATTACTGCTTGACTGGATAATTGCAATTGCCTCCTAATTGCCCACTTTCCTCCTTGCCCCCAAGTCTAGTTCCTCAAGCCCAAATCATCCTTTAAAATATATCTCCGATGACATAATTCTCCTTTTCCGAAGTCCCTGATGACTTCCCACCACACTGAAAATTAAATCTAAATCCTTTCCCATCACACTGAGAACTAAATCCAAAGTCCTTCCCTGACCTACAAGGTCTCATGTAATCTGGTCACTGGTACCTTTCAAACCTCTTTCCCTCATTTACTCAGCTCCAGCCACACTGGCTTCCTTGCCATTCCTCCAAAAGGCAGGCACATTCTATCTCAAGGCCTTTTCTCATATCAATCCCCCTGCCTAGAAGACTCTTCCTCCATATAGTCTCATAGTCACTTCTTCACTTCTATAAGTCTCTCATAAAATGTTACCCCCTTGGGAGATTTATCTGACCATCTTATTGAAATAGGATCCTTGTCACTCCTTATTTCTTACACTGACTTATTTTTTTTTATCAGAATACTTATGATCTGACATGATGTGGTATGATGGTTATTGTCTGTTTCTCCTGAGGAATCTAACTTCTAGCTAAAAACCTATGTTAATTTTTTTTTGTCCTAATCCTAGGCAATTACAAAGGTTTTACCTAGCAGGCTTCACTGGAGAAAACTGTCCTCTCCACACCAGATTTGTTGCACAGCCCATGCACAGCAGTCCCTGACGGGAGTTGTAGTCAAAACTCAAGATCTGTGGTCAGTCACGCTCATTCACATATTTACATTCATAGACCAGGCACCTTCATTCCTAGATTTCTTTATCTGAGGCCTCAAGTAGAGGTCTTCATCAGATGCCTCTGCTGAGGCCTCCTCACTTTGGGGAGGAGGGAGAGCCTTGAAGACACTTTTCTTCATGATGACTCATTATGTCCACCCCCAGCCCTTCCCCACCCCTCACCCCAGGGTCCATAACATGGCTGGAGCCTTTTGTTCTGGGCTCCCTCAACAATGAGAAGAACCCCTTCCCCCATCTATGCTGATCCACCTGATCCTTGGTTGGCATGCTGTACACAGAAAGAAAGAAGTAAAAAGCTCTGTCTTAAAAAACTGGAGAAGGAATATCTATAAAATGATGACAATTAGATTGAAAGCTCCCCATCTATGCTGATCCACCTGACCCTTGGTTGGCATGCTGTACACAGAAAGAAAGAAGTAAAAATGTGGAAGAACAGATTAAGAGTCATTAACAGTCTGGGAAACTCTAGAGTTTCTTGAGAAGAGAACGGAGGGAATGGTAGATAAACAATAGTTGAAGAGATAGATTGTGAATATTCAAATTGAGCAGAACATGAGTCCTCAGATCAAAAGTTCATTCTAAGTACCACACAAGATAAATGAAAATAAATCCACACCTAGAAATATTGTGGTGAAGCTGCTAAACATAAAGCATAAAATATTTTTTCAAACTTACAAGCTCAGTCTTAAAAAACTGGAGAAAGAATATCTATAAAATGATGACAATTAGATTGAAAGCTCCTTAGCAACCAAAGAAGACAGTGAAGCCATAACTTCTAAATGAATAAAACACACATGTGCACACACACACAAAATAAACCAAATTATATATTCAATTCAATGGACTAATGCAATTTCAAAAATTATAAAAATGAAAATCATCTAGAAACTTTAGAAAGTATGTATGAAACAATATTGAGTAAAACATATTCAGGGATTTGCATATATATTGTGATCATAACTATATATAACTATTTTTACTCTAGTCTGTTTTATAGTAAGAACCAGAAAAGTGACTTTTAAAAAAAAAGATTTTATTTATTTATTCGACAGAGATAGAGACAGCCAGCGAGAGAGGGAACACAAGCAGAGGGAGTGGGAGAGGAAGAAGCAGGCTCATAGCGGAGGAGCCTGATGTGGGGCTCGATCCCATAACGCCGGGATCACGCCCTGAGCTGAAGGCAGACGCTTAACCTCTGTGCCACCCAGGCGCCCCCAGAAAAGTGACTTTTAAATGGAGAAAGGAGTTGAATACTTTTTAATAGAGACCTCTGTAAGAAGAAGTGAAAGAAAGTGAAAACGAAACCAAGAATGGGTAAATACTCTTAGAGGGTGTTAAAATTGTTTTCATAGTTTTGAGTCTTGGAACTTGGCCCTGTGGCCTGGCAATATAAGAGGGGTCACCTCTGGTGAATAGATCAGCTCTAGAGGTAAAATTTTGTCTATATAGTAAGGGCTACCAGTATTTGTTTTTGTTTCCATAAATCTCAACAGTCCTGGGGTGGGGTAGGGGCAAAATCCAGAGTTACATATTCTGGAAATTGTATTAAGATCTCTCAAAAAGGGAAAATAAACCAGTCTGCCAAACTCCTGCTCCTTCCTAAAGGGGTCTACATACCATTGCAGCCTCTGTATTCCCTATTCAAATGGATCAGGACAAGAGTCCTCAGATCAAAAGTGCATTCATTCTAAGTACCAAACAAGATAAATGAAAATAAATCCACGCTTAAAAAAAGCCTTTGTTCCCAGTTTCACTCTTGCTTCCGAACAACCCTACACTTATCATATTCAGTGAATAACTTCCACTAAATTGTCGTGGCTGACAGCCCGTACTCTTTGGAACGTACTCTACTAAAATGATTAATTACTTTGGGGGTAAGATACTCCCTACTGGGTAGCATACATGTGTTTCAAAAGACCTGAAACAGTAGCTTATCACGGAGTGACTCCAATAGGAGAACTATTAGGCTTCATGACAATTCTTCGGAAATTTTGGAATAAGTCTGAATTATCTGTTCACTGCTGGGGGGTGATTTTAGTGACCACTATCAACAGTAGCAGGAAATAGGAGTTAAAGTAACCATACAAACATAATCCCCATGCAATCACCCACTAGGAACCTGCAAAAATCTGGGGGAAATAGCAGAACTTTCCATAAGATGTGGAATGAAGGTTTGAGCTAATTTTATGTGAATTTTAAAGTGAAGAAAGATTTTCAGCTACACTCCGGTTACATTCATTGGACCAGCGGTATTGTTCAAGAGAAATGGGAAGCAGTACGACCCAGAGAACCCCCAGACAGTAAGAGAGCCACCATCAAAAGTCAAACGAGAAAGAAATTTCCTTCTGACGTGTGAACTAGTGATTTTCCAAATAGCACTCTGGCTCCAGCATTAAGAGTTATGGGGGCGCTGGGCTAGCAGCAAACAGAACTTGACAGTTAAAGGTGCCTCTGCAAGTTGCACTTAGAAATTCCTTTACCTTTATAAATGCAAAGCACAAATGGTAACCTAATTCTGCAAAGCTGTCCGGCCCTTTTCAGTCTTAAAATCTCATCCAGTTTTCACCTCAAGGGCGGGAACAGCAACTATGATGTCTAATTTCCCTGACTGGGGGAGGACGCAGAACATATGGGGGGAGAGGAAAAACAGAATTATTTTGCTGCACTGTTTTATCTCTGCTATCAAATAAATTATTCAGCCCTGCATTTTTGTTGTGGATTAACTGGGCCAATTGCATCTCCTTTCTTCCCTTGGATGCCTGCCTATGGCCAGGTCAGTGCTCAGCAGCCCAGTAAGCAGAGATGTGTCCTGAGAAGAAAGATAAAATTCAAGTTCCTTCTTTTCCTTCGTTAAAAAAGAATGGTATCTGTTTTGTTGTTTTTCTTGTTGTTGCTGTTTTTAATAGCAGGTGAAGTATTGGTAATGTGATATTCTAATCTGGTGTCACCATCTCAGTATTGAAATTTATACTGCCAAATATATAATCACTTATCCTTTCACTGCCATAAAACTTAACCAGTTACCATTTGGGGAGGTTATTTTTAAGGTTTCAATATTGGTAATTCTCTTTTCTGAGGCCAAGAAGTATCCAAGCAGGGCACTTTGAAACTTCAAAGGCGAGGCAAGGACAAAAGTGACATCTGGACTCAGTTTTGATAGGGCTTCTCAGCTTTATTCTCACTTTCAGTGTGCAGAATCAGAAAGTTTGGGGGAAAATGGTATCAGACTTTTCTAAAAATTTGTTTCTAGGCCATTTTTCTTCATTTTTCCCCCAAGTCATAAGAGCTAGACTGGTCAATCCAATGCGGGGGGCAAGCATTAGGGACAGATGAGGTGCTGGCCTCAGGGAAGGTGATGGACGTGCTTGTGAGGAGCTTGTGAACTTGGCTGAGGCATAAGTGACATTATCCACCAAAGCTGTTTGGGTCTGCACGGAACAAATCCTACCACTTATGAATAGTTCATGAGCAAGAGTTGGAGGAAGCAGTATAAAGCCAAGGTTAAGTGAACAAATGCTGAATCTACACTGCGTGGGGTGAATCTAAGCTCTGCTACTCCTTAGCCAAGTTGATCTTAGGCAAATTACTTAGCCTCTCTGGGCATTTCTTTCCACATCTATAAAATGGTAAATTATAAGACCTAAAGCAGCAAGTTATTATGATGTTTAAATAAGTTATCATTTATAAAATGTTTAGAACAGTACCTGGCACAAAGTGCTACATCTAAGTATTTGTCAAGTCAACAGAATAGGGAGTGGAATGGGAAAGGTTTTCTGCTGGATAACGTTCTCCAGAGCCTTGTCTTATCCTCTTCCTCACACGTACAGTTTGCGTCCCCAAGAGCTAAAGCTAGCAGGTCATTGGTCCTGCTAAGTAGAAGCTTCTGTTCTGACCTATATTAGTGACACGGTTAGTTAGCACATCTATAGACACACACTCAGGGACTCAACAAGCTCCAAGGTGCTAAGCAGAAAACAGAAATCAGAAATCTGTCCCAGCCAGCATCATTCGGAGGGAGCATCTCTCCCTAGAGCCTTGACTCTTTGCCACACACAGCAGGCATGAGGACAGCGGCCAAGAGCCTGGTGCGTAGCCATCTGGAGGATGTGAACTCGTGGGCAGGCCAGTTATTCAGGGGCAGCTTGCCTGCTGCTGTGGCCAAGCTCAGGATCACCCCCCACCCCCTGTTGGCCCCACATCAAGACTGGAATGGCTTCCCTCTCAGCACTGAGAGTGGGGAAGATGTGCAGCAGGAAAGGGCGGGAGAGAAGAAACTAAAGGCACGCAGTTACAGGATGTGTGGCAGGAACCTCAGCCAACCCCAGGTTATAGATGAAGAAACTGAAACTCATAGAGGAGCAGCAAACAGGGAAGATCTGAGTTTTGTGAGGCTGACTCTTCTAAAACTTCTTTTTTGGGGGGCGGGTGGGTGGAGTGCTCTTTAAGAGAGAATATAGAATTCAAGTACAAAATGCCTGTGGCCACTGCCATGCCACCCAACAGAGGGAGAATGTGATGGAGGGAAAAGTTGTAGTGGAAAGAGACAGTGGTCTTAACTATTGTAGTTAAAATATCATACTTACAAAGATTTTACCAAAGAATAAGACATGTGACCACACGGGTAGGGCCCCCAATGGAGGCTTGAAGGGGACTTGGGAAAGGGCTTGTGTAAGTGAGAAACACTGAAGCTCAGTTTCATTCACTTCATGGTGACTCGGCTGATGCAGCTAGCTAGCTGAAGTGCAGTGAAGTGGGGAATAGCGGGGCTGGGCTTCTTGATCCTCCCTTGGTTGCTCCGCAAGCAGGGGCAACTGTGATCTATGGGCATTGACTTGTAGGGAAGCCTGTGGAGGAGGAGAGGGAAGGCAGGGAACATGGAAACCAATGTTCCCTAATGGAAGGCTTTTAGAAGCCCATTGGCTATTTTCTAAAAGCCTGAGAATGCCAGGAGTGGGAACAGAGAAGACCAGAAGGAAGTACGTGTGGAGCAAAAGAGTTAAGCCTCAGGGGTGTCAGAGCAGGGAACTTCCCCTAGCTCCCTGGGTGCTGCTGGACAGGCCAGTCTACCCTACTTTGTGCATCCACTACCATGGGAGTAAGATGGCAGAGGGGAGGATGCAGAGAGGGGTGCGGAACCACCCCAGGCTAGACCTGCCATCAGCTGAGATACCTGTTCTCCATCATGATGCTTCTTTCTTCTCCAGGAAAGTTGCGTGTTTTTTTTTGTTTGTTTTGTTTTGTTTTTTGGGTTTTTTTTTGCGTGTGGTGTTATGCAACACTGGATAGAAATAAGTAAAACCCACCAAGTCTCAGGCCTGGGCTTGCAGTGGCCAGTTCATCAGGAAACATAGAAGGATCTAGGACTTTACAAAGCCAAAAGGTCTTACCAGAGATCAGGAGGGCCATCCCAAGGAGAGTGTTACTCAGTCCCATAGTGCTAGAGTTAGAAAAGAAAAGATAAAACTTGATTAGAAAATGACTAAAAACCAAAACATAAGTGGAGCTTGCGATTCACTTAGGCCCACATGTGTAGCAGAGACCACGCTATGTGTTCACTAAGGTCATTTCCTTTTCCTTCTAACTCCACAGATAAGCCCTACATCCCAGCCTCCCCTGCAGTTAGGTGGGCCATGTGAGGGGCCGTGATTGGGTTCTGGCCAATGGAATTGTGGACGGAAAAGACTGGGGTTACTTCCAGACCCGCCACTGAAGGCTCTCTCTCTTTCCTCCCTCTCCTTTCTTCTTGGATGCAGAGAATTCAGAGGAGGAGTCCAAGGCCCTAGCGGATGGCAAAGCCTCACTCTGAAAGGAAGCTGGGTTGGTGAACAAATTAATAAAGCAGCTCTTTCCACCCTAAAGTGATCCATATTGGACTGTGACATGAGCAAAACATAAACTTTTATTGTGTCAAGCTAATGAAATTTGGGGGATTGTTTATGGGAGTAGCTAGCATTACTTATTTTGACCAAGACAATGGGTGTGATGGGGCAAATGAAGAATATTTATGTTTAGAGATCAACTTGCCTGTGATTCTCAAACTTTACTGTGCCTAAAAATCACCTGGAAGATCATGTTAAAGCCGTTGTCTGGGCTTTGTCCACAGAGATTCTGATTTAGTAGGCTCAGTGAAACCCATGTCAACAAACTCACAGGTGACGTGGTGCCGCTGGTCTAAGGACCCCACTTTGAGAACATGATGAGCCAAGGAAAGCAGCAGGTATTGCTTTATAACTTCTATCCTCCCATTCTTCCTCTCCCTTCCTCCATCCCTCTTCACTCACCCACTTACTCCAACTTAGACCAAAAAGGCTATAGAGTGGCTTAGAATGACCAAAATTAGAAACAGCTAAAAAGCAAACCAAATGCAAGAATATAGAATAGAGCCTGATACAAGTCCAATGCTAAATATTTACCATTTAGAAATCTGCCCACCTTGCATGGTTCAGGTCACAGGTTGGCCTATATCTTTTTAACAGCCAAAGTGGAAATGAAAACCTCATCGGTGAATTAATTTACAGATTTGTCCATTAGGATAAAACAAACCAATGCTCAGGAGAAGATGCACAGGTATTTGTGGTCCAATAGCAGAAATTTCTTCCTGGGGGGTGAATGGTCTAGAAGCCATTCCTGATCCGTTTGGGCTACGCTAGACACCCTTCCTCTCTGCTCCCATAGCACTCAGGACACGGCTTTGGGCTAAACGTGTCTGTTAGGTTTCTTCCCTTCTAGACTATAATCTCTCTTTCTAGTTAAAAAATTTTAATTAGATCATACCTGCACATGGTACTAAATTTAAAAGGTACAGGTGGTAAACAGTGGAAAACAAGTCTTTTTCCCAACCCTGTCCCCTAGCTATCAAGTTTTCCCCCACAGACATCACTGGAGTGAACACTGTTACCTGTTAACAGCTTCCTACCTCTACTTACAGTGATTTTAGGCAAAACAAAATGAAAACATAGACCCATATTCTTTATTCATTTTATTTTTAAACACAAATGGTAGCAATTAATATGTAATTTTGCGCCCTTGCCACTACCTTAGGGGTTGTTGTGTATCAGCGTGTACCGGGTAACTTCATTCTAACAGTTGCATATTCTGTTGTATTCTATTGAGTGACAATAATTTTTTTACCAGCCTCTATCAATGGACATTTAGGTGTTTACAATATTCTACTGCAATGAAAAACCTTGATCAAATGCCAAAACATGTTTGTGGGAGTAAGGTATCTTCCTAGAAGTAGAAATGGCTTGACCAAAGGTCAAAGGGTAATTGTAGCTTTAATTTTCAAAGACATTGAAAAATTGTTCTCCCCTAAGATTATATGTTTATGCTCCCCTGCAGCAAAACATGAGCATGCTTATTTTCACATATCTTTTGCCAACATAGCATGTTTTCTATCTTGTGATCTTTACCAATAGGGTAAGTTAAAATGACATCTCATTGTCATTTTTAAAAATTATTTTTCATTGTGGTAAAATACATAGAACATAAAATTTATCATCTTACTCATTTTTTAAGTGGTATTAAGTACACTGTTGTGCAACCATCACCACCATCCATCTCTAGAATTCATCATCTTGCAAAACTGAAACTCCTTACTTACTAAACACTAACACCCTGTTCTCTTCTCCACCCAGGCCCTGGAAACCACCATTCCATCTTCTGTCTCCATGAATTCAACTACTCTAGCTACCTCATATTAGTGGGATCATACAGTGTTTGTCTTTTTGTGATTGGCTTTACTTCACTTCACATAATTTTTTCAAGGTACATCCATGTTGTAGCATGTGTCAGAATTTCCTTCATTTTTAAAGCTGAATAATATCTCCACTGTATATATATATATAGGCCACATTTTGTTTATACATTCATCTGTTGTTGGATATTTGAGTTGCTTCCACCTTTTGGCTGTTGTGAATAATGCTGCTGTGAACATGGATGTACAAATATCTTTTTGAGGCCCTGCTTTCATTTCTTTTGGGTGTATAGTCAGGAGTGGAATTACTGGATCATATGGTAATTCTATTTTTAATTTTTGAGGAACTTATATACTGTTTTCCACAGCAACTACATAATTTACATTCCCATTAACAGTGCACAATTGCCCTGTTGCAATTTTCCACATCTTTTTCAACACCTTTTATTTTTTTCCTTATGGTCTCCATCCTAACGGATGTGAGGTAGTGCTCACTGTGATTTTAAAATGAATTTCTTTTATTTTGAGCTTGAACATCTTTTCAAATGTATAAGAGATAACTTTCCTTTTTTTTAGAGAGAGGGAGAGAGAGATGGGAGTGGCAGAAGGAGAGGGAGAGAGAGAATCTCAAGCAGGCTCCGTGCCCAGGGTGGAGCCAGATTCAGGCTTGATCTCACAACCCTGAGATCATGGTCTGAGCTGAAACCAAGAGCTGGCTGCTCAACCAACTGAGCCACACGCACCCCAAGAGATAACATTTCTGGTTCCATGTACTGTCCGTACATTTCTTCCACCAACTCTTAATTTGAGTCTTTGGGCTTTTTATAAATTTTTCTTAATTTGTAGGAGCTCTTTAATATTTAAAAAAAGTAGTGTCAATTAGTAACTACTTAGAGAGGCAGTGCTTTGTGACAATGAGTTGCACATATACTCAGTTGTTGAAGCACACAGTAGGTTTTCAGTATATGGGCCTCACACTTGCTCCTGATCACCCTCTTTCTCCCTTCCAGTGATTCCAATAGGTTACAGAGCTTGGGTATTAACTGTTGGCCCAAAGCTGACACCACTCAATGGTAGAGCCTGGAAAGAGAGCTCTCTGTTTGATTCCTGTGCACTTCTTCACACTAAACACCACCAGCATCCTGTTTGTCATAGGATCTGAGGACTGGGAATCCTCTGAATCTGAACTCCCATGTAATATAGGAATCTCCCATTGTTTGCAAACCCCAAAAACCAGCATGCTTGACCTAACAAAAGATTTGTTTTTCCTTGGGGTGATGTGTTGAACAGGGACACAAAATCAAATTATATTTCACTATAAATTTAACAAATCACCTTTAATTCAAATTATTACATGAATCAGTATGGCCCATGATATCTTCGACAAATGGCCCCTGTAACTCATGCACTGGGGAGAAGCACTGGGTATGACAAGGAAATCAGTACCATTTTAACTTCTCTATTTGGAAATTCTCTCTTCCCCTGAGCAAGAAACTGCCTCTCCTTAACTTCCTCTCATTAATAGTGGTGTCATTCTCTGGAGCTATGCAGAGAAATCTTAATACACTCTGGCAAAGCCCTTTAAGAATTTGGGGACAGAGATCACATCCCTCCTCAAAATCCTGGCCCAGCAGTGAGTCTTTCTAGTATACTTTTCTAACATTAATTTGAAGATTGGACACTGTCCTGGACAACACTTTGGACACTTCATTTGTCAGAGACCCTAATAAAATACGGTGCTAAAATATTTGAGATTGACATGATCCTCTATACCCCATGTGAGGAATTTCTTTCAACTCTAGCCATGGAATATGTGTGAGGATGGGGGCTTGGGGTAGGAAACCAGTTTCTTCAATGTTGTTGGCTCTGAAGAAGAGCAGAAATGTTACTGTTCCCTCTGGAATGAACTTTCAACCACAATCACGAGTCATTGCTTTCTCCAGAGGGCCTGAGAAGTAGAAACCCTGGCTTTTGAAGGGAGGGAGCAAAAAGGGGAATGGGAGAGGAAAGAACCTAAGAATTTACGGGGGGATTCTCTGAGAAGAGATTTCTGCCAGCTCTGTTTAGAATAAGGTCTGTAAGTGGGTGAACTGGCCAAAAACCTAAAGCAAGTATCCTCCATGTAGATGAAGGTTCATTACAGAAGCCAAAGAGCACCTACCGTACAGCGCTTTTCTTTACTCTGTGTGCCTGGCTCATCATAGACCATGAGTGAGAGACAGCTGAATGACTAGTTACACTCTGATTCCTCACAACAAAGTGGGATTACTTGCCGCCCCCCCACGTTACAGATGAAGAAATGGAGCCTCAGAGAGGTTAAGGAACTTGCCCTAGCCACCAAGTAGTAAATAATAGAGTTGAGTTTTAAACGCACACAGCTTCGATGTGTTCTTTTTAACACTGGTATATTTCCTTTAAAAGTTCCAGCCAGGGGCGCCTGGGTGGCACAGCGGTTGAGCGTCTGCCTTCTGCTCAGGGCGTTATCCCGGCGTTATGGGATCGAGCCCCACATCAGGCTCCTCCGCTATGAGCCTGCTTCTTCCTCTCCCACTCCCCCTGCTTGTGTTCCCTCTCTCGCTGGCTGTCTCTATCTCTGTTGAATAAATAAATAAATAAAATCTTAAAAAAAAAAAAAGTTCCAGCCAGTTTCAGCTGGGCTGTGGGAGCAAGGAGACAGGATTCTGATTCTACCTAGTCTTTAGGTAGTGGGGAGCAGCACACCCCAAAGGCCAGGTGTGAGAGTGGCTCCTGGGATCAGAGTGCACATTCACGGGAGAGAGGCTGCACTGGGGAAAGGAGGACTCAAAGGGTCCCTCCCTATTAGGAGAGTTTCTGTCCTAAGCTTCCATTCATCCCACAAATATTACGTGAGCACCCTTTACGTGCCAGGCAGAGGATGCTTCTCTCTACTCCAGCCCTGGACATGTTATCAGTTTCCTAGCATGGACCTAGCTCCAGGCGTGCATTAGTGTGTTTCAGCAAGTCTCACCTAGAAGAGCTCTGAGAAAATACATGTATTTCGGGCAGAAAGAGAAGGGGATAAAGAAGGGATCTTTTGTGTCTCAGATCTAAGGAAGATGTGGGATCTAGTTCAGGCAAAAGACTGTATGAGGGGATGTGGGGTGGTGGTGGCCAGCCAGAGGGTGGGACGGGAGTGCAGATACTGTGACACAAGAATGGAGAGAAGAATTCAAGGTAGAAGTTGGAGATCAACAGAGAAAAATGTTCCCTGTTTCACAACTTTGTCTAGAATATTAGTGGTGTCAGGATATCAGGAAACGTGCTAAGTTTGCTGGTATCTAAGCAAAATTTTTCATTGAGATCATCTTTCATGTAAACATTTACTGAATTTACTCAGTGACAGGCTTGTTCTAGAGGTTGTGGGGGAAATAAAGATGTATGGGCCTTGCTCCTTCACCCAGTACTAAAAAGAAAGATAGGGTGTACACATATAACTACAATTTAAGCTCTAGGATCAGTGTGGAAGGTGGCAATGCATATTTCCTCCTGGTACATATGAGAGTCCTTGCTTTAGGCAAAGTAGGAGATGATGCTACAACCTCCAAGGAGGGAGGATTAGGTCAGCCTCAGCCCAGTGTTCAGGGCCTTCTGTCAGTTCATCCTGTCACTGGACAAAGCAAGCTTGCTGGACTGGCATTGTGAATGAGGTCCAGGAGGACCACAAGCTGCCTGAGGCCTTGGCTTGCCTCTGGCTTGACATGCTGCGTGAATTACTTCTCAGAGCACCAGAGCCTGAAGCTATACTTTTAGACCAGCTATTACTACCTTTGAGGTACTGGGAGGAATAGGGTAGGCTTATTTCCTTTTTTATAAAGTTTCTGAACTACAAAATAATAAAGTTGCTGGGAATGGAATGTGTCTGAATTTTAACAAGGCTTCTGACAAGCTGTTTCGTGATATGCTTGAGAACAATACGGAGAAATGTGGGATTGATATTAACTAGTACAGTTAATGGCTGAAAAGCTGTGCCCTAATGTTGTTCATTCATTCAACAAATATTTATTGAGCCAGGCATTGTTTTAGGTGCTAGGAATATAATAATGAAAAAAAACAGAAACAGCTCCTTGTCACATGGTTGCTTATATAGTGGAGGAGCAAGATAATCACACGAATAAGTGTAAACTTGTAATGATGACAAGTGCTACAAAGGAGAGGTTCGTGGTACTTTGAATGTCTATTATAGGACTAGTCTAAACTGAGATTTGAAGAATGATGTGATAGATTACAGAGGGACATATATTCTTTGCTACTCCCCCCATGAAGAAGCAAAGTCTAATCTCTTCTCCTTAAATCTGGGCTGGCTTTAGAGACTTGTTTGACCAATAGAACGCAGCAGAAAGGATGTTTGGGACTTGAGAGGATAGATCAAAGGAGCTTCACAGTTTCTATTTTTCTTGGAATACTCTTTCTCGGGCTCTGAAACATCATGTAAGATGTCTCACTACCCTGAGACCACCATGCCAAAGAGGCCATGTGTAGGTGTTTGGGTCAACAACCTCAGCTGAGTCCTGCCTTCCAGCCATTTCTGCCAAGCCACCAGACATAGGAATAAAATCTTGGATCTTCTAGATCACAGGTCAGCAAACTACAGCCTGCAGACCAAATCTGGCCACCACCTATTTTTACAAATAAAGTTTTGTTGGAATGCACCTGTACCCATTTATTTAATTATTGTCTATGGCTGCTTTTCTATTACAGTTGTACAGATGAGTAGCTGTGTTAGGAACCATATGGCCTGAAAAACGGAAAATATTTTCTGTATGGCCTGTCACAGAAAAAACTGCTGACCTTTGCTGTACATCAGCACTGTCCAATAAAAATACAATGCAACCACATACATATTTTGAAATTTTTGATTAGCCACATTAAAAAATTAAAAAGAAATACATAAAAATTAATTTTAATGATATATTTTATTTAATTCAGTATATCTAAAATACTATAATCTCAATGTATAACCAATATAAATTATTAATGGATATTTTACATTCTTTTTTTCTGAATAAAATATTGTAGGTATTTTATACTTATAACTTTTAGATGAGCTACATTTCAAGTGATCGTAGCCACATGTAGCTAGGGCCTACTGAATTGGACAGTGCAGTTCTAGACTACCTATTCACCAGATTAATACCAACCACCAAGTGACTTCAGTTGATGTCATGAGGAACAGAAAAATCACTCAAAATCCTGCCCAAATTTCTGGCCCACACATAGTAAGGCAGAGTGAATATTTGTCGTTTTAAGCTGCTAAGTTTGGGGGCAGTTTGTTATGCACTAATAGGTAAACAGAACAAATTGAATAAGTGTTTTATAGGTGAAGGGGATTGGCTTGTAAGGATTCTAGGCAAAAGGAACAGCAGGTGCAAAGGCACTGGGGCAAGAGGGAGCATGAGGGAAGGTTGGTGTGGCTTAAATGACTAGAGGAGTGGGGAGACATGCCTGCAGAGGTCAGCAGGGACCAGACCATGCTTATCTTAGGGGTCAGTGAAGGATTTTGGTGTTTATTTCTGAGTGCAACATGAACCACTGAAGAAATTAGATGAGTGGCATTATGAGTTTGGCATTTTGAAAAGATAGCTTGGCTACTATGTAGCAAATGGATGGTAGGGAAGCCAGAACAGATGCCAGAAGACCAATCAGTTGGCTACTACAGTCATTTAAATGAAAAAAGATGGCTGCTTTGTCCAGGGTGGTAGTAGAAGAAGCAGAAGCGGATAGGTTCAAGCAATATTTAGGGTTATAATCAACCGGATGTGAAGATGAGGATAAGGTATTGATTGATTGATTGATTGATTGATTCAGTCATTCATTCATTCAACAACTGAGTGCCAGGAATCACTCTTGTTTAATAGACTAACACAGTGGATGCTATGGGGCTTTTTTACTTTTTCACTTGCACAAATAATGGGATATTCATTTCTCTAAGTAGAGTAGGATAGCTTAATGGTGTCTGGAATGCCAGATGAGTTTTTATTTGATGTGATAGAAAATTGAAAGTTTGGGATTAATAGTTTGGGAGCAGAAAAGTTATGTAATGAAAGTTTAAAGAAAATAAGAGGGTCAGTGTCCTGAGGAAGGAGGTGAGGGCTGGTACCAGGGTGATTAAGAAAGCCAATATTAAAGTCTCATAGACCTGAGATGAAGAGGCTGAACCAGCATAGGGAGAGTGGGTATGACAAGAAAGAGATGAGCATGAGTGACGCCTTGAGGAAAACGTGAGCCCTTCCTGGTGTATGGTGGACACAGGAGATAGTGATTAGCTATGGATGTGCGTCATGCATCTTGAACTTTACTGAGCTCCCCTACCAGCCATGTCTCTTTCTAGCTCAGGCTAGATCATACGTCTGACTTGGTTTCCAATCTTGTCTTGGATCAAATCCTCCTGGCCCCCCATTTGTGGAGAATTTTTCATACATAACACTGCCTTACTTTGATTAGCTGTCCTTCCCCTCACCCATTTGGGAGCATGGTGTTTCCACACTGATAGGAGGGGAGCAGCATCAGTGATGCATAGGTACCAAGAAGAAATGTCTATGTAGACTCATAAGGAGGAGAAGGCTGCTTTTATTCATCCCTGATGTTGTACATAACTAAGTATTAAAATCAAGAGTCCATTCCCCTCACTCACCCAAAAGAAGGAGCATAACGTGGTGAGAGCATTTAGTTTTTCAGTCTCCTTATAACAAGTTTGTGTACAAGACAGATGTCCAGGTCTTCTAGTCATATCTAGAATCAGATCTTTTTGAGTCAAGGAGCATCACTTTTCCAAATTATCAGTAGTTTTGGAAACCATTTTTTCCTTTTCTACCAGAAAGTGCCTGTGGGTAAGCATCATGAAAAATTTTACAGGTGAGTCTGTGCACATCTGTTCAAGGGCTCCATCTACCACAAATAAGACCCACAGAACTCACTAAAAGATATTTATGCCAATCCTGGCCCTGTAAGAGGGCCCCTTCCTGTTCTCTCAGAACCAGAATCATGGTCAAAGAGAGAAAGCCAATGTTTCAAGGGCACAATTTGAGGGACGTCCCCTCTCCCCAATCTATGTACCAACCCTACTCTGGTGCCTGGAATTCCCAAATTACTCATTCCTTGGGTTAAGGCATTTTTGAAAGCCCCTATTAAAATGCAAATGCTAGCTAGAAGGGAGCAATGTTTTTTGTTTTTAGCCATTAAGAGTTAAGTTCAAATTAATTTATCTAAATAGGAAATGGAACTCAGAAAGGAATCATACATGTCAAAAGAAGGAAAATAGTGAATGGGAACCTTGCTATTCTGATGGGGAGATGGAAAGTGCTGAAGACACATTTTTCTTCTACACATATTCAAAATGGCGTCTATTTCCCAAACCTTACCCTGAGTGTACTACAATCTCAGGGAGTTCAGAAACGAGTCTCCATATTAGGTTGGAGATGAGGATAAAGGTCCAATAAAGGATTGTGTGCTCAGCCTATGGCCTGATTCTTCTGTTCCGCCCCCTAAATACTTTTTATTTGCCTGACCAAGAAAGGTGAATTGTCAATATTTGCTCGGAACCTGGAAAACTATTTAGCAACCTCCCGCCCCCCCCTTACTTGTTTCAGACATGTTTTGTTCTTGTTCTATTTCTTCATAGCATTAGTCTCCTGGCCCAGAGACCCCTGAACTTAACTCCCACCTCTATCCAATTTTGAAACATGGTATTTGAATCTCGGTTTTCTCCTAAAGAATCTGGCTTGGCTTACCTTTTCACCTCTTTCTCCTCTTTCCTTTCCCATCTTAGCCTCAACTCCATAACATCCAATCCTCATCTCCCAGAAAGAGACATCTGATATCCAGGGATATTAGGGTACACAACATATCAAGCTCAAAGACACAGTTATTAAACAGTGAGCAAAATCAAAAGGAGCCATTTCCCTGACTTCAAAGCACTGTTGCCATACAATCATTTTAGTGTGACTATCTAATTAATACTGTTCTCCCACTAGTCTAAAATCTTCAAGAGTAAAAGGACCATGTCTTTTATGCTCCCTGTTAAAAACCCACTACCTATGACATAGTTGAGCACTCGATAAGAAGTATATTTAGAAGATACCAATGAACAGAGATTTATAAAAGCTTATACACAGGATAGCTCATGTAAATAGCATTAATGGTACCTGCAACAGCAAACACATGAAATAATACAGAACTACGAGCTTGTGCACATACTTGGACTCATTTAAGTCCAGAGTCTTAGTCCCAAGATTGAGGTTACGAGTCCTGGCCCTATGTCAGAGGAATAGAACATCTCCTTAGTTATTACAATTTGAGAGGAGTGGGAAGTTCCCTTGGCCAAAAATTATTTTCACCTGTCTCTCCTTAAATAACTATTAGTGGAGGCACTATTTTAAGCCTATTTGCAAATGCAAATATGTTCATGGTATACAGAACACGAGAAACCACTGCCTGGGCTCTTTTTTGACATAAGACTTTCTTTTCAAATGAGCTATTGGTCTCTGGTGCCAAGAGGAGACAATATTGTGATGGGGCATTTTGATGGGAAGAAGAAATGGAGAAAAGAGAAAAAAAAGTGTGAGAGAGAGAGAGACAGGAAGAGAAAGGCCAAATAAGTAAGCAGAGACTATGCAGAGGCTGTGGATTTTGCTCCAGCTCTCTGGACTTCTCACTGGCACAAGGGGCTCAGGCAGGGCCAGGATCCTTGGATAGCTTCTCTTGTAGCAGAGCTACTTGGAGCCCCCAGCACCCTGAGGCCAAGGGTGGCTGCTGGTTGTTTGGTAAGTGGTTCCTTCTGTTTCCTTCCTGTCCTGTCTCTTAGCTCACCAAAGCAGACAAAGGGATCTGGCTGGAAGAGACAAGTTTTTGTAATGTCCTACCTCCAACGTAGCCAGTCTCAGAATCAAGCCTGATGCTCAAAGCTTTATGCATGTACTCCACAACCCTTCTTAAGAACCCACTCCCTTTCCAGCCGTCAGCTCCACCTCTGAACATCTGCCCCAGATGCAGCTTCATCTAACACCATGCTCCCCAGGCATACGAGCTTCATAAGAACATACCTGTCACAAATGCCCATCCACTGCAGCTCCCAGAGACCAGATGCATAAGCCCAGTGGCATTCCCGAGGAACACAGAAGCAAGGTATTAAGAATAAACAAAGAAGAGCCTTTGTGAGCTCCCCATAACCTCCTAACACTCCTCGTAGAGTAACAAATAATGTCAGGGCTGAGGCTAGAACTCAAATGCAGAAAGGGGAACTGACAAGAAAGAAATAGCACCACAGACAGGGGCTGGTTCCAGATAACTTCTGATGGCAGGTGGGCATTTCCACCGATGAAAATGACTACAAATGCACTGGTGGAGAGTGAGTGAATGTAAAGCCCTGAGGAAACTCCCCAAAGACAGCCCAGCCACAAACATGACAAAGACTGACAGAGATCCAGGAGAGCTGCCTTTGAGGCCCAAAGGTAAAGATTCAGCTCAGTTTAACAAGTGTTTTACTGGGCAGCCATGTACCCCGTACTGTTTCTGGCTTGGCAGGGCAGCAGGAGACAGTCTGCAACCAAAGAACCCAGAGACTGGGTATTTTTCTTCTCCTACCCCCAAACCATTCATTTGAGTATACTTGCATTGATCCTGTTAGAAACCAATTAACATACACGACCCTTTAAAAAATTATCCTAATCTAATCCTCATTGTCTTAATCTAGAAAGTTTCTATTACCTTGGCTCCTATTCCTGGAAGTGGATGGTACTCTTGAGCCTGGGAACAAATCACAAGCAGAAGACTGAAAGCTGTGTGAATGCCAAGTGGATTTTTCCAAACCTACTGCTTCCGCAGGGACAGGCTTCACACATACAATAATCCTGCCTCAAATGTATGGTTTCTTTTCTGACCCAATCAGGCCCTGAAAAGTCCTCTGCTCGATGTTGTGTGTGTGTGTGTGTGTGTGCACGCGCGCACACGTGCGTGCATTTATGTGTCTTCTGAGCCTTCAGCATTTGCCCACAGGAGAGAAGGCATGCCTCCCTCTGAGCATGTCTCCTCCACTCTCTTGGAGGCTAGCTGTGCCCTACAGGGCTGAAGAAATTAAAAGTAACAAAGGGAAAGCTGTTTGTTGCCAGGGTTGAGAAGGAGCACCCAAGCAAAGACCTGTGGTGCAGGGGAAGTAGCATAGCATGGGTTTGGAACTGGTGGCCCAAGGTCAAATCCTGGCTTGACCACTGAGCCCTGAACAAGTTCTGAACATCTCCCCATCTCAGTCTTCTCATGCAGAAAATGTGACCAGCATCCTTGCTGCATTGTTCTGAAAGACAAATGGGATCTTGCTTGTCAATCGCCTGGCACAGAGCACGCTATGCAGCTCCCTAGTCTTCATTATTACTTTTCTGTCTTCCTTTCAGACTTTCCAGTTCTCACTTTGACCTTTTTTGACCACAAAGATTATCCTTAACCACTGGAAAGGTGATGGTCATTCTTCCCAAAACTGGCCTGTCAGTCAACTCCTTCACCTTCCATCCAGGGCCTCTTAAAGCCATAGGGCTCCTGTGTGGGTCCTGGCCCCTGACTCATACGGTCTTCACTTCCTCTCACCCATTCTGTGTGCATACCTTGGAAACTTCATCCTTTATGCGGATAGGCCCCACCTGGGGTTTTCCTCTGGATTTTACAATCGTATATTTTTTTTTATTTTAAAGGGTCCATTTAGTTTCCTTATTGTAACACATGAAATTACCCATGTATCAGGGCACAGGAGAATTAATTTACATTCCACTCAGTTTTTAAGTTTCCTTCTTTTCCTTGTACTCAGCAGTCCAAATACAAAATAGACTAAATTGGGAAGTCTTGCTGTCAAAATGTTTGGAACAGTATTTCCCAAACTACAGTCATTCTCGCTACTGGTACCACTTCATATCTATGTCAAATCTGTGTTATTTTTTATACACTTATTTTTCTCTTGACTTACTTTGAGTCAGTTTATTTTAAAAGGAATCTCTTATCAATATGAAAAATTCTGAAAACCGGTATCATTTACCATAAATGAGGGGTGAGTAAAAATAACACCTCACATAGGGCTTTGGAATTACAGAGACCTGGGTTCAAACTCTGGCTCCACTTGTTGATATGTGTGTGTTCTTGGGGAAGTCACTTAACTTCTCTGAACCCTAGTTTCATCAAAGAGGTAATACTAAATATCTCATAAGCTTGTTGTGAGGATTAACTAGGAACACATATAGATGGTGCTTCACACGGATCCTGAGATATAGGAGGTTCTTTTTTATAAAAAAAAAAAAGTTGTTTTATTGTGTTCTCTTTTCCATATCTTCTCTCATCTCCTCATTTCAGCTCCTGCTTAGAGCAGTGTCCAAGGCACTGCAACATCAAATTAATGGGAGATAAGGGGCGAGGCCGGCAGCAGAAACAAAGGACAACGTGGTGCATGGAATTCTCTTACTCTATGACTTCATTAGCATTGCAGAGTTGTCTAAGGGGCCTCAGAAGTCCTCCCAGTCTTTCACTGTGAAGCAAGGACCCCTTTGATGTTATCTCTAGTAGATGGGTGTCCAGTGTTTGCTTTCTCACTTATGTTGGAAAACTCACTACCTGATAAGACAGTTACAAGAGAAAGGTCTTCTTTAGAGTAATCCCACATCTCTTACCTTTCCCTCCCCAGCCCTATAAGTACCATCTAGGTGTGTCTGCCGTTTTCTAAAACTACTGGTATATGTATTTTTAATCCTTTTACATGGAACACTCCAAATAGTTGAAAGCAGATATCAGAAATTTCCTCAATAGTCTCTTTTCTCAGCTAAATAGCATCAGTGTCCTCAACTGTTCCTCATACGACATGGTCTCTAGAACCCTAACCAACTTGGTGGTTCTCCCACTGGCACCTGACTCCCTGAATTTATCAACATACCTCTTTTCAGAGAGGGCTCACGGAATGGAATGCACGGTGATAAGATCACTTTCATTAATGAGTCAGAGATCACATAAGCCTGTGAAGAGTTGTATTGGAGTAGCTGACCATGATTTTTTTTTACATGTCATGTCAGATCACCACCTCCTGGCCCCATCTTATTTGTGTGTTAGTGTTCAGCCAATCAAAATTACTCTGAATCCCATATATGTCTTTCATTGTATTAGTCATCCCTCCAAACCTTATGCCACTCAAAAATTTGATAGGGTGGCCTTACTCAAAGGTCATCAGAGCCAAGGATAGATGGGGTTCAGCAGTGATGGTGATTGACAGTATCAAATGCTGAGATGAGGTTAATAAGCAAAATGAAGATCAGTTCCTTGTGTTTAGTAAGGAGGAAGTTACTAGTAACCTCAGAAAGCTGCTTTCTGTGTGGGGCTGCTTCCTCCATGTCTCACTCCCAGATGTTCTAACGTCTGAGGAGACCAAGGCTACAAGAAAAAGCAGCAGGAGGGGAGAGGCCATAGATGGTAGCTGGGTCAGGGAAATAGATACCTTCATGATGTTCTTGCTCAACTGTGCCCAAGAGATATTCCTCTGGGACCACATAGTTAGGATCTACTCTGGGAGCAGGAAAGGGCAGAGCTAGGAACTTGTGGGCATTTGGAAAGATCAAACACTTGGCCAAATTTTCCAATTCCAGCCATATATTTGTTTGTTATACTTAAATGGCTTCCTGTGGTTACTGGTCAAGAGCCAATCTAAAAATATTCTAGGTTGTGGTGGTTCCAATATAGCACAAGATAGTTTCCACAAATAATTGTAGCAGCATTATTTATTGATATGTTAGCGTTTGTTTTCTGAGATTTCTTTTTTCAAGATTTACTTATTTATCTGATAGAAAAAGAGAGCACAAGCAGGGGGAGGGATAGAGGGAACAGGAGAAGCAGGTTCCCTGCTGAGGAAAGACTGACCTGGGGCTTGATCCCAGGACCCTGGGATCACGACCTGAGCAGAAGACGGACACTTAACAGACTGAGTCACCCAGGCATCCCTGTTTTCTGAAATTTGACACATAGATTTTTTGCAGGGGAGAAAGCAGAAGAGACCTAAAGTCAAGGCACTTTCGGACTTTGGTGAAAGCCCATGGAAGACATACCGGTGTTCTAGAGGAGAAGAAAAAAGAGAGTGCTTTTGAGATGCAAAAGGAAGGAGGGGCAGAGGTGTTTGGGTCCTGTGAATGTGGAATCCAAGCACCCCCTTCTCAGTGCTCCCAAGGGGATAAAATCTTTGGGAGTGATGGCTCTTGCCTACAGAGGCAGTGCACTTGGCTCATGGGCCTCAGTTGATAACCTCATTCCCCACTGTGGCATGGGGACAGAGAGCTGCCAGATTTCATAGACTACCATGGTTCAGATAGTTAGGTTGCCAATGGCAACCAAGACATTCCTCCATTTCTGGGCATCAGGTAAGCTTCCTGAATTCTTTTTTTTTTAAGATTTTATTTATTTTATTTATTTGACAGAGATAGAGACAGCCAGTGAGAGAGGGAACACAAGCAGGGGGAGTGGGAGAGGAAGAAGCAGGCTCATAGCAGAGGAGCCTGATGTGGGGCTCGATCCCATAACGCCGGGATCACGCCCTGAGCCGAAGGCAGCCGCCCAACCACTGTGTCACCCAGGCGCCCCAGCTTCCTGAATTCTGACCGGGCTGCAGGAAGGGAAGGGCACCCCTGTATGATCAAGATGGAATCTCTTACACAACTGGTCTCACAGGTGAGATTATGTTGATTAAAGGAAATATGAAAGGTGATTATCTCTTACATATCTGGATTCATGGACAAATTCAGACTCTACGCATAGTTCCTAAGCAGTTTTTAGTTTAGAAGTCATGCAGCTGAGGAGGGTTCTGTTCTTGTTCCTAGCCCTGCTACACAAACTCTCTTAGTGTAGGATAGCCAGCCATGGTTCCCAGACCTGACTCTTTCCTTTTAATGAAACTCTTCTGGGTTCACAGACAGGGTTCCCTGATACCACTTGAGAGAGAGCATAAAACATTTACTATAAAGTTTTTCTTTTACTGTTGTTGTAAAATGTGTTTCTAAAACGCTTCCTCCTTAAAGCATAAACACAGTAACTGCTCAGAGAATAAAAGATAAGCCACAAAGTGGAAAAAATATTTGCAAAGTACAAACCTGATAAAGGACTGATACCCAAAATGTACACAGAACTCTTAAAACTCAAGAAAAAGAACAACTTAGTCTAAAAATGGGCAAAAGATCCGATCATACACCTTACTGAAGATGATATACAGATGGTAGCTAAGCATATTAAAAGATGCTCAGTATCATATGTCATTAGGGAATTGCTAATTAAAACAATAATGAGCTACTACACACCTATTAGAATAGCTAAAATTTTTTTAAAAACCTGACAATACCAAATGCTGACAGGGATGTGGAAAAATGGGAACTCCCCTTAATTGCTGGTGGGAATGCAAAATGAAATAGGCACTTTGGAACTCATTGTGGCAGTTCCTTACAACACTTAACATAAGCCTACCATGTTATCCACCAATCATATGCATAGGTATTTACCCAAGCGAATTGAAAACTTATGTCCACACAAAGACCTGTATTTGGATATTTATAGCAGTTTTCTTCATAATTGCCCCAAACCAAAAGCAACTAAGATGCCCTTCAGTAAGTGAATGGACAAACTGCGGTACATCCATACAATGGAATATTATTCAGTGATAAACAGAGATGAGGTATCAAGCCATGAAAAGACATAGACAAACTTTAAATGCATATTTAATGAAAGAAGATGTTTAATGAAAGAAGCCAACCTCAAAAGGCTATGAATTGTATACTTCCAACTAGATGAAATTCTGGAAAAGGAAAAAACATTGAGACAGTAAAAAGATCAGTGGTTGCCCAGGAATGTGAGGAGGGATGAATAGTGCAGCACAGTAAAACTTTCTGCATGATACTGTAATGGTGGATATATGTTTTAAATTTGTCAAAGCCCATAGAACTATAGAACCCAAAGAGGGCACTTAATGTAAGGATGAGTTTTAATTAACAATATTGTTTCATTAATTGTAACAAATGTACCACACTAATGCATGATCATAATAATAGGGGAAACAGTGTGCAGGGGAGAGGGTATATGGGAATTCTCTGTACTGTCTGCTCAATTTTTCTGTAAATCTAAAACTGTTCTAAAATAAAGTCTATTAATTAAACACACACATGCACACACACACACTAACCACATGCACTGATTTCTGGTAAAGCAACCAAGTCAATGACGTGATATTTTAGAGGGCTTCTACACTAGTGGGTAAGAAAATTAGCATCAGTTTCACGGTCCGCTGTTCACTTCTCCATGTTGCACACTCATAATCAAACACCATACATAAAACATTGCTGCAAAACATCTCTAACTTTGTATTTCTGCCCTCTATTTCGACATTTTCTGCATCTTTCTGGTGCAGAATCATAGGTTTTTATGTCAGTTCCTTAGGAATGTTAAAAAGTCCCATTGTTTTCTAAGGGCCAGATCAATAAAAGATAGCTTTCAGTTCCATGTTTCTGGAGGAACATTCTTAGAAACGTAGTTGAGTTTCTTTTTTCTTTGGGGGGGAGATACAGTGTTGGCCTACATTTAAAACCAATTTTATACAGTTAAGCATTGGAGGTTGAGTCTTTTTCTTTTTCTTAGCCCAAGTTTTGCAGCCTCCATATTTATATTTTAGAAGAGGGTAGGGAGGGACCCTTACTCTTCAAACCTCTAGCTCAGGTCCTCTCTAGTCCTGGGCTGGTGTCCCTAGCTGCCCTGGGGAGCCTTATTTTATTCATGAGAAAGTGAATTCACTTTCTCGTGATGCAAATTCACACCCATCATTCATGCGTGCTAAGAAAGAAGGAACGTGTATTGTTTCTTAATTTATATTCGATCAACTTCTGAGCATNAGAAAGTGAATTCACTTTCTCGTGATGCAAATTCACACCCATCATTCATGCGTGCTAAGAAAGAAGGAACGTATTGTTTCTTAATTTATATTCGATCAACTTCTGAGCATAGAAACTAGGACTCAGTGACACACTTTTGCCTAGATGTCCTCTAAGGAGAAGTCAGAAACACAAAGGACACCAGCAGTTATTTACAAGATTCTATCAAGTGAATGCAAAAGATCCTCGTCTACACTTTTTCTCAAAACCAAATGGTGGCTTCATAAAACATATCCGAACTTCAGCAACAAGATTTGTTTGGACTGAGGATTACATTAGCATGTAGTAAAAGGCAGGATAAGGAAAAATTGTCAAAAGGCAAGTATCAGGATATGCACATTTTAGAAAAAGAAGTACTGTTGTACCTGGGATGGGTGTGGCCTTTAGATGAACTGTTACTTTAGCAGCATGGGCAAGTGGGGAAGTTGAAGAATGTGGCACCACGCAGAGCTCAGGCTAAGGACAGCAACCCCGAAAGGTAAGGAGCCAGCCATCCCAAACCCAGGCTCTGAGAAGGGTTGGGTGTCTGGTGGAGACATGGCAGAGTGGGGTGGAGTTGTCCTGTGGCATACCCAGAATTGGGATTTTCTGGGAAGTGTGATTGCTACAGTGTGGTAGGGGGAGACACTTGGTTGTTTCTTCCAGTGGAACAAGACCCATCACTGGAGGATAGGCTCCAGGGGCCCATTGGGAACTGGACCACAGATCAGGAAACAAAGCCAAGCCAGAGAGGAACCACAGCTTGGGGAACTGAGGGACTCACAGCTCACCCCCTGGACACTAGACATCAGAATTGTAGTAGCAAGACCACATCCAGAGCACCCTTCCCACTGTGCCTTCCTGCTATGTGTACAAACACGTCAGAAAAGGGACTGGCCAGAGCTTCAAGGGTGGTTCCAGGGTGTCCATGGGAACCGATAACAGCTGTAGACTCTCGTGACAGACAAATACACATATTTTATGCTTCACCTTTGTTTCTACCCATCTGTGTATCTTATCAATATTTCCCATTTCCCAATAATACTTTAAAATCCAGTGATGTAATTGCACCACTTGGAATTTCTACTTTTTAGTTTGCTCTCATCCATTCAATAAATGCTTCACCAGCCTTAATTGAGTGTAGGCTTGGGCTCGTCCTAGGATACAAAATGAGCAAAAAGTAGAGGGTCTCTGCTCTGTGAGAGCCTGCAGGTGAGGGCAGGAGACCTATACCAGTCTAATAATGTCAATGGACCTGCCCCAAGTGATTTTCAACATAAACAACTTCAGTTATGTAGGATGTCCTAATGATTAAATAACTTCTTAAGAGCATGTGGTAGATTCTAACTAGGTTGTATAGGTCTCAGTTAAGAAAAAGAAATAGGCTTCTCTAAGAAATGTTGGTTCTTCCTCATTTCATATTTTAAATGGTCACTGTGTCTGCATGACCATCAGTCATGGGTGGCAGAGTAGAGAACTCATTCGAGAGAAGGGTAGACTAAAATGATACTTAACGTCTAATTTAATAATTCTATATTCTAGCTATCTAGTAATGTTTACAATACAATCATAGAATCTCAGAACTTCTGAGAGTTTACACAAAAGATGGTCTATTAGTTAACAAAAAAATTATTAGATGGCCTATTAGTTAACAAAATAACAAATAAAACTATGTAAGATCTTTCCAAGATGAATGAAACACATACAGCAGTAAGTTTAAAAATTGATACCAATAAACTACCAACATCAGTGATGGCACCTTTCAGAATTCAACAAAGTAAATATATGATTCCAAATGTATTATTCTTTCAATCTTGAGTGCTACCTGGGAACATTAAACCCAAATTCAGAAGATTGTGATCTCTGAATTTAAAGTGGCCCATTTGCTTAAGGGTATGCTCTTACACATTCTGAGAAACTGTCATTTCTTTCACAAAGCATCTGACATTTACCATTTCCTTTAAACCTTAGTTAGAAAAAATAAAATGAGGTAATATTCTAAATGTAAAAGTGGCTTGAAGAGTTAGGTCCATATGCTTTTTCCTATTTGTGCAGAGGAAGGAATATAATACATAACAAAACTAACACATTTTAACAAATGGCAGCATATCTCAAATTTAGGGAAGCATGATCTGTGAAAGCACCTTTTTATGCAAAATATTTATATAAGAGCATAAATAAAATGTGCTCTACAAAGTAAAATAAAATAGATTGGGGCATTTAGAACACAGCCAATATGACTAGGCTCGTTGAAAAAACAAAACAAAACAAAACAAAAAACCACTGGATTTTTTAAAGCTTCCATTTCACAACAGGGTTGAGGGAGGGGACATTGCACACTCAGAGGCTCACTTTCCTGTGGCATCTCCGTAACCAAAAGCAATGCACAGAAGACTTCTGGGAACCCTTAAAATATGCATTTATCAACCTGGATTTGCAATTTTCAAGTTGATGGTACAGAACCATTGAGATGTAATTTTGCAGCTCCCTTCACATGCCTTTCTCTGGAAGATTCTAAAGGTCCACCACCACACAGACACGTTGCTACTTGGAAGAAATTTTCCAGTAAAACAGTATGTCACTCTTCCTACTCTTCAGCCATGTGAGTAAAGGGTAGCTTCTTTTGAAAAGTGCCTTAAATAGCTGTCCTCAAATCTGGTTTAAGATGGAAAATAATCTCAAATAAGCCTTGTACCAGTTGGCAAGTTTTAACAAGAGGAGTTGGAATTCTTAAGGACAGCATTTGTAAACCAATCTTTGTGATTCATGTATTGGAGACAAAATATTGTATTTGTCATCATACTTGAGTTGCATTTTCACTGTGCCTGGCCTATTTGCATACAAACAAAAGAGACTATTTTTAAAAGAGGTTTTCTGTGTTTTTGTTTTGGTTCTTTGGGATGACTGTGTTAAATAAGGGAGCAAGCCATTTTCATACCTTGGATTTGACACATTGTGTTTATGTCATTCTTCATTCCTCTTCCTCACCACCCACTTGCAATTCATTGGTGGCCAGTTTTGGGGTCTCTGTCCCCTCTTGTCTGGACTACTGCAATAGCTTCCTGGCTGTTTCCCTTTCTCTATCCTTACCCCATCATTACCCTTCACCAAAAGCAATCTGATTATGAAACCTCCTTACTTTGAAGACTTGCTCCCTTTTCCCTCATGAGCTAGTGGCCATACTTCTTAGGAAGACACAGAAAGCCCTTCATAGCCAGAATCCAACTTTTCTTTTCTGCTTTTATCAGTCAACCCACATAACTTACCTTCTAGTCACACTTGAACTGTTTTACTGGCCCTTGGCCCTCCTAGACCTTTCAGGACTTTTTGTATTCTTTGCCTTTGCACAAGCTATTCCTTCTGCCTGGGATGCCTTTCTTGCCTTTTCTGTATGCAAAACTCCCCTGTTCCTTTGAGATCCAGATCACTCCACAGTTCACAGTTGGAATCTTCCCTGCCATCCTTCCCTCCTTTTTCACCGTATCTGTATCTTCCTTCCTCCTAAATCACATCATTTACTCTTTCATTTTAACAGTTTCCTCCTTGTTTCACTGCTTCTATGGATTTCCTGTCCTGACTTCCACAAGGGCAGGGAACTTGTTTAATTCGTTTTGCATTCCTGATACTTAGTGCAGGTCCAGTAAACATTTTAAAGTTAATATCTATTAACTGATCACTTATAAGCTAGCCATTCTGTTAAGTACTTTAAGTGCATTACTTCATTTAATCTATACAATAAATGTAGAAAGTTTCGCAGATGAGGAAAGTGAGTTTCGGAGAAGTTAAGCCACTTGCCTAGGGACAATGCAGCTGGTGATCTCAAGGTTTTAGCAAGATATAGAATTGAATCTGTTTTCATTTCTAGCTGATAATGCTATATGACTATCATTAGAATGTCAGTGTACTTTTTTGGTGTGGTTTGGCTCTTAATAAGTAAGTCTCTCCACTCTACATTTTACTAATTTTGCAACCTTGAGTAAGTTACCAAACCTCTCTAAACCTCAATTTCCTCATTTTTTTCAATGGGGAAAATAATACCTAATGTATATGGTTATTGTAAAGATTCAGGGACAACACCTGTGTAAGGTTCCCAACCCCACCGCTGCCCATCACAGCAATCACTTATTCCTCCTGCTCTCAGCCGTGTACTTCATATTCTTCCATTCACTCACTTCATCCTTACCCTCTGAAAATTGGAAACTATTAAACCTTCTAACAGATGAAGAAACAGGTTTAGAGATGTAAATAATCTGTCCAAAGTTCCCTTAATCCAAGGAAATGTTCTTCCTCAGTTCCCCCAGAACTAAATAGGACCCTCAGATCAATACCTAAGTGGTGTGTAAAGGGATCACTCCACCTGTATGTGTGAAAACACAACTAGAGGCATTAAAGAGACTGAGTTTGCATTTTTTTCTAACTTTTTTCCCCCTGGCAACCATGAACACTTAACAAGCCAGAGAATTTTCTTGAAAACAGAATCTTGGGTGAGCCACTGCATGGACATATTGACTTTTCTGCTCCCTGCTGTCTAAATTCTCCATGTCCCTCAAATTTCCACCTCTTCACTGAGGCCTCAGTCAAGTTCCCCTCTCTCTACCAATCCACTTCCTTCCAACCCCCAAGCAAAGATCTTGGGACCACTTCCAGCCCAGTCAGAAGGGAAGAGGTAAATGCTCTGCCTTAGGAGCTGGCACCCTGGGGGAGTGTCTTGCTGGGTCCACATTCTCGAAACCCCTAGCTTCTATAACTCTCAGCTCTCACCTGTCTTATTCCATTTGGTTATTCCTTCCCACCTGCTGATTCCTCACTGTCTAGGCCAAGGCTTTTAGACTCAAGTGCCTGCAGCGTCCTGGCAGGTAATGGAAATCAATGAGCAAAGTAGGCCACATAGGAAAAGGAGAACTTACACCCCATTGGAAATTGAGCAGCCTCTTCCAGATTCACCAGTTACCATATGGGAATGTGGGCCCAGCATTACTGGGTATTCTGATTTATGTGAATTCTCCAGATTTTTTTTAAGTATTGGTAACTAATTATAATTTAAGTTTTAAAAATTTTTTATTTTTTATTTATTTTTATTTTTTAAAATTATTTATTTTTGTTATGTCCAATTAGCCAACATATAGCACATCATTAGTTTTTTATGTAGTGCTCAATGATTCACTAGTTGCATATAACACCCAGTGCTCATCACCTCACGTGCCCTCCTTAATACTCATCACCTGGTTACTCATCCCCCCCACCCCCTTCCCTTCTGAAACCCTCAGTTTGGTTCCCTGAGTCCAGAGTCTCTCATGGTTTGTCCTCCTCTCTAATTTCTTCCCGTTCAATTTTCCCTTCCTTCTCCCGTGGTCCTCCACGCTATTCCTTATGTTCCACAAGTGAGGGAAACCATATGATAATTGTCTTTCTCTGCTTGACTTATTTCACTTAGCATAATCTCCTCCAGTTCCATCCATGTTGATGCAAATGGCGGGTATTCATCCTTTAATTCTTATCTTTATCACTTGGTTGCCAGAGGTTGTTTTGGACCCTGACACAACACAGCTCTCTCCTGAGCACAAATCTTTCCACCCACAGATCTGTCTTGCTGCTAAGAGTAATCTCATCATTTCCCGACTCCCATAATATATGCTCTCATAATGCTTGTTCAGAGCTTTGGTCTGGTATTAGACTCTTTATCAGCTATGCGACCTGGACAAATTATTTAACATCTCTAAGATTTAGTTTTCACTTGTGGAAAATGGGGGATAATAATACTACCTACCTCCTGAAGTCGTAAGGATTAAATGAAATAATATATGATGTGATATAGTATGCCATAATGCCTGCCACGTGTAATGAAGTTTCCACCATTCATGTGCCATGAGGGTATAATAAACTATAGGCCTGCATCACATTTCTGTTATCTGAGAGTCTCTATGGGCATTCTGTGATTGCCACTCCTGATTTAGAGACTGTATCTCACCACTAGATTGCTTTTTAACTTGATTTCGTCCTGCTTAGCAGAGCAATATAAATTCACTGTAGATTTAGCGATTTCAAAGAAAAAAAAACCTATTTCTGTAATCCCACCAATCTAAAGATAACCACTATGACTATTTTGACATACTTGATGCTATGTTGTTTCTATGCATTATTTTCCTTATAATTCCATAACCTTATGATTCCTTCTATCATTAAAAAGCTATCAACACATGCACACGCACACACACACATACACACACAAGTCATCAACAAATTCATTTTTAATTTACTTAACCATTCACCTACTATGAAAAATTTAGGTTGATTCTTATTTTTCATTATATTAAATAATGCTATAATAAACATTTGTACACAAATCTTTTCCATGTCTCTTATTATTTATCTATATCCTTGAAGGTGAAATTATTATAGAAGAGGAATAAACATTTTTATGATAAACAAAAGTGGTAATTTATATATCTTCTAGAATTAGAAGTGCAAATTTGAATACGTTACCCATGATGACTAATAAGCAAACAAGTCTTTATAAATTAAGAGCAGACATTAGCAGACGTAACATATTTGAAGTCCAGAAGGCTAAAACACGGCTTTCATAGCTTTGTGAAGACATACGTAATTACCAATTATAGGACAGGATTCTTTTTTTAATGTTTTTGGCATCCTACCTTACATAAAATATATTTTAGGTGGCTTTGTTGTTTGGCTTTCACCTTATTCACCTGCATTGAGCCTGCCCTTCTCTTATTAGAGGTTTCCTATAGTGACTTCTGGGTTTTAAGGAAGAATGCATTTGCTAGAACTGAATCAGAAAAGGCAAAGCTAAAGAAATTTAAGACAATTTAAAATACAGAAAACAATAGATTTAAAGAAAAAGAATGTGAAGACCGAAATATTTTATTTCCACGAGACTTCATGTCCACCATAAATTCTAATAAGCCTCATGGCATTGGTGTGTACTCATAGCCACATTTTACAGATGAAGGCACTGAAGTTCAGGGGGCAAGGTAGCTTCCCCAAGGTGACACTGCTGGTAAACAGAGAACTACTTATTAACTACTTATTATTTGACACCAGCCAGACTGACTCAAAACTCTGGCCCTTAGCCAAGACATACTGCCTATGGACAAATGGAAAGCAGCTACCTTTGTTCTCCTGTGGAACCTCACACATTTCATTGTTACTTTTTAAAAATCATCATATTCGATATATTTACCTCGAGAAATCATGTTACTCATTTTGGTGTATTTCTAATGTGTAGCCAAGGACCTGGAACAAAGGTGCTGAATGAACTGAAAAATGACTAAGAACAGAGAAATAGGCGGTTGGCCAGAATGGGTGTTTTTAAGCATTTTTAAGCTTCTTATAGTTGGCAAATTGCTTTCCAGAAAGGTTATCGTCATTCATAATCCCACAATCAATAGTATATGAAAGTACCATTCTTCTTGTATACTTATTATTATTAGAGAGCAAGAGAGAGAGAGAGAGAATCCTAAGAGAGAGGGGGAGGGAGAGAGAGAGAGAGAGAAAGAATCCTAAGCAGGCTCCACATCCTGCATGGAGCCTGACACAGGGCTTGATCTCACTACCCTGAGATCATGCCCCGGGCCAAAATCAAGAGTCAGACACTTAAGCTACTGAGCCACCCATGTGCCCCCTCATTAGCATTATTATCTCCACCCCAACAAAACATAAACAGTTAATTTGATAAGTAAAAATATCTAATTGGTATTTGCTTTAGCATTTCCTTAGTATTTAGTGAAATGAACATTTTAGGTTTCTTTAAATTACTTTTAAATTACTTTCTTTAAATTACTTTTTAATTAATTTTAGTTCAAGTATTGTTAACATACAGTATTATATTAGTTTCAGGTGTACAATATAATGATTCAACAATTCTATACATTACTCAGTGTTTATCAATATAAGTGTACTCCTTAATCCCCATCACCTGTTTCACCCATCCACCCATCCCATCTCCCCTCTGGTAACCATCAGCTTGTTCTCTGTAGTTAAGAATCAGTTTTTTGGTTTCTCTCTCTCTTTTTTCCCTTTGCTCATTTGTTTTTTTCTTAAATTCCACATATGAGTGACATCACATGGTATTTATCATTCTGTGACTTATTTCACATAGTATAATACCCTCTAGCTCCATCCATGTTGTTGCAAATGGTAAGATTTAATTCTTTTTTATGTCTGAGTAATATTTCATTGTATACATATATACACCACATCTTCTTCATGCATTCATCTATCGATGGACACATGGGTGCTTCCATAATTTGGCTATTGCAAATACTGCTGCAATAAACAGGGGTGCGTGTATCCCTTTGAATTAGCATTTTTGTGTTTTGGAGGTAAATACTCAGTAGTTCAATTACTGGATGATAGGGAGGTTTTATTTTTAACTCTTTGAGGAACCTCCATACTGTTTTCTACAGTGGCTGCACCAGTTTGCATTCCGGCCAAACAGTGCACAAGGGTTCCTTACAAGGGTTCCTTTTTCTCCACATTTTTGCTAACACTTGTTTCTTGTGTTTTTGATTGCAGCCATTCTGACAAGTGTGAGGTAATATCTCAGTGTAGTTTTGATTTGCGTTTCCCTGATAAAGAGTGACTTTGAGCATCTTTTCATGTGTCTGTTGATCATTTGTACGACTTTGGAGAAATGTCTGTTCATGTCCTCTGCCCATTTTTAAATTGGATTATTTGTTTTTTGGGTGTTGAGTTGTATCTTTAAATTACTTTTTAGATGTTTTATTTTGAAATAATTTAAGATGCCAAGAAAGTTGGAAAAAAATGTATAAGGAAGTCTTTTGTACATTTCACCCGCGTTCCCCCAATGGTAACATCTTGTATAATTGCAGTACAACAGTTAAAGCCAGGAAATGGACATTGGTATAACCCACAGAGATTATTTAGATTTCACCAGTTTTATGTTTTATGTGCCTTCATCCTGGTGTATGAGTGTGTGTGTGTGTGTGTGTGCGCGCGATTTTATCACATGTGCAAATTCATGTAACAACTGTTATTCATGTAATAAGGAAATATTTCATTACCACAAGTCTCCCTTGTGCTAACCCTTTGTAGCTGCATACCTCCTCCTTTCTCCAGCACCCGTGGCTAAACCACCGATCTGCTTTCTTGTCTTTATGATTTTGTTATTTCAAGAATGACCTATAAATGGAATCAGATGATATGTAACATTTTGAGATTGGCATTTTCACTTCACATAATTCTCTGGAGATTCATCCAAGTTTTTGTGTCTATCAATAGTTCTTTCCTTTTATTGCTGAGTAGTATTCCATGGTACATATGTACCACAGTTGTTTAACCATTCACTCGATGGATATGTTTCCCCCGTTTTTCCTATTATGAATAAGTCTAGTATGAATATTCTTGCATTGATTTTTGTGTGAACATAGGTTTTTCATTTCTCTGGGATAAATGCCCGAGACTGAAACTGCTGGGTCATATGGTAAGTGTATGTTCAGTTTTGTAAGAAACTGTCAAACTGTTTTTACAGAGTGGCTGTACCATTTTACACTCCTAACAGCAAAATATGAAAGATCCAGTTTCTCTGCATTTGGCAATCATCTGATGTTACCTTTTTTTTTTTAGTCATTCTAATAGATGTGTAGTGATATCTCACTGTGGGTTTAATTTTTATTCTCATAATGACTAATGATGTTAAACATCTTTTCATGTGCTTACTTGTCATATGAATATCCTCTTTGAGAAAATGTCTTTGTATATCTTCTGCCCGTTTTTAAATCGGATTGTTTGTTTACTCTTTAATCTGATAAATGAAAATATCTCATTGGAGTCTGAATTGGCATTTATTTAACACCTAGTAAAAAGGATCATTTTTTATCATTTATATTTATCTTTAAAAATAGCTTAATTATTTGGGGCGCCTAGGTGGCACAGTGGTTAAACGCCTGCCTTCGGCTCTGGGCGTGATCCCGGTGTTATGGGATCGAGCCCCACATCAGGCTCCTCTGCTATGAGCCTGCTTCTTCCTCTCCCACTCCCCCACTTGTGTTCCCTCTCTCGCTGGCTGTCTCTCTTTCTGTCAAATAAATAAATAAAATCTTTAAAAAAATAAAATAAAAAAAATAAAAATAGCTTAATTATTAATTACATTGGATTGCTTTTGTCAATTTACAATTGTTGGTCTCTATTCCTAATTACACAATAAAGAGTACATGTTAGCTATTTTTTTTTCTGTATTCTACACAGTTCCTTAAAACGATCAGGTTCTTGAAAAGGTTTATTGTTTTCTTGGTTGAAAATAGCTGCAAGATGAGGGTGCTGATCTAGGTTTATCTTTTGGGTAGTTATTTTTTCAGGTTTTTTCCCATAGTTAGTTTCTGGATGATATTGACTAATTGGTTTACTTGGCTAACTATTAATTCCTTTTTATTTTTATTAGGTCTTTTAGTACAGTCAAACTGGATTCATTTGATCCCATATAATATAGAACTGACATTTGGATTGTTTGATAATTTCCCTAAGACTATAGAAAGCAAATTTTAGACTCAATTTGACTTCAGAGCTTTCTAAGAAAATGCTTTAATACTTCTTTTTTCTAATTCTACTATATTTTTCTGTTTAAATCATGAGTGAGCCCCAAAATTCTGCTTGTGTTTGTTTTCTTCTTTACATCACCAGATTTACCACAGTCTTCATCTCTGAGAAGTCTCAAGTAACATTTTTCTTATGGCTTTACAAAATAGAATGGAATCTGTGTCAGTACTAAAAATCTAATTTGTAAAATGATAGCTGCAAAAATCTTTTTCTTCCTGAAAGCCTTCTCAAACCAGTTTGGTGGGGGAAAGTATCTGCTTTTTTAGCAATTAAAGTAGAGGAAGGAAAACTCCAGGTCCGGCTGACTGGACTCTAGGTTGTTTCCATGTGGCGGTTATGGACAGCAGAGGTGCGTTTGGTCCAGTGAGGAGATCTCCTTTCATTGCCAAATGTTTGCAGGAGTGGTCCATGTGCCTCCTCTGTATTCTCAGCTCTATGATTTACTCCCTCTACTCAACTGGGAGATCTCTGCAAAGGTCACCAAAGGCCTCTGGACTGACATTTTCAGTCATTCTCCTACTTCACCTTTCTGCAGAATTTGACACTGTGGCTACCCTCTGCTTTGTGAAGTATTTTCTTTCTCTTAGCTTAGGTAACATAATCCTTTTTCTTCCCTCCGTCCCCTATACACTTATCCCCAGTTTCTTTCTTTGGCTGTATGTCCTCTTCTCACCAAGGTATTATGCACACTACCAAGTGTATTAGTTTGCTAGGGTTGTAGTAACAAAGCACCACAAACTGTGGCTTAAACAACAGAAGTTTATTATCTCATGGTTCTGGAAGCCAGAAGTCCTAAATGAGGGTGTCAGCAGTGCTCGTTCCTTCTGAGGGACGTGAGGGATGGATCTGTTCCAGGTCTCTCTCCTTAGCTTGTGAATGGACTTCTTCTCCATGTCTCTTCACATTGTCTTCTCTCTATGCATGTTTCTCTGTCTAAATTTTCTCACCTATCATCTTGGATTAGGGCCTACTCTATTAACCTCATTTTGGCTTGATTATCACTGTAAAGACCCTATCTCCAAATGTGGTCACATTCTGAGGTAGTGGGGTTAAGACTTCAACGTATCAATTTTGAGGGGACACAATTCAATCATTGACAGTCCTTAGACACATTTTTTTCTGTTGTATCTCAGGTGTTTCAACGGAGAAGTTTGGTAAATACTGTTTGCCTTTCCCTGGGGATCTCCTATTCTTGCTTGCATCTATCTCCTCCCTTGATTTTTATGACATCACTTTTCTCCTGCTTTGCTCCAATCTCTCTAGTCCCTCTGTGATGTCTACTGTGGATGCTTCATCCTCATCTCTCTCCTTAAATGTCAAGGTTTTCCAGGTTCCATCCTTAGCTTCTTCTCACTCCATCATCCTCTCTCCCTAGTGATCTCACCCACAATGAGAATTTTAGTCTTCAGCTGTACTCATGCTGAATACTGTTAATATCTATTCCAGCCTATACCTCTTCTTAGAGCTTTGCACCTGTATATTCATTGGGCATCACCATCCAGCTGCTCCACAGGATTTCAAATTCAGCATGTTCAAAAATGAACTCACCTTCGGTCCTCTCTTTCCCCTGGCTCAAACCCAATCCACTTCCTATATCCCCCACTTTATGAAGGATGCCACTGTGTACTTAGATCTCTCCTTCCAAGCTTTACATCTTTCAGAAAACAAATCCTGTCAATTCTTGTGCTTAAACATCTTCTAAATGCATCCTCTCCTCTCTGATCCCACCATAATTGCCCTGGTTTCATATCCTCAACACCTCTCCTTGGATTATTTCAATAATTTCCTAAATGACCTCCTTCTCACCCAAATTATTTCTGCACTCTGCTGCCAGAGGAATTGTTTAAAACAAATGTTATCATATCTTTGCTTGTCTATTATTCTTCAAACTTAGGCTGTAACTTTAAGATAATCATGGCTGGATACCCGGGCTCCAGGTTTCCTTGTTCTGGCCCTCCTAGTTTCTACCTCATCCTCTGTTATTGCTATCCGTCAGGCACCTTCTCACAGCAATACCTGCAGCCCCTCCACCCCCTATCTGTCTATTTAATCTCCCAGACCTTGGGTCTTTAAACCGTGTTGACCCCCCCATGAAACTCACAGCTGGTGGGCTATAAAAGCCTCAGCAGATCTCTGAGCCGTCTCTTCTCTTCTGCTCTATCTCTGCTCCTGGCTTCATCCCTGCATCTAATTTGACTCTCTGCTTTCTTAACTTCACCCTCATTCCCAGTATTTGGCTTCTCATTGTGATCAGAGTCATTCCCTGGAAGTTGCTGGCCTTGTCCTTGGACTCTGTCTATTTCAAGTCAGCTTCACTGGGAACCCAGGCTGTCTTAACAGGCTCAGAGGGTACTGCACACTTCTGTTGGAAAAAACCTTCCTGAATTCTAGTTCTAGCATTGCCATCAAGTAATTGCGTAATCTTTGACGGATCACTTCCCCTCTATTTCTTAATCCTAATAGTAATAGTAATAAAAACTACTAATAATAATTACTGAGTACTTATCAGAGCAAGGTTCTAAGCACTTTACAGGGGTTCTCTCTCACAATCACTTATGACTTATCATAATTATCCCCATTGTACAGACAAGAAACTGAGGATCACAATTTTTAAGCAACTTGTCCAAGGTTATACAGTCAGAAAGCAGAAGCTAGGATTCAAGCCCCAGCACTCTGGTTCCAAAGCATGACCACTTAACCACTGCCCTGTTCTTCCTTCCAATATGCAGCTCACTCCAGAGCCATGCCATCACATCTGTAAAATACGGAAGTGAGCTGTCCGGTCTTTCCACATAGAACATTCTACGAAAACCGGCCTATTAGGATCTAGTGAGTATATTTGAAGAGGAGTCAAGTGAGAAAAAAGTTAAACACAAAAGGCCGAAACCCTAAAAATGGAATTCCACAAATTATGAGTGACCATGTAGTACTAGACAGCTGTCTCCTTTTCTGAGAGAAGCCAAATATCGATTTATTTTTTTTAATTATCTAGTTTTATTTTTCTGCCTGCAGACGTGATCCAAGTTCAAAAGCACAAAGTAGAAAATAAAAATCATCCGTATTTCTGATTAACATTGTGTATATACATTTAACATGTATAAAAGTAGTAACACTGTACATTCTGCTTTTTTTTCTTTAGCTAAACACATTAAAAATCATTCTACAATAGAATTTTTAATGGTTCATGGTATTCCATTACGGATGTTCCATAATTAACCAAGTACTTATTTTAAGGCATTTAAGTTGTTTCTAAGATTTTCATCATTAGAAACAATGACAAGAAAAATATTTGTGTCACTAAAATTCACAAACATATATGATTATGTCTTTATAATAAATTTGTAAAAGTTGAACTTCTTGGTTAAACGGCACATACATCTTAAGGACTTTTGATTTGTATCACCAAATTTTTGTTCAGAAAGATTATATTACCATCAGCAGGTAATAAGGGTATAAATGTTCCCCCTGCCTTAGAAACTTGTAGGCTTCTTGCTTGCATGCTAGTTGCTTCTTAAAAAGAAACCTGCCATTTTGATAAAGAAAAATAATACTTCACTGTTTTAATTAGCATTTCTCTTATTTCTGATGAGATTCCACATTATTTATTGGTTATTTATATTTTAAATTTTTCTGTTCATTATCAATTCTCAGGCACTGTGAAACAGTGAATCTTAACAAGAACAATATAGACAGTAGCCAATGGTTCTATGGATGTCTGCAGGCAGCATTAGCATAATTAAATAGTATCACTGCTACAGTTTCACAAAAAGGATAAATTCAGAATCTTTTTCATACATGTGTAATATTTCAAAATTCTACTGCAAGGAAAAAGACTCTTTCCTTGGAAATTAAATTCTAATCTTCTGAAAAGGAATCAGCAAAGCTGTTTCCTGAACCAGTAAGCACTGCATAGACAAGTGTTACTTAGATTTTCAAAGAACAATAATAAATAATGACTGATTCCAGCTGGAGGGTGGATGTGACTGCTTCCAGTAAGTCACAGCCACAGGGCTGTGTCACACATGAAGAAAGCTTGTGGTACAGAGCAAAGCAGCAAGAAAGATTTTAGCTTTACTCTTACATGAGCAGTGTGACCCTAGTAAGTTATTTAGGCTCTTTAAGCCACAGTATCTTATCTATAAAACAGAATGATACTATCTGTCTGAGAGTCATTTTGAAGATTAAAATCCAATGACTATATCATGAATAAAGTACACAATACATCATGTATGTTCAATACTGCGGAGCTAATTGAATTATTACTCTACTTTTTTCTACTATCTCACCCTGCTCAGAATCTCCCATGGCCTGTTTGTGACTCATTTTCTGGCTTCTGCATTTTCTTGTTACACCTCTTTTTCCTCTTCCTTTTCCTTGGCTTCTCTCCTTCTACATTCTCTATCTCATTCCTCTCCCCCCAGGCCAAATTGGCCTTGGTATACACAAAATTTACTCTTGACTTTGTAATGCTTATGCAGACGTTTAAACTTTTCCTGATTCTTAAAATCAACAACTGCAACATTTAAATATTCGAAAAACAAATTTACAAAATCAATTAATCACTTAAAAAAACCCAGCAACCACTAAACTTTTTGGCATCTCAAATAATTCTTAACTTTGAGTGGCAGTCAAACATCTTTGGTAGAAATTTCTTTAAAAGGTCCCCTGCATTGGAGCTACAGGGTCGACCTAGAATGGATGCTCTCAGAAGGAGAGAATGGCTTCCAGGACTGCACCTAATTTTTCACAGCATAGATTGTTCTGTATCCCAGGTGTTCATGCTTTTGGCTTGTGTATAACCTTGCCCTTAATACATATTAGCACTCTTGAGCAGGAAGGACAGAAAACAGAGCACCATCCTCAACCTCAGCCTTCTGCTGAGGTAACTTACCTCCATTTTTTTTTAAGATTTTATTTATTTGAGAGAGAGCAAGCACAAGAGTAGGGTGAGGGGCAGAAGGAGAAGCCGACTGCTGACTGAGCAGGGAAACAGATGAGGGGCTCAATGCCGGGCTGGATCCCGGGACTCCAGGATCATGACCTGAGCCAAAGGCAGACGCTTAACCGACTGAGCCACCCAGTGCGCCTGAGGAAACTTAACCTTAACTGCCTGTCAAATAATAAGAAGAATGATCACTCACCATCTGAGATACATCTTGGCTGCAGAGGCTCTCGTGCTAACTTCTGGGAATGACTCTTGTCTGTCTGTACTAATCTGTGTTACGGTGGAAGGAGGAGCAACCCCCTCTATGCCTGTGAAAGCCTTCCTCTCAATGACTGTATATCCTGTAACTTTTTTCAATAAAGGCTGTTCCTCTTTTTTCTACAGATTTTGCCAACACTTGTGGAAGAAATTTAACCCTTTCCTTGCATTTGAATTCACTGACCTAGGTATAAATATTTTTTTAAAAACAATTCAGTGGCTTGAGTTCCAGACCTGACATTAAGATGAGACTGACTAAAATTCCCCCTCTTGAAATTCCCTCAAAAAACCTAGAAAATAAAATAATTAAAAAGAAAAAAAAATCTCTGCATTTATAAAGAATATTCTACAGTTTTGGTAAGATAATAACAAGTATGATTTATTATGGATGTGGATTGGGAGTGATTAGCCTCTTCCTTCTGATTTCCACCACAGAGATAATAGAGGATTTCACTGAACTTTGGGAGCAAGGGAAAGTCCTGTGAGAGCTGCACAACCAAGGAGGGCAAACAAAAACTACTGCTTTTATTATTTCATTCTTACTAGAGGCAAAGATTAAATTGGTCAAAGAGAAATTTCCTGAAATGGAGGACTGGAAAAAAAAAAGCAGTATCCTAAAATTAAGAGATGCACCTGAGAGAGAAACATAAAATTCATCAAGTAGAAACTATTTTCAGAAGAAAAGAAATTTCCACATATGAACTGAAAGGGACACTATGAAGGAATTCAAAGGATTCAGATTGTCAAAAAAAAACTTTAAGAAAATTAGTTTTCCTCCAGATAAATCACAGTGAGCATTTCAAATTGCAAAGACATTGAAAGCTAAAAGCAAAATGAAAAAGTAGGATGACTACAGAGAAAGATAAACCAGCTTGACCTCTTAATCCTAAATGTCAAAAAAACCACAAAAGAATATCTATAGTTTTGAGGTATCATTCTCTACCTAAAGAAGATGCCAATTAAGTGTGAAGGTCAACAGAAATACATCACCAAGCAGAGAGAGTAACAAAAATACCACTGCAATGACAACCTTCCTAAATAAATTACTTGAAGATGTGTTCCAGGAGAGTAAGAGACAAATTAAGGGTGAAAGCATGAGGATACAGAAGTTATTGTCTTGACTGCCTGCTCCAAAAAGGAGAAAAAAGAGAAAAATGGAGGAGGAGGAAGGGCACAGTGAAAGCAAGTGCTAAGGTGGAAATTTATAGATGTAAACACTTATTTTAAAAATTAAGAAAGATCTCAGAAAGAAAAGAGAAAGAAAGATTTCAAATCAACAACTTAACTTTACAACTTAAGGAACTAGAAAAAGAACAAACTAAACCCAAAGATGGCAGAAGGAAGGAAACTGTAAAGATTAAAACAGAGATAAACGAAATAGAGAATAGAAAAAAAATAGAGAAAATCAATGAACCCCAAGGTTGGTTCTTCAAAAAAAATTTAAAAATTTACAAAACTTTAGCTACAATAGACTATGAAAATAAGAGAGAAGACTCAAATTACTAAATAAGAAGTAACCAGAGGATCAAAGAAATCAGAAGGAAAATCAAAAAAGAATCTTGAGGCAGGCAAAAATGAAAACAAAAACTTATGGGATGTAGCAAAAGCAGTTTTAAGAAGGAAGTTCATAGAAATAAATGCTTACATTGAGAAAAAAGTAAGATCTCAAATAAACAATTTAACTTTGCACTGAAAGGACCTAGAAAAAGAACAAACTAACCCAAAAGTTAGCAGAAGGAAGGAAATAATAAAGATTAAAGCAGAAATAAATGAAATAGAGACTAGAAAGACAATAGAAAAGATCCTCAAAACTAATAGTTGGTTTTATTTTTTTAAAAGATTTTATTTAATTATTTGAGAGAGAGAGCAGGAGCAGAGGGAAGGGCAGAGGAAGAAGCAGACTCCCTGCTAAGGAGGAAGCCACTTAACGAACTGAGCCACCCAGGCAGAGTAATTGTTGGTTTTAAAAAGGTAAACGAAACTGACAAACCTTTAACTAGATTAAGGACAAAGGAGAGAAGACTCAAATCAATAAAGTTATAAATGAAAGAGGAGACATTACAACTGATACCACAGAAATACAAAAGATAGTAAGAGAATACGATAAACAATTGTATGCCAATAAGAAAGGCACATGAAAAGGAGCTCAACATCACTAATCATCAGGGAAATGCAACTCAAAACCACAATGAGATACCACCTTCCATCTGTCAGAATGGTTAGAATCAAAAAGACAAGAAATAATAAGTGTTGGTGAGGATGTGGAGAAAAAGGAACACTTGCGCACTATTGGTAGGAATGTAAATTGGTGCAGCCATTGTGGGAAAACAGTATGGAGGTTCCTCAAAAAATTAAAAATAGAAATACCGGGGCGCCTGGGCGGCTCAGTCGTTAAGTGTCTGCCTTCGGCTCAGGGTGTGATCCTGGTGTTCTGGGATCGAGCCCTGCGTCGGGCTCCTCTGGTGGGAGCTTGCTTCTTCCTCTCCCACTCCCCCCGCTTGTGTTCCCTCTCCCGCTGGCTGTCTCTCTCTCTGTCGAGTGAATAAATGAAACCTTTAAAAAAAATAAAAAATAAAATAAAAAATAAAAATAGAAATACCATATAATCCAGTAATTCCACTACTGGGTATTTACACACAAAAAGGAAAACGTTAATTTGAAAAGATATATGCATCTCTATGTTTATTGCAGCATTATTTATAATAGCCAAGATATGGAACCAACCCAAGTGCCCATCCATAGGTGAATGGATAAAGAAAATACAGTATATATATGCCCAATAGAATATTAGTCATCCATAAAAAAGGATGATATCTTCCCATTTGTGACAACATAATAGATCTAGAGGGTATTATGCTAAGTGAAATAAGTCAGACATAGAAAGGCAAAAACCATATGATTTCACTTACATGTAGAATCTAAAAAAACAAAACAAATGAATAAACAAACAAAAAGCAGAAACAGGCCCATGGTTCCCAGAGGGAGGGTAGTGGAGGGATGGGTAAAATGGGTAAAGGAGAGTAGGAGATACAGGCTTCTAGTTATAGAATGAATAAGTCACAGTAATAAAAGGTACAGGGTAAGGAATATAGTCAATGGTATTTTAATAGTGTTGTATGGTGACAGATGGTAGCAACACTTCTGGTGAGCATAGAATAACATATAAACTTGTCAAATCACTATGTTGTACTCCTGAAACTAAAGTAACGTTGTGTGTCAACTATACTTCAATTAAAAGTGAATAAATAGATAGAATTGGCAAATATATATATACACCAACAAATTGGATAACTTAGAAAAATGGATAAAATCCTAGAAACATAAACCTATCAAAACTGAATCACAAAGAACAGAAAATCTGAAGAGACCAATAAGGAGTAAGGAGATTGAAGCAGTTATCAAAAACTACAACCAAGAAAATGCCCAGGACCTGATGGCTTCACGGGTGAATTCTACCAAACATTTAAAGAGGAATAATGCCAATCCAACTCAAACTCTTCCAAAAAATTGAAGAGTAGGGAATAATTCCAAACTCATTTTTCAAGGCCAGCTTTAGTCACATTACAAAGCTAGATAAGGGCACTATCATAAAAAAGAAAATTACAGGCTGATACTCCTGATGAACATAGATGCTAAAACTCTTAACAAAATACTAGCAAACTGACTTCAGCAGTACATTAAAACGTCATACACCATGATCAGATGGAATTTATCCCTGGGTTTCAAGGATGATACAGCATATGCAAATCAATAAACATGATATACCACATTAACAGAATGAAGGGTAAATATCATATAATCATCTTAATAGAAATGCAGAAAAAGCATTTGACTAAATTTAACATCCTTTGTTGATTAAAAAACAAAAAACAAAAAACCTCTTGACAAATCGGTATAGAAGAAATGTACTTCAACATAATAAAGGCCATACATGACAAGCCTATAGCTAACATTATGCTCAACAGTAAAAAGCTTAAAGCTTTTTCTCTAAGATCAGGAATAAGATAAAGATGCCAGTTCTCACTGAAATCCTAAAATGTGTATGGAACCACAAAAGACTGAATAGCCAAAGCAATCTTGAGAAAGAAAAACAAAGATGAAAGCATCACACTTCCCAATTTCAAAGTATATTATAGCTTTTCTTTCAGCACTTTAAATGTGTCATTCCACTGTCTTCTTATTTGAATGGTTTCTGGGAGAAAAAGTCCTTTCTCTTCTGTAGGTAATTTTTTTTCCTCTGTGTATTTTCAAGACTTTCCTTTGGTTTTGGTTTCAGCAATTTGATTTTAGTATAGACTGAATTGTGTCCCTCTGAAATTCAAATGTTAAAGTCCTAACTCCAAGTACCTCAGAATGTGACTGTAATTTGGAGATATGGCCTTTAAAGGGGTGATTAAATTAAAATGAGGCCAATATGGTGGCTCCTAATCCAATCTGACTGGTGTCCTTATAAGAAGAGGAAGTTTGGACACAAAAAAAGACACCGTGGATGACATCCATGGACAGAGGCATGACCATGTGAAGATACAGCAAACAGGTGGCCGTCTGCAAACCAAGAGGAGATGCCTCAGAGAAAACTAACCCTGCTAGCACCTGGATCTTGAATTCACAACATTCAGAACTGTGAGAAATAAATTTCTGTTGTTTTAGCCACCCAGTCTGTAATATTTTGTTATGGTAGCCCTAGGAAACTAATACAAATACGATATGTTTAGAAGTGGGGTTTGTGTTAGCTTCTCTTGTTTTGTTTTTGGTATTTATCCTTCATGGTGTTTACTGAGCTTCTTAGATCTGTGGTTTGAGGTATGGCAACAATTTTAGAAAATTCGTAGTCATTATTTCTTCAAATATTTCTTCTATCTCATACTTTCTCTCTGCTCCTTCTGAGATTCCAGTTACATGTATATTATAATGTTTGATATTTTCCTTCAGCTTTTGGCTGCTCTGTTCTGTTTATTTCCCTCCCATTCTAGTTTTTCCTCTTGCTTATCAGTTTATATGATTTTTATTCACCTATTTTCAAGTTCCATGATTTCTTCCTTTGCTGTGTCAGGTCTACTAATGGGCCTATTTAAAGCATTTTTCATCCCTATTGCTACTTTTTTTTTTATTTCTAGCATTTCCATTTGATTCTCTTGTTTATAGTTTATATTACTCTGCTAAAATTACGTCTGATCCTGCATGCTGTCCCTGTAAGATAGTTCCAACATGTCATATTTGTGCCTGTTTTTTTTTAAGATTTATTTATTTATTTATGAGAGAGAGAGAGAGAGAGAGANCTGTCCCTGTAAGATAGTTCCAACATGTCATATTTGTGCCTGTTTTTTTTTAAGATTTATTTATTTATTTATTTATGAGAGAGAGAGCGTGCATGAGCATGAGGAGGGGTGCGGTGCTGGGAGGGGCAGGGGCAGAGAGAGAGAAGCAGACTCCCTGCTGAGCAGGCAGTCCCCCTGATGTGGACTCAATCCCAGGACCCTGGGATCATGACCTGAGCTGAACGCAGATGCTTAACCCACTGAGCTACCCAACTGCCCTTGTGTCTGGTTCTGATGATTGTTTTGTCTCTTCAGATTTTTTTTTTTTTGGCCATTTTATATTCCTCTGCTATAGATTGAATTGTATCCTCTCACAAATTCATGTGTTGAGGCTCTAACTCCCAATGTGATGATATTTGGAGATGAGGCCTTTGACAGGCAATTAGGTTTAGATGAGATCATGAGGGTGGGGATTTCATGATGGGACTAGTGCTCATATAAATGAGATACCAGAGACCTTGCTCTCTTTCTGTCTCAACCACGTGAGCACACAGTGAGAAGGCACTTATCTAAAACCCACAAAGAATTCTCACCAGAACTCAGCCATGCTGGCATTCTGATCTTGGACTTGTCAGCCTCCAGAACTGTGAGAAACAAATTTCTCCCCAGGCTATGGTATTTTGTTATGACAGCTTAGCAGACTAAGACAGCCTCATGATTTTTTGTTCAAAGTCAGACATGTTATATAAGATAATAGATACTGAGGTATACATGTTTTATGCTTAGAGATAAGTGTACCTTTCCTTTTGCTAGGCCCTTAGTGATACACGGATTTGTGTTAAGTTTGTCTGGAGTTGAGTTGGGCTGGAAGTTCGGTGTTGCTATGGTTAACCTCAGTGTACCACAGGCTTTCAAATTTCTCTAGTGATACCTTGTGTGGGCTCTTTGTCAGAGTGTTTCTCTCAATATCTGCTCTACACTTGGCTTCATGTGTTTCTGCTTTCCTTTGAGTCTTCCCTTTGAACTGCTTCCCCCAAATAATCTGTCTTTTGAAGCTCTCCTAGCTGTATTCCATTCTTATTTTTACTTAATGTTTATTAGAGTGGTTATGGGGAGGGGGTAGGCAAGGCTTAGGTCTCTGATGTCCTAATTGCTTCAGTTTTTATCAGACATTATGAACCTGTGAGCCTTCACTAGTCTTCTTGCCTTCCACTGGACCTAGTGCTGGGCCAGAACCTATTCTTAACTTACTCCCGGGGAAAACATTTATTCTCCTGTTTTCCTCCCCCAGTGGCAATGGGCTTCCACCAGTGCCCTAAGGATACAGTTTTTATTTCCATTATCCCTGTATATTGAGCCTTTTGTTTCATAAAAGAGATAGAATAGATGGGTTTGAGCAGAGTTTTGGCAATGACTTCTAGTCCCCCTCATCCAGCCATCCCTGTAAAGAAAATGTCCTCAGAGTTTTCTTCAATATTCTTTGTGAGCTCCTGGTGAGGTTCTCACAGAAAAACCCTTCAAGAAGGGTCCACACTGGTCCACACTCAGCCTTTAGAAATTTGTTATAGTTTTCCAGCTATTCTTGTTACTGGCTTATATGGCATTGGGAGGCATCTGCCCCAGATAATCAAATGTTCTGATTATGTTTTGCTATAAAGGAGTTGTCTCTCCCCAATTTTGGGTTACATTTTTGCCCTGTGATAGCAATTCTCTTAAGGCTTCAAGAATCTATTAGTTTTGCAGTTTGTCCAGCATTTTCTTGTTGTAAGGGTAGGAACAACTCTCTTCATAGCTCTCTATACCTCTGAAGTGAAACCAGAAGTAATTCCTATATTTTTTTCATATATTTCATGCAATTTCTGGGACTCGACCAAAATAACCAGACACACCAGTTTGCTGAATACAAGGTCAATATACAAAATCAACTGAATGTCTATACGCCAGCCATAAACAATAGAAAATATTTTTAAAATGATTTTTAAATTGATATAATGTACCATCAAATTATATCAATACCTACAAATAAGCCTCATGAAGATGTATGATATTTCTACCCAAAAAAACTAAAAAATATATATATTAAGAAAAATTGAAGAATATAGGACAAATGCAGGCATATACTAAGTTCATAAATTGGAAAGATCAAAAATATAAAAATGGCAATTCCTCCCAAATTGATCTATTGATGTAAGGCAATCCCAATTAAGATCCTAGCAGATTTTTGTGTAAATTAGCAAATTGATTCTAAAATGCGTATGTAAATGCAAAGGACTGAGAATAATCAAGTCATTCTTGAAGAAGAAAATGAAATGAAAGGACTTGCTTTAGTAGGTATGAAGAGCTGTTATGAGGCTATAATAATTAAAAGAGTGTGGTATTGGCACAAGGGTAGGCAAACAGAAAGACCAATGAAAGAAAATAGAGAGTCCAGAATAAGATATACACATGTATGGACACTTCACTTTTGGAAAAGCTGACATTGTTGAACAGAAGGGAAAGGAATTAACTCTTCCTTCCTTTCTTTTCTTTTCTTTCTTTCTTTCTTTCTTTCTCTCTCTCTTTCATTCTTTCTTTTTCTTTCTTTCTTTCTTTCTTTCTTTCTTTCTTTCTTTCTTTCTTTCTTCTTCTTTTCTTTCTCTCCCTCTTTTTTAGTGTAGCCCCAAGCAAACACAGGAATTAATTTTCAATAATTAGGCTTGGTCAATTGGATATCTGTATGAGAAAAAATGGAGGGGTACCTGGCTGGCTTAGTCAGTAGAGCATGTGACTCTTGATCTTAGGGTCATGAGTTTAAGCCCCACGTTGGGTGTGCAGCCTACTTAAAAGAGAGAGAGAGAGAGAGAAATGGAATTTAACTCCCTACTTCATAAGTCAGTTCTATGTGGATTGTAGGTCTAAATGTAAAAAGCAAAATATAATGCTCCTTGGAGATGACAGAGGAGAATATCTTCATGACCCTAGAAAAGGCACGTATTTCTTAAAAACACTAAAATCTCAAAGACATTAAAAGAAAAGATTGATAAATTAAACTTCTCCAAAATAAATAATAAAAACACCTGCTCATCAAACAATATCATTTAGAGAGCAACAGGCAAGTCACAAATTGGGAGAAGATATTTTTAACCTGTATAACCACAGAAAGGACCATCCAGAATACAATAAGAAACTCCTGTAAATCAAGAAAACAACAGAAAACTGAATAGAAAAAAATAAGCAAAAGATTCTACCAAAGACAAAAAAGGATATCCCGAAGTCCTGAAGGCCGATAAACATATGAAAAAGTGTTCAAGTTCATTAGTCATCAGGGAAATGCAAATTAAACCACAATGCAATACCATTACACACCCACCAGTAGAGCTATAATTGAAGACTGTCAATCCCAAAAATAGCCGAGGATGTGGAACATTAACACTTTCATACATTAGTGGTATGTAGGTAAATTTGGAAAAACCTAAGTTTGAACATATGTTTACTATACTGATAATCTATTGCTTATAACAGCAATATTGTTTCAGTGGCTTAAAATAACAAACATATATTGTCTCTCTTTCTGTGGGTCAGGAATTTGACAGTAGCTTAGTTGTGCGGGTTTTGGCTCAGGGTCTCTCATGAGTTTAGTCAAAATGTTAGCTCTTCCGAAGACTTGACTGCAGCTAGAAAATTTCCATCCAAGAAGGTTTATTCATATGGCTATTGACAGTAAGTCTTATTTCCTCACCATGTGGACTTCTCCATAGGACTGCCTTAGTGTCCTCATGATATTGCAGCTGGCTTCCCCCAGATTGGGCAGGATGAAGCTGTAATACTTTTTATGACCCAGTCTTGGAGGTAACACACTGTCACTTCTGCTGTTCTGTTCATTAGAAGTAAGTCACTAAGTCCAGCCTACACTTGAGGGTCATGGATTTAAGCTCCCCCTTTTTGAAGAGAGGAGGGTCAGAGAATTTGGGGATATATATTGAAATCACCACACAAAGCCCATGAACAATTTTACTCTGGGAGTTACAGAAGCAAAAATGGGTGAGTGTAAGGCTCTCCAAACATTTACAACAATATTTATAGCATCATTATTCATAATAGCCAAATAGTAGAAACAAAATGCTTATCAACAATACAATAGATACATAAATTGTGCTATATTCTAACAATATACTATTCATAAGTAAAAATTAACAAAGATACATGCAAAACCACAGATGAATCTTGCTAATACTAGTATTGAGCAAAAGAGACAAACTCCAAAAATATGTACTACTTTACTTTCTTTATATAAATGTTAAAAGAGGCAAAACCAATCTATACTGTAAGAAGTCAAGATGGTGGTTACTTTTGGGGAGGAGAAGGGTGGGAATGATTAAGAGGGGTTATAAGGAGGTGCTTCTGAAATCACCATTTCATTACTGATTTAAAACTTGCCCAGAGTGGTAGTTGCAAAGATATGTTTACATTGTTATAGTTCATGGAGCCATATACATCTGATTTGTGCAAATTTCAGAATTGTCTTATACTTCAAATTTGGAAAATTTTAAAAAGATGCCAAAGAAAGAAAGAAAGAATTTTTCAGGTAAAAACAAAACATGTCTGTGTGCTGAATTTGGTCTGCAAATAGCCAGTTTGTAATATCTGCTTTAGACCAGGTTGATAAATATGATCTTCAGTAGGCCTCAAAGCATATGGGTTATGTTAGACTTTGGTGGTAGCATAAATCTATTCCTATAGAATTTAGAATTGTCGAATGTTGGTTATGGAAAAACCCTTCTGGATCAGTTAATCCACTGATTTTTCAAATGGACCTCTCTGGCAGAGGCAACCCTTTAGGTACTCCACAGACTGCAAGTGCTTCTCAGAACACAGTGTAAAAACCACTGATCTAGCTAATGCCCTTGTGTTACAAATAAAGAAACTGAGGCTTAGAGAGACCGTTATTTGTTTAAACAACCACTTGGTGGTGATGTCCTGAAATTTACTCCCACGTGGAGGTACCATGAGTGTATTGTGGTGCCCTGGTGAAGAAACCCATTACATATCTCAGGACCTTGGTCTTTAGAGTAGAAACTCTCCAATTCTGTCATTCACGGTGGTGGCAAAGCAGAATTATCAAAGATAAGCTGAGACAAGAAATGTGTTGAAAAGTGTTCTGTTTAGGGACTGCCCTGGGGAATACCCTATTTGCTAACAAAGATGTGGGGCATTCTCTCATCCAGCTCACCCTTCAACTAGCTTCTCAACTCTGGCTGTACATTAGAACCACCTGGGAACTTTTGAAAAAATACTGCTTCCTGGGTCTCCCCATAGACTAATTGAATCAGATTTTCTGGAGTGGGCTGGAAAGAACTGGATATTCTGACCCCTACTGAGCTTTACTGAGATGTATATGGACTGAGCTCATCATCTCAGAGAAGCTCTGAGTCTAAACAACAAATTGGGCCTTGCCACAAGATGAAAAAACACTAGAGAGAGAAAAAAAAATCCCTCTGGTGGTTGCAAAACAGGCTGCCTACCTTTATTACTATGAGGACTTGGACCTCTTCTCTGTGGCTCTGGCCTCGGGAATGCAGCCCCTCATTTGTCCCTAGTTTTTCTCCTTATAGTAAAATATTGGGAACACCAGATTCTTAGGCCTTGCGTGAAAAGTGCAATTAAAGCACCTTGGTTTCATGCATGGCTTTCGCAGAACATGGAGTCTACACCTCTGCTTAGAATGGGTAGAGCCCATTCTCTGAGTAAAGGTACCCTTAGGGATGCTTTAGTTCTGTATTCCTCTATCCAGTCAAGGGACATCTTCCTACTCTGTGTCCTTCTCACCTTTGTAGAATACTAGAAGTGCAAAGGACCAAAGAGGTTATTTCACCCAGTTTCCCACTGATAAAAACATTCTTGGCCATAAGTAACTTACTGAAAGTCATACTGGATATCAGTGGAAATGTCATGGCACAAATACACATGGTCTGATTCTGTACCCCGTGCTCACTCTTTTTTGTCTTGAAAGTATTTTTAATTACAAAATATGCTGAAGATAGAGAAAAGTATATGAAATTTAACTGATTTTACATTTTTAGCATATATTTCAGATATTTTTAAAAATAAAATATTACAGATTCAGCTGAAGTCCCTCCTAACCCGTACCTCTCTTCCCTCCCTCTCACAAATAACGGCACTTAAAGATTGGTGAACCCTATTCCCTGGAATGTTGTTATACTTTGTTCTACATATATATGAATCTTCCATAATACTATATGATATTGTTTCTTGTCTTAAAATTTGACAAAATATTATAAATAATATCTTGCAACTTCTTTATTCATATATTATATTTTTAATATAGTATTTATATTATATAATATATTACATATATTATATATATATTATATATGGTTTAGATTTAGTTAATTCATTTTAACAGTGTCATATTATCTCATTTCATTGATAAGTCCCATTTTATTTACTTATTCCCCTCTGATGGAAAGTTGTTTCCAGGTTTTGCACAAATTGCTTCACAGCCAACATCCTTGACATGCATCTCTGTGTACAAGAGTGAGAATTTCTGTAGATTGGAGACATAGAAGGGAAATCACAATTCCTGGATATATGCACCTTCAGCTTTAAGATATTTTGTCAAATTGTTCTCTAAAGCAATTGAACCAATTTACAATTCTCACATCTTTACCAATACTTTGTTTGCTCAGACTTTTACATTTTAATCAATTTGTCACAGTTGAAATAGCATTGTTTTAAATTTATAATTTCTAATTATTAGTCAAGTTGAGCATCTTTTCATATAATTAATAGTGAATCAGATTTCCTCTTATATGAACTGGCTATTCATCTCCCTTACCATTGGGTTGCCTCCTTAGTTTTTAGGAGTGTTTTAAAAACATATGGTGGATATATATATATATATATTGCCTTTTAAATGCACAGAAAATATCTTTCTCCAGTTTGTGGTCTGGTTTTTCATTTTGTATATATTGTCTTTTGCTTATAGAACTTTTAAATTTAATATAGTCTTCTGTATCAGCCTTTCTCAGTGAATTATTCTTTTTTGTTTTCTGTTTAAGAAATCATTGTTTTCCTCAAGGTCATATGGGTATTCTACCATATTTTCTTCTAAAAGCTTGAAATCTTTGCTTTTAATATTTAGATTTTAATCAGTTTGGAATTTTGTATGTAGTATGAATAAAAGATATCTTACCTTTTAACGTAATAAACACTAATTGTCCTAGCATCACTTAGTGAATAGTTTATGGTTGTCCCATTGAATCATGCCACCTTTGTTACATATCAAGTTCCCAGCTATATGGGTATCTGTTTCCAGAATCTCTTTTATGTTCTACTTGTCTGTTTGCTTATCTATGCCAGTGCCACATTGTTTTAAGTGCTCTAGCTTTATCATTTAAAGAGGCAACTTCCCCTCTTCCTTATTTTTTTTTCAGAAATTGTCCTGGCTATTTACCACTGTATTCCATTTAATTTTAGGAATATCTTGTGAAGTTCTGGGGAGATTTTTCAGGTTTGTGTTAGAAATATTTAGAATTTATTAATTTGAAAAAATTATCGTCCTTAGTGATATTGTTTCTTTCCATGAATATGGTACATCTTTGAATTTATTTACATCTTTGAAAACTGTTTTAACTTTTTACAATTTTCTCCATAGAGCTATTTCACATATATTGTTAGATTTATTCCTAGTTACTTTATAGATTTGCTTCTATCACAAATATATATTTTAAAGTAATATCTTCAAAATGGATGTTATTGGTATATACAGATGTCAGTGACATTAATGTATAGACCTTGTTTTCAGCAACCTCTTTTGTTAGTCCTTATACGTACAGATTCTCTTCAGCAGTCTGTGTAATCATAACACTGTGAATAACAACATCTTTATTCTTCATTTTAAGCCTTTTAATTTTCTTATTGTGCTAATTAGAAGATTCAGCATAATGTTGAGTAGGAGTGTTAATAATGAACAAATTTTTTCCCAAACTCCTTTCACTAGATTCCACCACCTCCTGCTTTTAGCCCTACTCCAAGGTGAATTGTATCTTGGGTTATATCCCACTGACCAAAAAGTAGGTCTCCCAGTTCCTATTGACCCAGACCTCCCTTATTGAGCATGCAGCTCCTACCAACCTCATTCAACCAATTGCACTTAATAAAGGTGTCCAACCATCCAGAGGGGTTTCATTTGGATACTCCACTATTCTCTCAGGTGCAATGTGTCTGAAATGATTCAAAACTTTTCTATATATCTGTGTTCTTTAATGGCATCACCATCCACACTGACTCAATAATCAGAAACCTACATTCTCTCAATTCCCACATCTAATTTACCATCAATCTTGTCAATTCCACATTCTAAGTATCTGGCGAAGTATTTTCTCTTCTCCATTCTCAACACCAATGACTGAGTTGGGCCCTCAGTATTTCCATCTTGACCATAATAACAGTTTCCTAACTGATCTCTCCACCTTTCATCTCAATTCTTGCTTACAATTCTTCTCACTGCTGTCAAGTTTAGTTTCCTAATATGCAAGTCTGATCATGCCTCACCCAGCTTAAAACCCTTCACTGCTTTCCCATTGTCTACTGTATGAAGTCTTAGTTCTCCAGCTGGTCATGCAAGGCCCTTTATTTACCCTGGGTCTCTAACATATTTTCCTACCACTCCCCACCTTGCCCTAGCAAAACTGAAGTGCTTATAGTTCAGCTGTGCTATTCCCTGGTGCTACGATTTTTGCACATAGTCTTTCTGTTTGGATTGCTCTGGCAAAATCTTTTCACTTTCAAACCCAGCTCACATGTCACTTCTTTCAGAAACTATGGATTAAGAGCTCAACAATATTTATTGAGCACCACCTATATGTCAGCTAGATGCTAGACATACAAAATGTATAAGATGTGTTCCAAATGTTGTGGCATCAGTTAGCTAGTTTCATTTCTTGCCTCCCTTTAGGTTTAACTCCCTGGAGCACCATTTTTACTTACATGCTATTTTATTTCTTTCATTCTTTTTTTAAAAAATATTTTATTTCTTTATTTGACAGAGAGTATAAGCAGGGGGAGCAGCAGGCAGAGGGAGAGGGAAAGGAGACTCCCTGCTCAGTAGGTAGCCCAATATGGGCCTTGATCCCAGGATGCTGGGATCATGAGCTGAGCCGAAGGCAGATCTTAACCGATTGAGCCACCCCGGCGCCCCTCTTTCTTTCGTTCTTGATAAATACACAGTTAGATATAAAAATATCACACTATTCTTGAGATGTACATGCATATAGAGACAAGTATTCAGTAACATTTATGGACAGTTTTAACTAGAAAGTGTGATTATAAATGATGAAACCATAAGCTCTGTATTTTGTGGTTAGACTCTGGACCAATGAACACAAAGAAACACAGTATGGCTAGGGTAGTAATTAAGGGTGTGTTCTCTGAAGGCAGATTGCCTGAATTTGCATCCCAGCTTTGCTACTTACAAGCTGGGTGACCCTGGGTAAGTAACTGGACCTTTGTCCCTCAAGTTCCTCAGTTGTAAAATGGGGACAATTATAATCCCTGCCTCAGTGTTGTTGAGAGAATTATTGAAGGTAATATAAAAGTGCTGAGAATAGTCCCGAGCACAATATAAGTGTTTAATAAATGGTACCTATTTTTACTTTGTATATGAGGACACCTTTGTCTCAGTCTCTATCAGCAGGTCAAGTGACTTTCACTTCTATATTGAGCAATAAAAGAACTGTTTGTTGTTCTGAGCCAAATGTATATTTTTACCAAATTTTTACTGAACCAATGCCACATGTTGGCAGAACAACCGGCCCAGGAAAGCTCACAGTAGTGGAATGGAGTTTTACTTCATGTAGAGCTAAATGATCTCTGTGGAAACAAACAGCAGTAGCTGACAGAGTCAACTAGCTGTAAATTCAGATTGAGACATAGCTAGGTGAGACTGTATGGTGTAAGAGCTAACAGCAGAAGGTATGGAGTCAGACTCCTCACTTAGATTCATAACTCCACCACTTACAAGCTTTGTTACCTTGGGCAAGTTACTTCTTTGTACCTCAGCTGCCACATTATTATCAATGGAATTGATAATAACAGAAAAACAGTCTCTATTATGTATAGTTACTGTAGAAATGTAATAAGATAATGCATACACAGCACTTAGAACATCGCTTGGTACAGAATATAAGTGGTACAGGAAAAGATGCATGTAGTAAGCAGAGAAACATATAATCTATGTGTTCACTCCAAGAAAAGCAATGGAGGTAAATGTTCAACTGAATGAGTAATCCCAAGAAAAAATAAGAACATTTTAATTCTACTACACTTGGGATAACCTTTGTAAAAGTCATATTTTGTTCCTATAGAAGCCTCCAATGTATGCCTCCAGTTATGCTGGGTTTAGACCTCCAGAACTTCCCAAAATATGTTCCATGAAACATCTGCCCTAAGATATGTATAAGAAAAAGGGCTTTGGGGTTGAATAATACAGAAAAATGCTATATGACTTATTTCCTTAGAAATTTCAAATGTAGGGTCGCCTGGGTAGCTCAGTTGGTTAAGCGTCTGCGTTTGGCTCAGGTCATGATCTCCCGGTCCTGGGATCAAGGTCTGCATCAGGCTCCTTGCTCAGCAGGGAGCCTGCTTCTCCCTCTGCCCCTCCCCGCTGCTTGTGAGCTCTCTGTCAAATAAATAAATAAATAAAATCTTTAAAAAAAAAAGAAATTTCAAACGTATAGTGGCACTCTAAGGGCTTGAGAAATGCTGCAAAAATGTTTTGTTTAGTTTAATCCAGCATTTCTTGAATTTGATCACAGAGCCTTTTTTTCTATATGCTGTTTATTAACATGCCATGGAATAAACATGGAGAAATGTTGGCCTCCGATGAGTTCTAAAAATGACCTTTATAGCAAAACAAGGGCTGAGGGGCATGGGAGGTAGGTTTGAGAGAGAGGGCTCATACTTTTTTAGACTGGGATTGAAAATTTGTCTAGAGCAATTTACAAATCTAGGGGCCACACAAACCCCTCAAGGTCACAAACACTCAAATACATACAATGTTCCTGGGAGCAATATGCACAATCTGGAGGGGGTTGGGGGAGCATCCCTCACATTATATTCTGCTTCAGCTGCTGTGCTGAGATCCCACTGTGGAAGGTCTAAAGGCCCCTGAACATACTGTACCATCTGCCTTTGGCCATGTACTGCCCGAATTTACTTCCCACTTTCTTGAAGAGAAGAGGCTACAGGAAAAACATTTAAAGTGGAGAGGCCCAATTGGGGAACTAGAGGCCAGACTCAGGGGGAAGAGGGGAAACTGGGAGAAGGGACTGGGTTGACCTCTAACCAGTTTCAGGACAAGGATGTTCCTCTGGGAGGAAGTGAGATGGGGGACGCCAGTAGCTCTAACGAAGAGCACCCTTCACAGCAGAGCAGGTCAGGAGATACACTTAAGAAAAATAATATTGCCTCCCAAGGGCAGTGATGAGAATGGGAGCTTCCTGAGGGGCAGAAACCATGTTTAATGCATCTTTATAATTTTTTTCTTGAGGAAAAAGATGGCGGCTGGGGGGAGAGTACAACGAATAATCCCTAATAAGGGAGAAGTGTATAAAACAGCTTGCTATTTCCATTAACCAGTGTTTAGGTGACTTTCCAAGTTAATGTTGTTGGTTAGTTGGTTCCTGAAGGCAGGTGTGTTTTACCGCTCCTGGTGGGTTCCTGCCAAGAAAGGAGAGACTGGATTATATCCTAGTTGGCCTGGTGCAGAGACCTTGGGAGGGCTGAGTCAGTGAGGGGCTACTGAGCTGCACTTCACGCAGGAGGGAAACTAAGAACAAGGAATACATCAACACTAACAAAGCCTAACTATGAGTGGTGGGAGCAGGATTTTTTCTTATCTCCAATAATTTGTATTTTTCTAACTTTTCTATAATAAGCATCTATGACTTCTATATTTGTGGAAAATTAAACCTATTTCTCTAGTTTATACTGTACATCTTTAGTTTCTAGAAAACCTGAGCAGACATTATGTGCAAACTTCATATTCGTGTGTTTTTAGTGGGGAAAAAAAAAGGTTTTCCAAGCATGTATGAGGGAATGGAAAATATAACGTAGGAAATACACCCCAGAAAGTTATATCCACATAATTCTACAAAGAGGGGAAGAAGTCTGCTAGGGATAAGACTTCCCAAGAACTTCTGGGGGAAAAATGGTAACGTTCTCTCTAGGTGTGGCAAGAGACAGGGTTCCAGCTAGACGAATTACCTGGCAGCCTGGGGAGGAGGCGGTGGCAGGTAGGAAAGGTGGCCCCGGTCCTCCGGGACGGGGGGCGGAGCAGGAAAGGGCGGCGCGTGGCGGGCGGGAGGCGGAGCCGCTCGCGCCCAGGTGGGGATGAGCCGGGGCTGTACCTGCTCGGGGACCGCACCTGCTCGGGGACCGCGGCCGGCCCTCCCGCCGCCCAGCGCCGAGAGAGCGGACAGCGGAGGGATTCCTTGGAGAAGCGGTGCGTCCCGGGGCGGCAGTCGTTGAAGAGAGACGCAGCGCCCCCGAGCCCCTGAGCTGACAGGGGCCAGAGAGCTGCCGGCATGGCCCCCGAGCTGCGTGCGCCTTGGCTGCTGCTCTTCACCTGGCTCCCGGCAGGTGAGCCTTGGGACAAAGTGGGTCTCACCCTGGGCCCGGGGAGACAGGAAGCCATTGTTGCCTGGCCTTGCAGAACTGGTCACAGGCAGGCCAGTGGAGGCCTGGGCCGCGCTCTGGCAGCTCTTGGCACAGGCGCCAGGAGGTGCGGGGACTGGCTCGAGTTTCTGCCTGTGGGAACCTGTTGTTTTCCTCTTTTATTAGCCCCGGCCTTTGCGAAACAGGTGCAATTAAGGAAGAAACCCAGAGCCTCTGGGCTTCCGTCCTGCAGTCTGTAGGCACTTCTTGGTCTGATAAACGTGGAAGCACCACTCTTTTCGCCCCTCATTACTTTGCCCTTTCATCGGATGCTCGCTTTTAGGTTTTCAATATGGTGACAGAAATGCCTTATGTCGCTCCTGGGAGCTTATAACGTGTTCTCAGTATCATGGGATGTTCGAAATGATTCCGAACCTATTTTACAGGACTGAACCGTGTGTCTCTTTGCTCATCATGTTCAGTGTCGTTTTTCTACTTTCTTTGTATCCACCCACTTTCCTAACTTTATCCCTTGTTCGTTCTCTTCCCATCAGGTGCCCAAACACCCACCCACCCCTCCCTGCTCTTAACCTTCCCACCGTCTCCTTCGGAAAGCATGGGTTTGTGTCTCAGTGTATCTCTTGGAAATGTGACAGGAGTACGTATCTGCAGGAGTAAAATCAGGTAGGAAAGGATAGCTGAGTGCTTGACTGTGCAGGACTTCCAGCCCTTTTCAGTTTGGGTGTAGGTGTGACCTTGCAAACAGAACAGTATGAGTTCCCTTGGAAATTTCATTTTACCATTCCCCACCCCCTCTTTTAGGAACAACTGCTTTCTCACCTCTAGGTTGTCAGTTGGAAGTCGGCTCAGTTTGCTCACAGACCAACTTGAGTCTTGCATTTTTCTGAGGGAAAAGATGTAATATGAAGGTGTGGGCAGAATTTCGTTTTTACCAGCTTGATAGGACTTGAAGACCACTCAGATGTAACTAAATCTCATTCAGCAAGATTCTACAATAGTTTAAGCTTAATGCTGAGAATAAAAAAGACGGAGAATTGCAAAAGGGTGAGAAAACTGGAAAATCAGTGTTCCTAAGATCCTCTGGCTCATGCCATTTTCTGCAAGATATGTGTCCTGTCAGTTGTCTGAAGTTGACCAGGGTAGATGTTGGACACATGGTACACAAGGAAATGGACCAAACCTCACCTAAGTTGAAGTGCCTGAAATTCCACCAGAGCAGTTACCCGCTTAGACTGTGACAGAAAAATCCTAAACATCCCAGCTTCTCACAGTCCTCTCTCCTTTGCCTTATGTGTTTAGCTCAAATTCCACAGCAACTAGGGGTCTCTGAAGCTGCTTGAGCTGCCTTTTCAGGAAAATCGAGGTCTACTCCCACCTCTGCCCTTTAGCACCCCATCCCCAAATTAGGACTTTGTAGCCAGCCATCATCCAGGTCAATAGAATAAGAAAAGAAGCCTTACAGACAAAGATCTTATTAGGATATAAACCCCAATCCTTAAATCATCAGCATAATGTTTTAAAGGCTATTTGATTCTTATGAAGAATATTGAACACTGAACATTTTTCAAATACAGTGATTATGACCAAAGGGTATATTCTTATAGTAAGCAGATTGCTAAATGGACAGGGACTTTTTTTTTTTTTTAAGATTTTATTTATTTATTTGTCAGAGAGAGAGAGAGAGCACAAGCAGGGGGAGAAGCAGGCTCTTCACTGAGCAGGGAGCCTGATGTGGAACTCGATCCCAGGGTCCTGGGATCATGACCTGAGCTGAAGGCGGATGCTTACTGACTGAGCCACCCAGGCGCCCCTGGGCAGGGACTTTAGAAAGTGGGGTTCCAACTGTTCAGGAAAGAGCCATGCAGTGTTAGTAGCAGGATGCTGAAGTGGTAAAATTCTACAAACTGCCGTGTTTCCTGCCATTCTTTAATTAGAAACCTACCTGCATGACCCGCTTTAGAACCAGAGAATGCTGAATTCAAAAAAGTCCGAAGTGAACATCTAATCTCACTTTTATTTCATAGGTGCAAAATTGACATTTCAACTGTTCAGACTCCAACACTTTGAGAGGAAATAACTATTTGAGCAGATATTTTCCCCAAATGTGTTTAGGAAATGTAAAAAAAAAAATACGAGGAAAAAAAAAAGCTGCATTCAGCTATTTAATGTGCATTTGGATTTTGCATCCTCAATGTTTGTGTGTCTCTGGTCAACTTAATTGCTGGAAGTCTGCAGTAAACAGGGATGATTATAGTACATATCTCAAGATTTTTGTGAGGATTAAGCGATATGAAGATTTTAAGACACTTAAGATAGTGGCTGAAACAAAGTGAGGGTTTAATAAATGTTAACCTTGGTGATAACAATACTCATGATTTAGACCCAAGGAGGACTTTTTAGAGCTAACTTTAAAGAAACAATTTAAGTGTCCCCTCCTCCTCCTTCCCCTATAGCTAAGAAACTGCAGTTAATAGTAAGGCAGATGGACTATCTGGAATTGAAATTCAGATTCTTTCTCTTACTAGCTGTGACTTCAGAGGAATTATTTCAATTCCCTTCATCTAGAAAACAGGTAAAATTCCTGACGAGCCCGTCACACCTCCCACTCTCCCATAAGGCCAACTTATGTTGGGGGGGGGGAGTTAAGATCAAGGACAGTGTCTACAAAATGGTCATCACTCAGGAAATACTGGGTCCCTCCCCACCACCCCCACCTCTTTATTTTTAGACCAAACTTCCTAAAATTCTCTAAGATCAAACTGAAAATCAAGTTTCTTCTCTCACTTCCAGTATCTGCCAAAGCAGTGCTTTTCAAACTTTTTTTTATATTTCTCACTAAGAAATACAGTTTATGTTGTAACATGTACACATATATAAGATTTATAAAACAGAAACAAAAATACACATACACACAAACCCATTACTATGCTGGATAAAAGAATAACAAATTGACATCACATATTATTTTAATAGCATTTAAATTAGTAGAAAATAGTCCCCAAATTTACATTAAATAGAAAAATCCAGTAAGTTGACTTTCTCAAGTTCTGCTGCAAATTGCATTATGAACTTTGGAAAACCCGAGAGTATGTTCATTTTGGTCCATCACCCTGTTATTTTCTGTTTCTAAAGAAGAGTTAACCCAGCTTCTGGTTAGCATCCAAGTTTCTGCAGTTGTAAAGTGTGGGCCATTAGTGAAAATATATCAGATTAGGATACTGGCTAGCTAGTCAGTGTGACCTGTGGTCCTGATGAAGCCTCTCAGGTCAGGGAGTCCTGGGAAGTTACCACAGTCCCTGTGCTCTGAGCTATGGAAAGATCTCTCGTCAGAGTTTCGGTTTGTTTGTTTTTGTACTTCTTCAAAGTATTTTTCTTTAAAAAGAAACTTTTAGCACACAAATGATACTTGTTCCTTAAAACAAAACATTAAGATAATCTAAAGTAAGTACTGCGGCCTTTTCCATTATTGGCTTATGGTTCTGATTACCTCCAGCCAGCCTCAAAGTTTATTCCTGGAGTGAAATTTTAGTTTTCCACCCAAATTCTAAAAGGGTGTGTCTCATTTGGGCTTCTATGAGTTTTTTAAGATTATAGAGTGGAGTTAACTCACAGATGCCATAGCTCTCAACTTGTAGTATCATTCTTCGGGAAATCAGCCAGCTGACTCCTAGGGGATGCGATTCTTAGAGAGCATATAGGCCAGTAATTTTCCCTTGGTGGTGGGGATAAAGTGTGGAGTCACGTTAAAGACTGAGTGACATCTCAACCCCCAATGTAGTGGATAGGAAAGTGGAACTTCTCAGGCTAATCAGGGTGTGGGTGGTGGATGGGAGCTGCCCACTCTGCTCCTTCCTTACCTCCATGGGGCCCCTGAAGTAGCTCCCCAGAATCCCAGGGCTCCGCTGAACTCAAGTACAAATCACACCCAGTCCCTGTCTGTCTTCCCCTCTGGGCCAGTTTTGCAGATAAGGAAATCTGTGTCCAGGAAGGTCACAGCCTTAGGCTGACACCATGGAGTTAGTTTGAGAGCTGAGACCAGAACCCCGGCATCCTCACTTTTAGTCCATGGCTCTTTCCCCTGTTTCATACCATGGAGCAAGTTTGTGTTGTCTAATTGAATCCTGGTATGCAGAAATAGAAATAGATTGCCTCCTGGATGTCTAACTAAATTCTATTTATTAGCCAACAAGGATGCCGGGGAATGAGATGCTGGGTAATTAATGTACCGTCTGGCTGGGTTTCTTTTAGCCCAGTACTGTATTATATCATGTCCTTGGGGAAGAAATAAAATGGTGTGCTTTAAGAATTAGGAAGACTTTGATCATGTGTCCTCTTTCTCTCATCTTTCTTTTTTTCAAATTAAGATTATTTATTTATTTGAGAGACAGAGATAACGACAGAAATAGGAGAGAGAGCAGGAGCAAGGAGGAGCAGGAGAAGCAGACTCCCCATTGAGCAGGGAGCCTGTTGCGGGCCTTGATCTGAGGACCCCAGGATCATGACTTTAGCCAAAGGCAGATGCTTAACCAGCTGAGGCACCCAGGTGCCCCTCATCTTTATTTCTGTAGTTTTCAACCTGTAAATCTTAGTGTAAGGTGGGGTCAGAGGAAGGCAGTTTTGACACTTTCTTCATTTCCCAAGCCCTATTAATCACCATGTTCTGTTTCTTAATCCCAGGATCTGCCCCCTCTTTTCTAATCCAGGTGATAAACCTCACACTAGCCTATTTTAAGCATCCTAACCATCTCCTTGCCTCGAGGCCTGCTACTGTCCCTGTCTCGTTCCAACCAGACTTGACCCAGATGACAGGTTAACCTACCTGGGTTCATCTTTTCCACTTCACACTAATCCTCCAAGCACCTCTACTAGATCTCCATAGCTTTTAAGAATGCATTAAAGCTCTTTGTTTGGATTTCAAGGCTCACTCATTCTGGCCCCACTCCTTCGGGTAGCCTTCTCCCCAGTGATCCGGGCGTGCTCCCGTACTCCCTCTCCATTGCAACACACTTTGATTTTTTGTCTGGCCATGCTACAAATGGTTAACTTTATTTGTTTTCTGTACTTTTAGAGTGCTTAAAATTTGCTCCAGGCAGTTTAGTCTGTCTTGTGTGAATTCTTTGTTCTTCTGTTCAGCAAATGTTTAATGCATACCACGTACAAGGCATGCTGGCAAACACGAGCTGTGTGGCCTTACACCAGTTACTTAACCTCCCTGAGGATTTTTCTCATCTATGAAATGGAGATAAAATAAGGCTTATCTCATGGGTGTTTTACGAAGGTTAAATGAGATAATATATTAGCACCTGATACCATGGCTAACAACATAGCAAGTGCCCAGTACATATGTTTCCTCCCCAGCATGGCCACATGCTTAGCACCGCCCTGAGCCTCACGCTATGGAGTAGCATACACCAGACCTTCGTTCAACATGGAATACATAGACGTAATTCCTCCTCTGCCCCAGCCCGCTTCTCTTTGTCCCCTTTCCCCGTCTCCTAATTCTCTCCATCCCTTACTTCTGGTTCACAGTCACAGCTACTCCTTCTTCCACTTGATCCTTTCATATTTGCACTGTTATCTAAGGAAATATAATAAGTACCGATGGCAAATAGACTTGGGGAGATAGCTTGTTCAGACATAAACTCTGATAGGATTAAACCTGTGTACTTTTTGTTAACCTGCTTAATGGAGCATAGGTGACTGGATACGTGAAAACACTCAAGAATTGAGACCTTCTGTCGGGAGTTAGCACTAGGCTACTGCCCCTTGCCTGGAAAGACCGTGCTCCCCCCGCTGCCTCCCACTCCTCTCCAGGCAGGACCCTTCATGTGTAAAGGAGGGGAAATGCCATTCAGTCCCCGGAAAACAGTTCTTAGTTAAAACAAAATTAAAAAAAAAAGTTTTGTATCTATATCCCTGTGTTGTACGGATAAAATATTCTAAAAACTGTATAACATCTTGCCCAATCTGATACGATACAGGGAAGGCAGACTGAATAAAGAAATATACAAAGATATGCATGTGTTTGGAACACATAGCATTTAATTGTAAAGATAATCTTCTTTTGTTGGTATGTTTTCTTTCAACTTTAATATAGGACGTAGTCCCCACTCCGCACAGCAGCGTCGTCTTGGAAAGTACTTCATGGTAAGAATCAGAGAATCGTCTTCCACTTCCCTCCTTCCTAGGAGCTCCAATATCTCATCTGAAGTTAGTTTCCACCCTTAAATGACAGGTTTCCCTCCCTCTTTCAGAGGAGACAACCTGAATGGGTTTGCCAGGGGACAAAGTGACGAAGCTTTAAAAGCTTTTAATGCCAGTTTACATTTGTATCCTTTTAATTCTTTCAAAATAGTTTTACATGCTGTTTTCAATTGACCTCAATCTCTAAGGTGGGCAAGATAAGTACAAATGATACAAATAAGAGCTAATGTTTATTCAGTGGCTATTATGTCCCAGGCTCTTTGCTAAGTGCCGGACATTTATTATCTCATTTAATCCTTACTACAACACTATCAGGGAAGTTTTGGTTTTTTTTAAGATTTATTTATTTTTTAATCCCCCTCCCATTTATTTATTTATTTTTAAATTCTTCTTTTAAATTCAAATTAGTTAACATATACTGTATTATTAGTTTCAGGGGTTGAATTTAGTGATTCATCAGTTGCATATAACACCCAGTGCTCATTACATCAAGTGCCTTCCTTAATGCCCATCACCCACCCCCCCCAGCAACCCTCAGTTTGTTTCCTAGAATTAAGTGTGTCTTATGGTTTGCCTCCCTCTCTATTTTCATCTTATTTTATTTTTCCTCCACTTCCCCTATGTTAATCTGTTTTGTTTCTTAAATTCCACGTAGGAGTGAAATCATATGGTATTTGTCTTTCTCTGATTGATTTATTTCACTTAGCATAATACACTCTGGTTTGATCCACATCATTGCAAAGGGCAAGATTTCATTCTTTTTGATGGCTGGGTAATATTCTGCCACACGCGCACACGTGCACACACATACACACACACCCCACATCTTCCTTATCCATTCATCTGTCAATGGACATCTGGACTCTTTCTATATTTTGGCTCTTGTGGACATTGCTGCTATAAACATTGAAAGATTTGTTTATTTTAGAGAGAGAGAGCACATGCATGCATGCGTGTGAGTGGGGAAGGGGCAAAGGGAGAGGGAAACAAGCAGATTCCCCACTGAGCAGGGAGCCCGATGCGGGGCTGGATTCCAGGACCCTGAGAGCATGACCTGAACCAAAATCACAAGTCAGATGCTTAACTGACTGAGCCACCCAGACACCCCTATCAGGGAAATATTATTATCATTCCAGTTTTGAATATAAAGAGGCAACCGTAGTTTGGAAGTAACTTGTCAGGTCTCTTAGCTGGTGGGGGAGTGGAGGCAGAATCTGAACTTAGGAAGTCAGTCTCCAGAATTGAAGTTTCGAAAAGAAAATGATAGAGATATTTAGGAAATCAGATGGCAGTTAGCTGAGGGAATGGAGATGCCACAGGATGAAGGACATTTAAGAATAGAAAGAGGGGTGCCTGGGTGGCTCAGTTGTTTAAGCATCTGACTCTTGATTTTGGTTCAGATCATGATCTCAGGGTTGTGAGATCGAGCCCCGAGCTTATGATTCTCTCTCTCCTTCTCACTCTGCCCCTCCCCCCACCTCAAAAAAGAATGGAAAGAAAATATAAGAATTTGAAAACAGTTTAAAGAGCACAGATCCAAAAAGGACATCTACCTTGTTGAATCTGTTCCTCTTTTCAGCTCAGATTCTGCTGTTCCTAGTCTCTTCTTGAAGACTTTACCTGCGTAGTAGTGTGCATGCCCAATGTGGTTAGTTTTACTGAGAAGTCCAAGGCTAAAGGACAAGAAGGATGGGAGGGTTTTGCCTTTAAGATGGGCTGTCCTCCTCCCAATCTGGAAAATCCTCCTGCTTTTTGAGTCTAGCACCAAACTTCCACTTTGAAAGTCAAGCTTGCCTGCGTGGGAGAGATGAGGTTTACCCAAACCAGCAAAACCAAAACTCCAGCAAAACCAAATCGTGAAGCTGAGAGGGCTTGGCTTATTATCATGTCTGAACCTTTGCCCATGTATATGAGCAGGACTGTTCCCACCCAGGGGGTTTTGTGAGGAGCACGGACCATGTGTGCACGTCACCTGGCACACAGTAGATGCTGAGATCCAGAGCAACAGCCGAGACAAAGGGGGCGAGATTTGCTGGTTGCTCAGTACCTGTTGTCCTGGGCCTCTTCCCTCTCTTCTTGCAGAAGGCAAGAGCACTGGGTGTTATATGCCCAACCTGAGAGCTGGGCAGGTTGCTGTGGGGCTGGCAGACCCCCGGAGAACATGTGAGTAAGCTCAGTATGGTCAAAATCATGGGAACCTGACGTATTTCAAGGCTTGAAATTCACAGAGGGGATGAAATCAAAGAGAGGGTGAAGGAATAGTACCCAGGCAAAGCCAGTGCTGGTAAAGGTGAGTCCTGTCACCGCAGGTGTGTATTGGCATAATAAAGGCATTCATGGAACGGGGCGGGAGCTGAGGGAGGACTTGGTAATGAAGGTGATCACCCTTGTCCCCGTTCTCCTCCCTCAGAGTGTCAGCTCCCCCAGAGAAACTCCTTTCCAAATTCCTTTCTCTGACTCCCAGCAAACTTGCCCTCCAGCCAGATGTCCCACCTCTACACAAATAATGTTAACTACTGCCCTTTGAATGAATTGCTATGTATGTCTAATTACCATTCAGCAAAACAAAGAATCTGTAGGTTATTAATCACAGTAGCAGAGTAGGGACTGTTGCCAGTTGTCCCCTGGCTGTCCACTCCAATTATTTGCAGGCTAATGAGTACCAAACATTGTCCTTTATTTAGAGAAGAACTGGGCAGAGTGGAGAGAGCACTGCTCAGGGACGGGATCTTGACTCTGACCTCCTTAGAAAGTGAACGAACACAGACAAGCCACTCATCTTTTCCAGTCTCAGATTTGTGGTGTGCAAAAATGGCCCTGATTGTTTTCTCCCAGGGGTCATATTTGGTGTGTAAAAGAAAATATTTGAAAGTACGGTGTGAACATAGGATTTTGTTTAGACCATAAACGGGTGTTTTTATCTCTGTTCTAATCCATATATTTACTGAGCCAAATAAGCTAGTGTTGACAGTGCCATCCTCATCGTCGTCAAAAGCTTACCTGTAGTGACTTCTCTTTGGTTAAAGCTGTGTTGGGTGAAAACTCCAAGGTCTATTTCAGGTCAGTTCTGGATAAAAGAAAGGGGGATGGTGAGAGTGGAGAAACAAAAATAATAAAGCAGATTACAAAACAATCCATGTTAGGCTTGAGATGCTAGTCACCAGCTCTTCCATTCTGATTGGACTAATTTCCAGGAATCTTACAGCTGGTAGAGGCAGCAGCTATTTTCCCCCAAACTGCTCAAGGCTCATTTTCAAAATGATAATCTTTATAGCTGGATGAGGAAGTCAACAGTCTTCCTTAAAAAATCCACTTTTGCCCTAGTACTCTACAGAAAAGTCTTCCGTGATTACCCATTAACTAGAAATAGATGCTTCAGTGAGATTTAGACTCCACCCGGTCTCCCCACCCCCAGTCACTACCACCAGCCCCGCCTTATTTATCCCTCTGTTTCCTCTAAAGCCAGGGGCTGGTTCCCTCCAGGTTTCCCAAGTAACTGCCCCTTCCTGATAAGGGACTCTGCTCTCTCTTTTCTTCTGTCTTGAAACTGTTTCTCTGCCTTCTTCCTATTTTTCATGTGTAATCTTCATCCTACCTGAGTGTTAGGGTCCAGCTTATATTTCTTTCTTCCATGATTCTTCCCTGCCCACAGGTCTCCCCCGCATTTCTGCAGACCCTCTGTCCAGCGTGCTTGTCACAGGCCCATCCTTATTTCAGCCCAGCCCTGGAGACAGTTTGGGTCATTTCTGGGGGCAAGGGCCTGTCCTGAGCTGCACCCTGTTCTTTCTCTGTGGATGTGAGGAAAGTGGGTACATGTGTCCATCATAAGGCACGGCTTACTATCTTACGAGGGCTGTGTCCCGAAGGTGAGGCAGGATCCAGAACTGCGTAGCCGTGGTCTTCAAGCCAGGCCCACCCAGCTGCTGTGTAAGGGGTGAGGGTGGGGGCTAAATGTTTGTTTGTGGGAGTATCTCAGTCAAAATGGGAACACGGGAACATTCTAACATGTTGGTTATGTGTGGACCTCTGACCATGCCCTCTGTGCCACTGGGTTCCTCATCAAGGCAGACCTGGAGCTGTGTGTTTGTAGCTTTGGAGGCTAGGGAGAGGGAGTTTCTAAAAAGACAAAAGAAAAATTCTTAATATCTTCAAGTCTTTTTAAATAAAATTTGTCACAGTCTGATCATTTTTATTAATTTTATGCTCAGGTTGGCCACCTGTCCTGCCAGTTTCTACTGTTAATATATTCTTGGTCATACATCCCTTTATTTGTTCAACAAACATTTACTGGGCGTCAAGAAGGTGATGGGTTGTGCTTTAGCAGTGAGTCAGCGACAGACTCAGCCGGCCTCCTCAGAGCCTGCAGTCAGCTGGCCATCACCAAGGCGTGTGAAACGAGCTGCCTGGGGGGGGGTGGGGAGGCACTTTGGGAAAACACGCAAGACCCCTCTCCCAGATTTACAGTCAGGGAAGGCTTCTGGAGGAGGTGAGGGTGCAGCGGAAGACCTAAGGCATACATAGTAATTAGCCTCGTAAAGGGAATGGAGTGGTGGCTAGTGCTCTGGGAGAGAGCTCCAGCCGAGAAGTCCACACGTGGGATGACCTCGAGAAGATGGTGATCCTGACACAGGAAGGAATGAAGCAAGTTCAGGGCGGCTGACACCCTGAGTGTGAGGTGGGCCTGGAAGGGAGGTGAGGCAGCAGAGAGAGGCTAAAGGCAGACCTGACTGGCTTCATAGGCCTGTTGAACTTCCCTGGGGAAATGGGGGAAACATTTTAAAGAAAGTAACATGAAAGTGATATATACATGTATTGGCAAGCTCACTCCAGTACATATATGGCCTTCTTTTAATATAGTTTCTTTATTGTTGTTGGATGTGTTAAGACTGTCAATGGATCACGAGATCCTGGCGAGTCATCCTTACTCTTTCTCTCCCCCATGTCTCCCATGGTGTCTGTGTGGTCCCCTCCTCCCCCACTGCCTGCCAGCCCCTAACTAGTCAGCTAGTGTGTTTACTTATTTGCATTGTTTTTATTATCCCATGAACAGAAGTAGGTCACCTCCCAGAGGCATGGTCTGTCTTCAGCATTGTCTCATGCTCTTGGCTGCAGGGTGCCTGTCTTTGCTGGTGACGGTCCAGCACACAGAGCGCTATGTCACCCTGTTTGCCTCCATCGTCCTCAAATGTGACTACACCACCTCCGCCCAGCTCCAGGACGTCGTGGTGACATGGCGCTTCAAGTCCTTCTGCAAGGACCCCATCTTTGACTACTACTCTGCATGTGAGTCCCTCCCCCCTCTGCCCACATCCCTCTGTGAAGCATGGTTATGAGGTCACTGGAATTATTTAGGATCACAAATCCTTATGAGAGGGAGCCACAAAGGTCACTTAATGCAGTCTCCTCATTTTATAGATAAACAACCCAGACAGATGAAGTAACTTATTTGAGGTCACAAACTATTTTATTTTAAGATTTATGTCCTACCTTGTTCTAAAAAAATATAGGCAGCTCAGACATTAAGTTTTTTAAAAGGCAGTGCCAGTCCCGCCTCCTGGCCCATTCCGGGTTGCGTGCCGGCACCCTGAGATGAGTGTGCAGTCTGCCTCCATTCCCCTTCCCACCTGGGAATGTGGACAAGTAGCCCCCTACATCCCCCAGGACCCCGAGGAGTGGCCGTTTGTGAACCTCCCCCCGCCCGCCACTGCCACACTCCCTTTTGTGGCCAGCTTTCCTAGTGGCCGAAGAAACTCTCCCAGTGGGCAAGAGCCCGCTGCAGCCCGGGAACACGTGCTCAGTGCTGCACAAACCGCCCCCCCCCAACCACGCTTAGCCAAGTCCTACTTCTCAGTAGCAGCCGCCCCACTCATGTCAGCTGTCCTCCCTGGAACCAAAGCTCTTTCTAGCTGTCTACCTCTGCCTCTGTCAAGGCACAGAGGAACCCAGATCCTCACCATCAGCCCTGGACAATTAAGCTTGTAGAAATTTTAGGGGGTACAATAGACACCCTTACTGAGGTGAAGAAAAAGGGGAGAGGCATCAGCTTTACCTCTTTTAGCCCTGACTAATGTCTTATAGCAAGAACCCCGATACCTAAATGTCTTAGTCACCCACTGGCATTGTCCCCAAAAGACACATCTCTGAATCAAGGCATGATTTCCGGGGGGGTTACTCTTCACATAAAGTCAGAAGGGAGGAGAGCCAGGGTAGTGGGCACTTGCGACCAGCAAATGTATTATAAGGGCAGGTGGACGAACCCTATGGGAGCCAAAGCTGGGGTGACCAAAACTGAAGCAAGGGTAGTTGGAATGGGAGACAGAGGCATGGAGCCAGGATTTGGAACTGATGGCCTTTTAGACAGGTCTGGATCTTGCTGCTCAACGGTAAAAATGCAGACTCCCAGATTCTCACTCCAGACCCACAGAATCAGAATCTTCAGGTTGAGCAAGAGTCCCAGTAGACACATGAGCTCAGGATAAAAATGAGAAGCTTCACGGCTCCAGGCAACAGTAAGGGCGCCCTTCTTCACAGGAATTCCCCGTGGCTGTGTGACTTGGCTGTGTCCTCTTTCCTCAGCGTACCAGGCAGCTTTGTCCCTGGGCCAGGACCCATCCAATGACTGCAATGACAGCCAGCGGGAGGTTCGCATCGTGGCTCAGAGGCGGGGGCAGAATGAGCCCGTGCTGGGGGTGGATTACCGGCAGCGCAAGATCACCATCCAGAACCGTGAGTGCAGGGGAGGCGGCAGCGATCCGGGGGCGGCGAGAGGTGCAGACATTGGGCCTGGGCGGCTGAGTCATAGTGGGGATTTCCCTTTTTTCTTTTCTTTTCTTTTCTTTTTCTTTCTTTCTTTCTTTCTTTCTTTCTTTCTTTCTTTCTTTTTCTTTCTTTCTTTCTTTCTTTCTTTCTTTCTTTCTTTCTTTCTTTCTTTCTTTCTTTCTTTCTTTCCTTCCTTCCTTCCTTCCTTTCTTTTCTTTCCTCTTCTTTTTTCTTTTCTTTCTTTCTCTTTCTTTCCTTTCTTTCTCTCTCTCTTTCTTTCTTTTTTTGTTGCTGTTTATTTGTTTGTTTAAGGAAAGTGCCAGATACATAGAATGCTGTACCACTATCTGAAGTCACTCCCCCTGGAAATTGGTCTCTGGATGAGAAGGTGTCCTACAGCTTTGGCTAAAGGTCTGGGAGTGGGTGGTTTCTTTTGCTTTTTCATGGCCCAGGTGTGGCTCAGGCTTGTTTGCTCCCTCCCATAAATTGCTCTCAGGGCCTGCATGGACCCTAGGCTCCTGAGTTTCCCTCTGGCCACTCCTGTTGTACATGTCTAAGGGGCTTCCAAGTAGATGGCTACCTGGAGACCATCATTGCCCATTGGTAGAGGAAAGAGCATTAGCCTTAGAATCTAAAGACCTGTCTGGGTCTCTTGTTGCTTCCACCTGCTAGCTCATGGGCCGGTAGCAGACATTTTCTCTGGCCTCTGTTACCTCATCTGAAAGATGGACATAATGGTCTCTGTCTCCATACACCAAAGTAAATATCAAATGTGATATCTCAGAGCTATGTGTAAAGCACATTTATTCTTTGTGCCTAGTACAGGGACTGGTGGTTAGAGCCCTCAGTCTTCAGTCAGACTCGGGTGTGGGTCCCCATTCTGCGCTTAAAGGGTATGCGAACTTGGGCAAGTCCCTTCAGTTTTTTTAGCCTCAATTTCTACAAAATGGGACTTGCCATAGTACTACCGATCTCCTGGAAAGTTGTCAGCATTAAGCGTGATGATATGCGTAAAGGACTCAGCAAATATGAAGTGTGCAGTGAGCTTTGGTTACGATCACTGAGCGCACTTTTGGATGGATGGGCTAGGGCCCCACCTTCCTATCTTGCAATCCAGGATTGCCGTGATGGATTATATACAGAGTTCAGAACCTGTTTCAATGAGCTTCACGTGCAGTGTTAAATAAATATTTGCTGATTAAAAGGGGAAAAAGAAGGGAGAATACATGAAGCAGGCCACTCAGGGTACCTGTAAGCAACAATGTGAGGAAATCAGTAAATGCTCTATGACCGTTTAAAGGTAGATCACTTAAAGGGAACCAATTTAACATTTGCTTCCAAATTTGTGTCTAATACTTTGGCTGTAATATTTAAGTCTCCTTTCACACACGATCTCTGATTTCCCCAAGCCAGCCCGTAAACTCTCAGCCTTAAGGAACATCTGTCCCCTTCTGGTCTCTAGGTACATTCTTAAGGACTCGGGGTGGTTCTGTTTTTCCCAGAGCCTACAGAATTAGCCCTCATCTGACTCCAAAGTTTAAAGTCTCTTTAACTGGCAAGTCTCCTTTATAGTTTTTGAAGGATGAAAGTCCCCACAGGTGACAGTCCCCACTTTTCTTTTTTTCTTATTTTGAGTAATACTATCCACCGTCTGTACTCCCAGTCATGTTTGGATCAAACTCTGCTTCTCACTTACACTCATGGAAAAGCAGTATTTCCCCTTGGTTTTTATTTCTACCTCCGTACTTGTCATGACTTCTGGAGCCCTTGTTTTCTGACACTTTATGCTGGTGCGTGCATCATTTGAGATGACCGTGTCAAGTCAGTTCTTGGATTATTTAAAATATTAACATACCTGAATGTCCTCATTACTGTGATATCCCTAAAAAAATCTTTATGTCTCTAGTAAAAATTGGGGCAGATTTTTAATGCGCATTAACATTGAGAGAGAACTTCCTCCAAAGCATTTTTACCATTCTTCCAAGTCTGGGGTAAGCTTGTTTCTGAGAAAGGTAGTGTGTTTGGAAAATCATGGGTAGGAAAAAATCGTAGAGATTGACGCAGAAAGAGAAGGAAACAGAAGTTGAAGGTAGCTCCAGTGGTGCATGACCTTGAATTTTTGTTTCATTTCCTCAATGAATATTTTTTGACAAACAGATAATGAAGATAAGAATTATAGATGGGACTGCCATCTCTAATTGCGTGTCCATGTGCACCTTTAAGAGAGGATAGGAAATCATGCCTTTGTTCTGGATGGCCACATCCATGATCCAAAGTTATATGACTGTGAGAGAAAGTTATATCCCTGGGAGGCAATGTAATGTGTACCTCACCCACTCGGAGAGCTGTGGTGGGAATGAAATGAGGTCATGTCCAAAATCCATTCAGGGTACCTGGTAGGGCTCAATGAATGGTCAGTACTGTTTGGAGAAAGAGGAGGGTCTCAATGAAAGGACTTTGAGGCCTTCCTCTCCTCTACGAGGGGCCCCCTTAGGATGTGGAAGGACAGTGCTGGGTCTTTAAGCCCTAGGTCAGAAACCAGGGCCCTCTCCTTTAACCCCTGGCACTTTCTCCCTCCCTCCCTCCCTGTAGGAGCAGATCTGGTGATTAATGAAGTGATGTGGTGGGACCATGGAGTGTATTATTGCACCATTGAGGCTCCCGGGGACACGTCAGGAGACCCAGATAAGGAGGTGAAGCTCATTGTCCTGCGTAAGTGCTGCTGGAGCTTTCTCTTTAGCACCCCCATCACTGTGACACTTCTACACACAGAAAAAAACAGAAGCAAGGAAGCCCAGGCTGTTGTTGGATTGCCAACCTCTGAAGGTCCCTTACCAAAGCTAAACTTTTTTTTTTTTTTTTTGCCACTATATTGATTGAACGTAACCTATAGGTCAAGAGCTGCATTTATTAGCCCTCTAGAAAGTCAGGCCTGGAAGCATTCACCAGCATACTTAGTTAGCTTGCTCTTGGCGTCTCCCCTGCAGACTGGCTGACGGTGATCTTCATCGTTCTGGGCGCCCTCCTCCTGCTCCTGCTGATCGGGCTGTGTTGGTGCCAGTGCTGTCCTCAGTATTGCTGCTGCTACGTCCGCTGCCCCTGCTGCCCTGGCCGCTGCTGCTGCCCTGAGGCAGGTGAGAGGGGACAGACAAGCAGGAGGATGGGGTGACTCTGCAGACTGTCGTCCCAGATAGATCTGCTTCACACACCAGGCCAAAACCTTGAGTCCTTCCTGGTTCTCCTCCATGCCCTTCTCCCATCACAGGCTCAGAGGTCTTTGACCTCAGCCTGGAAAATGATGCTCCAGGAAGTTGTAGACCCAAGGGGGAAGACTTCTGCCTGTCTACATCCTAGCCTGTCTAAGGCCTCCTTCCAGTGGTTCTGCCTACTGACAGCATTTCCTCAGTGGCCCTGATAAGCCTGTGCTTAGTATTTGCTCCTAGCACTCACCTTGGTTGGATGTGGCATGGCTGGAGTGGGTGGTTTGAATGTAGCAGTGAGAGAGGAGGCCATCCCTTAGAGATGACTTGAAAAGAACAGACAGAGGAGAAAGGTGTTCGAGCAGTGGTTCTTAAACTTAAGAATCACCTAGGGCTTGTTAAAACTTAGCTGCCGGCTCTACCTCCAGTGTTTCTGATGTAATTGTTTTTGGGTAGGCCTAGGAATTTGTATTCCCAGAAAGTTCTCAAGTGATGTGATGCTGCTGAATGGTGGGCCACACTTCAAGAACCTCTTTTTAGATGAAGGAAGGAGGTTTAGATGAAGGAGAGAGAGAGAGCAGAAGAAGAGCTTAATGTGATCTTTCTTTTGGCTGAAATTTGACCTTTTAAAACAGAATTATGACGTGTCCTAAAAAATTTGGTTGTGGAATGCCAATATTTTTTGTAGAAAATTATTCTATAAAAATCTTTTCTTAATAAATAGATGGAGTGGGATCAACTGCTTTAAATGGAAGGAGTTTTGTGTTCTTAAAATAACATTTTTCCCCTGATGATGTAAGTAAAGTATTACATTGTAGAAAATTTTAGAAATTCGGAAAAATGTAAAGACTAATCTGAGCCCTCAGAGATAATCACTCTTATCATTCTACCAGTTCGGTTCATTTGAACAGAAATTTTTTTAAAAAAGAGATAAGGAATTACCTCTTAAGATAGAAACAAAACTTGATCTACGATGTCAAGAAGGTCAATGTCCTGTGTCTGGTTTCAGGCCTGTGTTCCAGGGTTGTTGTCTTACAGGAAAAGAGAACTAACTTTTATTGGATGTCTGCCATGCGTAGGCCCTTTGCATATATTTCCCTGTATGAATCCTCACAACCCTAGAAGGCTGTATCATCACTACTTAACAGATGAGGGGACTGAAGGTCAGAGTGGTCACAGCTAGTAAGTAGCAGTGGCAGTATGGTCTTGAATCCGGGTTCATCTGACTTATGAGTGCCTGAATTTCACACAGTAGAGGCTGCCACAGCCTCTATGTGGAGATTACAGTGGCTTGGCAGAGATGCCAGATGACCTCCTTAAAGAGAGAAAAAAATAGCAGAGAACTCGGCATTGGGCTGTGGGACTTCCTACCTCTCGAGAGCCTCTGGCAGAGATGCTGTGGAGAAGTCAGTGTCACTGGAGTTGTAATATGCAGGAAGTGATGAGAAATCACTCCCAATATGCTTTCGTAGAATCCCTAGGTCCGTGGGGTACTAAAAACAAGCAGGACTGAGGATAAGGCCAACACAAATGATAAATGTACCCACTGTTTCAGTAAGCTGATAAATGGGTTCTGGGGGAGAGTGGTTTCTCCTAAGTGGTTAGAGTTCATTTAGAAGAACTGGTAGCATAAAGAAATGGAGGCCACAAGTAAAGATCCCTGGACTTGAGCAAATGAGGTCACTTTCAGAGTGAGTCACTACGGCAGACTGTCCTGAGAATTCTGAGGACAAGAAGAGAGTACATGGAGGGGGCAGAAGTTGTTAAGGAGAACTCTTGGGTGAGGAAAGGGGTGTGTGTGATTGTTGGTTAGAATAAGATAACCCCAAGCATATTTGTAGGCAAAGAACCAAGGCCAGTAGGAAAGGAGTAAAGTGAAGCCTTATGAAGTGAGATTCTCACCAAGCAGGTGGAACAGGTGGGAGTGACATGAGGCCTACAGAGAAAGGATTACCTTCAGAAAGGAACTGAAGTGCAGCCTGACCTCTGGAGAGAGAGAGAAAGTCATTAAAATGTGGGGGATGGTCCAAGTAGAAGGGAAGAAACTGAGAGATCTCACACCAACCTGTCTCAATTTCGGCAAATCAAAATTCTAGAGGCAGAAGGGAGCTTGAGAGTGACGTCAGTGTTTCTTGACCTTCTCTGACCGCAGCCCACCTCCCTAACTTGGTCCGACTTTCCAGTGAGTTAATAGAGGACCAGCAAGAAGAAAAATGAGAATGACACCAAATTTTAGTAACCCTTGACAATTCACTTAGTACTGGTAAATGACCCACAGTAGAACTCAAAGATGTAAGTCATTGAAGCTGGACCCTAGATCGGTTACTGGCCATCCTCCCCACAGAACCTCTAGGCATAGCTTGTAGTAGGCCACAGACCATGCTGGGTATCTCTGATCTGTGCCACCCACCTCCCCATCCCCCTTACAGCTGAGGGAAGTAAGGCTAGAGAGACTTCAGCACAATCACGCACAGTTTGGCAGATCGTGGACTAGACATAGGTCTCTCGATTCCATGCCCAGGGCTGGTTCCTCTTCCTCAACCAATATGATGTCATCAGCTGAGAGTTCATGGGGAGGGGAAGTCATGAGAAGTGGGGAATGTTTAAACTGCTCTTGAGGAGGGAAGTGGGCTCGTGAGATCAGTCAAGGGAAGCCATGTTGGGGAGTGCTGTTCGAGCGAGGTCAGTTGTCTGGCTGTGCAGTCAGCACCGGGACCAGAAGTGAAAGCTGAAACGGTAAGAGTTCAAGCTCATGGGATTCTAGGAAGCTCCTAAGGATGTCACTAAAATGACTAGCCGGTCAGGTTAGCAGGGACTGGTTGTACGGGAAAAAGTGAGAGGACTGTGTGACTATGGGTCAAAAGAGGGTAAAGAATGAGTTCTGTAAGAGTGGAGAGGGGCTGGTAAGGGATGGTAAGCAGTTACAGGCAAGTGCAGTTGGAAAGCTTTGGGCACCACGGACGATGCTGGCTGCAGGGAAGGAGAGGCTCGGGTCTCTGGAGGAGGGGGAGGTGTGTGCCAGCTCTGTCACGAAAGAGACGTCTCAAAGAATATGCCCCACGTTTTCCTCAGAAATGAAGATAAATATGCCTTTGGTGGTCTAGTCTCCAAATGTGTACTTTTGTTTCCTATGGGATCTAAGGCAAAAGAAGGGACTTATTATAACAATGTATTATGACAGTGAGAGCCACTGTCACGTGTATTGCTTCATTTAACCTCCAGAACTTTAAGAAATAGGTATTCCTATCCTTAGTTCACGGAGGAGGAGCCAGGGCCCAGAGACTCTGGAAATTCACTCAAAATCACACAGCTGGTTCATGTTGGGATTCACACTGAAGTCCGTCTGACCCTCAAAGCTTGTATTTAAGGAACCTTAACCCTGAGGACCATAGTTCTCAGAAGTTGTTGAGAATCCTCAATAGTCAACTCCAGTTGGGCTGCCTGCTTTAGTATTAAGGAGCTGGTGAAAAACATAGCTTGCGCTAGACCGAAGGACGGTGCTTGGGAGTGGGATCTAGGAATCTGTATTTTTAACTAACTCCTTAACATGGTCAAGGCAGACTTTACTCCACTGAGGTTCAGATATAACTTATTAGGAGTCTTTTGAGGCTTAGCTACTTTCTCCATGTCTCTTATTTTATTGCCTGATTCCCCACTAGGTGAACAGCAGAAAACCCTGGTATTCCCAGGGGACAGCAAGGCGCGGGAGAAGCTCAGAGACTCTGTTTTCCACTCCCATCTCAGCAGTTCCATTACATCAGGGAAGGCGGGGCCCTGGGGGGAAAGGGTGTGGCAGCTAAGAAGAGAGCAGATGCATTCATCTCCGGAGTATGGAAAATTTCACAGGAAAGCTCATGGAGGATCCGGAAGGGTCTCTAGGGAGTTATCTGTGCAGAGGGTCCTGTTAGTTAAAAAAAGTCATTTGGGGAACAAGGAATAAGCCCAACTTTCCCTTTGTCTACTGTGGAATTGGGGGAGTAGGAGAAGGAAGTGGCCAGGATTCAGTTAGGGGGTTGGGGAGTGGGTAGGGTTGTTCCCAATAGAGTCAGATGCCCCAGGCCTTAGAGGCAGAGACTAGTGTGGAGTGGGTTCTGAAGTATGGAGCTGAGTTGGAGAGAAATAAAGCAAGGAGGTACCACTGTGGGAGGTGTTTGTTTTGTTTTGCTTCATCACAGAAGTAAAGGAGAGTCTGTGGACTCAGTGCTTTGGCAGGAGGAGCATGGGCTTGGGCGTCAGAGAGGGACCTTGAACTGGGAAGTCAACCTCTGTGCACCGAGCTTCTTCATCTAATTCCCAATGAGAGACTGCTCTGAGGATTCGTCAGCTTACGTACAGTGACTGGCACATGGGTAGTAAGCAGGGCGTCTGTGTGTGCCGATGGTGGCACATGTAGGGAGCTGGGGAGGCAGCGGTGAGCCAGAGCGAGAGGAAAGCGCGAGGCAGCTGGGGGAGCCGCTCTGTTTGCATCTGATTTCCTCCGGGCTGGGCTGCGATGCACGGTCAGGGCTGCGGCTCCGGGCATGTCTGAGGGCTCAGCTGCAACCACTTCTGGTTGTGCTGGAAGCGTGTTTCACACCGGAGCCCCTGGGTCCAGATGGCCATTCAGCTGCTGGCCTCCGCAAATCCCCGACCCTTTGCGGCAGGGGCCAGATTGCCTGTCTTGTGCCGCTTGCACTGTGCCGGGAGGAAGCATGGGGCAGAGCCCAGCCCGGCTGCTTTGGAGGGGCCACAGGGCTTGAGGAATGCAGCAGGAGGTGGAAGTGTCAAGCGCGGGGCCTGAGGCAGGCATTTCCTGCCCTGGAACACACAAGTACCTTTCTTATACGCATGGATAGACAGAGACCTTGGGAGACAGTTACCTCAAAATAGAAACGCATGAACCAAACCAGCTGAATGCTTTGGTTTCTAATTTGCACTCACAGGGGCAGAGGGGAGGGGAGAGGAGAGGACTGTGTGCTTGCTTCACACAGGCTGCACCTGGGGGACTAGAGTGACATGTGTATGGGTTCCTTGTGCTGCTTTTTTATAGGATTTTCTTTACCCTGAAAGGAAATGGTATTTCCTTTCTCCCTTCTCTGCCTTCCCGGCACCCCTTAGAGATTCCCCCTACTTAGGGAAAACCCCAGCACTTACTGAGATAAGGAAAAGAGTAGAAAGGATCCACTGGGATCTACTTCAGCTTTTTGCATCTCTTGCCTCCCTCCCACCAGATCCTCCCCGCAAGGGCTGGTGTGCCAGCTAGAAGGTTCTTCAGTCTCCTTCCCTTTACCAGTAATTCTGTCCAGTGACCTCAGCATCTACATCCTTTTTGTTGTTGTTGCTTTCCTTTTTCCACTCTGAGCAGGCAGCCCTGAGCTTCCCTGGCAGCCCCTGCCTCACAGCCCCCTCGAAGTCCTTGGTGTCTGCATCTTCTATATTTGGCCTGTGACTGAAGGCCTTGTTGGCCTGGGACCTGAGGTTTCATCGCCTACTGATATCCATGTATCTACCTGCATCTTAGGTGAACCTGGGAATGGCAGGATGGTGCAATGTTTCCAAAACTGGGAAGTCAGGTATTACAGGCATACTTTCCTGGCTTGCATTGCCAGTTTCTTGCCAGATGACCAATTGGTCACTGCTCCCTTAACTCTGGCTCCTATGCAAGATAGATTAGAAACCGGCCTCTTAGCAAGGCCGCTGGGTAGAGAGAAGTGAAGTGGGAGGTGTGGGGCTTGTCCTGGCTGAGGGTCTGCATTTCTCCTTTTTCCCCTGCAGCCCTGGCCCGCCACCGCTACATGAAGCAGGCTCAGGCCCTAGGCCCTCAGGTGATGGAAAAACCACTATACTGGGGGGCGGACAGGAGCTCCCAGGTCTCATCTTATCCAATGAACCTGCTGCTGCCGCGAGGTAACCTTGCCAGAGATTTGGGGTGGGAGAGGGCAGAGGGCAAGGGTAGGTGCATGGGCTGCATTGGGGCCTTCGAGAGGAATATAGTGGGTATCTGTGGTTGTGGACGGGGACGGGATGGACGCAAAACGCAAGCTGATCAATGTGGCACTTTGGTGCCCTGGTTCTGAGGAGCATGTTTTGAGCCAGCAGTTCTGCATGTTCTTATCCTTGTTTCTATTTAGATTTGTCCCAGCGATCCAGCCTCCCACAGATGCCAATGACCCAGACCGCCGCTCACCCTCCCATCGCCAATGGTGTCTTAGAGTATTTGGAGAAAGAGCTGCGGAACCTCCACCCCGCGCAGCCTCTGCCGCCGGACCTCAAAGCCATATCTGGCCAAGCCTGCAGCATGTTGTCCTCCCTGGGCTCTGAGGTTGTGGAGCGCAGAATCATCCACCTGCCCCCGCTGATCAGAGACCTGCCGTCCTCACGGAGGACCAGCAACTCCTCCCGCCAGCAGTGGCGCAGCCCAGTTCCCCCCGGACCCTGGGATCTGAGGGAGGGGAGAAGGCAGCCCCATTACCCTGATTTCCACCAGGAGCTTCAGGACCGGGAGCCTAAAAGCTGGGCGTTGGAGGGACGGGAGCTGAACCAGCTCAGGAGGGGAAGGCACCACCGCTCCAGGCCACACGGGTCACCCACGCCCTGGTCAGACAGGGACAGCCTCAGTGACGGCCCCTCATCAAGTGAGGCCCGCTGGCGGCCCGACCGTCCCCCTGTCCGGAGCCGCTCCCCAGACCGACCACGCAGGGCCAGCCCCCGGGAGAATGCCCGGAGGCCCCCGAGGCGCAGGCACCGCAGCTACTCCCCTCCCTTGCCTTCCGGCCTCAGTTCCTGGAGCTCCGAGGAGGACGACAAGGAGAGGCAGCCTCGGAGCTGGGGAGCCCCGCACCGCCGCAGCTCCCACTCCTCACACTGGCCTGAGGAGAAGCCACCCAGCTACCGCTCACTGGATGTCATGCCAGGCAAGAATGGCAGGAGAGAAGGGAGTGTGGAGAGGCGCTCGGTGAGCCTGGGCATCCTGCCGAGGGTTGGGCATGGGCAGAGTGGGGCTGGGCCACAGCTGACACAGGCCACCCACATGCCACCGGTGAGGGTACCTCCTCCTTGAGCTTGTCCCGTGGGCGCGGTGAGACCTCTCGCCAGAGCTAGAAGGGGCCCAGTGCATGCAGAGCGTGGAGGAGGGCTGGATGCTTGATGCTTAAAAAGGGCCTTCTCATCCTCAGACACAAGACAGTCTCGTGAGGCAGGGTTCCCCCATTTCACAGATGAAGAAACGAGGCTCAGAATAACTGAGCGCCCGTGAGTAGTGGAGCTAAGACTTAAATGCAGGTTTCGTGGCTAAGGCTTTACTTCCTGTCATAGCTGCCTGCCTTTACTTAGCAAGCCTATTTCCATACCCCAGTTTAGACCGTGCAGCCTGACAGAGGACGTTTGTGCCACTTCTGGGGGCTGCAAGTCAGTGTGCAAGGCCCTGTATTCGAGGATGGGGCCCTGTGAGACCCCCAGAAAGAATCCTTTTTTTTTTTTTTAAGATTTTATTTATTTATTTGACAGAGAGACAGCCAGCGAGAGAGGGAACACAAGCAGGGGGGAGTAGGAGAGGAAGAAGCAGACTTCTAGCAGAGCAGGGAGCCGGATGGGGGGCTTGATCCCAGGACTCTGGGATCACGCTCTAGGCGGAAGGCAGACACAACCACTGAGCCACCCAGGCGCCCCTCCCCCCCCAAAGAATCCTTAAACTGATTTAAAACAAAAACAAAAACACCTCATATCCCAAATATGGGCCAAACTTTAGGGTTCTGGAACAGGCAAGGCACCAATGGGTGCCAGTCATAGCTTACTAGCCTAAAGGCGCACAAAGAGGGATCATGGCCTTATAAGCCTTAAATTTTTTTAAGGATGTGACTTAAAAAATCATTTCATAGTTGATATACTGAAACGATGGTATTCCCTTAATGTCACTTTGTGAAGTTATGCTGCCATGGCTCAAAAATATTCATGAACTGCCTTCAGAGTCAACTTAAATGAAAATTGATTTCTCTATGTGACCAAAATCCTTTTCTGTTTTGCTTCCTTTGAGATAAAGGGATATGTAGTAGGCTTTGAGGGAAGTTCCCAGAGTAGAGAATATTATAGGAAGAATTTTAGTCTCCCATACACTTCCAAAGATATTTGGAAGTGCAAGTTCTGCTGTGATTTGTTTAAAAAGCAATCACATGCATGAGTGTGCAAAGAAGCAGGCACCTTATGGGAGCTGTAGTGCTAGCCTTTCTAGAAAAGAGCCTTGGTGAGAGAGTAATTCATGAGGAAGGTAGCAAAGGCCTGCAGGCAGTTCTAAAATAATGGCAGTTCTCATAGACTCCCAGGAAAGACACAAAGACCAGTAACAATGAAACGTAGTAGTATCCTTACTAAGTGGTACCTAACTATGGACATTGATGCCGTATTCCATTTAACCCTCACAACACCCTGTGAGGTTTGTACTGTTATCTTCATTTTATAGTGGATACAACTCTTTCTTCCATGTTACCAATAGGAAAATTACATTCTGAAAGGACACCTGGAACCAGTTAAACCATGACAACTGCTGCTATTTTAGTCATAGAGTGACTAAACTGTCTCTTATCTTCATTTTAACAGAAAAAAAAAAAAAGAACTTGAAAGGCAGATTTTGGCTCCAAATCCAAACCCTATCTTTGAAGTTCTTCTTCATTTTCTTCTCTTTAAGTGAAATTATGTGGTTTCCTATAGGAGAGAGAAGGGTAAAAGGAACACCAGCTATGTTCCAGACATTGGGATAAGCCTTTTCCAAACCTTATTTATTTAATCTTTGCAACAACACGTGAGGCTCAGTGAGATTGGGTATCATGCTTGAAGTCACACAGCCAGTAGACAGTGAAGCCAGAGTTTGAGCACGGATAGCCCTCTGACTCTCCCTTTCAGTAACTTCGTGCGGCCTCATTCGAAAGAAACAAGAATCATTTGGGGCAATGATGTTTTCCTGCTATATTTCTTCCTGGTAACTTTGTTTCTTCCTCATTTTCTGCAAGTATTACAGCTTCCTTTATCATTAAGGTGTACACACCACTAATTCTACCACAAGCAAACCAAATTTTCTGTTGTAAAGTTGCTCATGAGATGCAAAGATTTCGCTCAAGATCATTTTGAAAGCCTTCATTGTTTTGGATTTCTCTGAGCTTATCTCCCAAAGAGTTAGTTACTTTATCACATTCAACTGTCTACTCATATTCTGAGTGACTACAGGCCCAGGGCCATGGCTGGCTTTAGAAAGTTGGTTTGTTTGAAGGGCACAGTGTTTTGTTTATAGTTTGAATTTTGAATGCCTTCAGTGAAGCAAAAGTCTCCAGGGCCAAAGTCTTACTCTGCTGCTCTCCTCGGTGGGTCTGGACGCTTGCCGCACACTTTGCTAATCTCTGAAGTCTTCAGAGCTTGGAGCTAATGTCAGAGATCATAATACAATTGGGCCACCAGATGGCAATCTTTGATTATGTATAATAAAGTTTCTGTTTGTTCCTTGAGTTAATAAATGTATCACTATTTTCTTAAGCTTTCAGCAGTTACAGCTTTACCATAACTTTTTATGAAATATTTATTAAAAATACTTTATTAAATATTCCGAGCTGTATGCTTAATCAAAAAACCTTTTGGCTTACATGGAACCTTCTGTCTGAAGAATAATGTTTAACAAGTAGATACCGAGGAACAAGGGCTTCCATCCAAAATAGGTAAGAACAATTCTCTGCACAGTGCACATGAGAAAATGGGAGTATGTTGAGGAATCTCCCATTTGACTACAGAATCAGGATTCCAGCAGAGACCTGACCTCAGGTCTGCTGGTTTTGTTTTCTTTTCTTTTGTTTTTTCACTCCATCGAAGGCCACAATCTCAGAAATGTAAGAAACTGTAATGTCAATTTTTAAACTCCTGTGGTTTCAGACTGGGTTACCCCTATGCTTCTGGCCTCCTTCAAACTGAATATCTTTCTTCCCAGTCTTGCCCTACGAGAAAGAGCTTCCCAAGGCATTTCTGGTTTGTTGCAAACTTGGCCTGCACCCACCTGTTCTAATACAAAAGAAAACTGCATTCCTTCCTCTCCAAGTTAAACTCAAACTTGCAGTAGAGAATCCAAGATTTTTTTTCATTTTTCTTGACTCAACAAAAAAAAATTTTTTTTGCTCAGTATTCTTAATCTTCTACTTTTAATACAATGCCTATTCCTTGATCATGTCTGGGTTTTTCTTCAGCAAGCCCTGCACAAGTTCCTTTTGTCCCCTTTCATTGCTTTCCCTTGTATCAGAGGATATTCATCCCATAGCATTTTGATTAGAAGCCACGCCCCCTAAAACTCACTTTCCTATAACATAATAAAAAATTATTTAAAAAAATAATAAAACTCACTTTCCTGATAAAATGGAAACACAACTTTTTTTTACAGTAACATGAATGTATATACACATGTATTTAATAGTATGTTTTGGGACAGATATCTTGTTTTGCCACTTCAAATAGGATATTAAAGGTCACAATCATGGACTACAGCTGTAGATATTCAAAACTTAGATAGAGATGATCCCCTACAATACGTAGTTAGAGAAATATCAGAAATGTAGACCTTGCCCTGATAGAATAAGTTGAAAAAGCCGAAAGATCAAGTGTACTAACTTCTGAAGAAAATTTACTGAGTTTGGTCAGAAAGAGGTAGCTAATGATCTTTGAAAAATAACTTGAGAGAAATACCAAGGTATGAAGCTCAACTTTTTAGAAAAGGGCTGAGAAGGAACAGTTCAGGAGAATATGAATAAGAAAAGAAGAACTGGGCCATGTCTTCATGAACAAATGGTAGGGAGATGCATCAGCTGATGAATGGACAGGGTACTTTATTTCAGTCTAAGGGAGACTTGAAGGTGTTAAAATCAGCAGGAGGCAAAGTGAATGAGACTGTAAGAAATTTTTAAACATTAAATGTAGTTGAGGGAGGCTCCAGGGAGGTATGAAAGAAGAGTAACCTAAGCCTGGGGAAGAGACTGGCTTCATGAGGAATCAAGAAGTATTTTTTAGATTCAGTTATGCTGTCCCAGCATCCACTACTCACCTAGAATTTGTACCAGAATCAAGTGCACCTTGTATGTTGTATGCATATACAATAGATCCCAGCTGACTGGATTCTTTTGTGTTCTATTCCCCAGGAGAGAGACAGCTCCCGTAGTGGAAGGAGTGTGGTCATTTAGTCACCGGGCACAGCACTACTTCTATGGCTATTTCTCAGCTTCCACATGTCATCAGCATCACCCAGATTTCCAGCTGACTTGGGAGGGATACTGCAAGTCCCTATCTAACAGTTTTGGCTTAGATTCTGAGAAGAAAATAGAAAAATATTAAAAACAAGAGTTTGAGGAATTGATGACTGTAGTGTTAGCCTTGGCTCACACTCTACACATTTAGAGTATCTGACTTGGAATAGACCCTAACTGGTACGTGATCCCTCAGGAACTTAGTAGCCTGAGTCTTCTGCTAGGTCACACGGCTCAGAACTATGGCCAGTCTCAAAGTGAGAACTCAGGAATCTTTAAGAAGAAATCAAACATGTTTCAGGTGCAGGAAATTTATTGAATACAGAAATTTCTGTGGGAACTTGTCTCTATCTCTATAGCATACGTCCATTTTAGGAGTCCACCTTGCTGCACTCTCGCCCAGTCCTGAGTGCTCCCGAGGGTCGAGTCAGAGATGGCACAGGAAATACTCCAGCAATGTGCTCTCTCGTGGACTATTTATGCAAGTGTAGAAAATCACTAAGAAGCAGTTTTGCACCAAATGTATTCCTGCCCCTTGTTTTCTTCTTGCTCTTTTTTTTTTTTTGCCTACATTTAATTTATATATCCTTATATATTATGTATCCAATTAAAATCAGTTTAAATGCTTCTTGGGAACAACACAGTATATAAATAAATTAGAAAGAAAATGTACTGGCCTAAGGAGTCTGTCCCAAATAAATATTTACTTTGGTGTACTTGACTGAACTGAGTTTTCTTCCCTACTAAAACTCAAAGAGCTCCAATTTGGATAGTTTGAAGTCACCTTTCTCCTGGCATCACTCAGCCTTGCAGAGTTGAGATTTCCCAAGCAGAAGCATCCAGCTAGGTTTGGCCACTCAGAGAACCCCAGGACGAGAGGGCTATGCTCTCTCTATAATTTTTCTACCACGCCCTCCCATTTCCCTAGTCCTTTTGGTGTTTTCACGAATCCATTTGTGCTTGATGTAGAGATGCTCCTTGAGCAGACTGGAAGGAGATGGTCTGAAAGGAAGGGTGTGTGTGTGTGTTCCTCAACAGTATCTTTATGTATATGGCCTTAAGCTCAATTTAGATCCTGTTGTGTTAACACATTCATTTTTTCCCCCCAGCTTCATTAATGACATCTGGAGAAAATAGGTTAAATGCATGCATCAGGCAAATATTTCTTTCAGATTTTTGATGTCTATAATGCAACTGGCTCTAAAATAGCAAAACAGAAACAAAAATAAAAAATTTTAACGGATAAAGAAGACATAAAACTCACTAGGTGAGGGTCCTCTGGTCTGGACAAGATGGCATAGACATTTTCCTTGCTCCTTCCCGCTAAGCATAACTTTATAAGCCCTGGAAATGGCACAAGAAACAGGCAAAGGAGAATTCTAAAGGATGCTAAGAAGAAAGCAAGGTGATTTGGGAACCCAGAGCATGAAGAATAACACAGAGGCAGGGTATCTTGAATCCCCCAACCAAAAAAAAAAGAGAGAGAGAGCCACCCAGAACTGGCATTTTCCAACTTCCCACCTAGCAAGCGAAGTTAATAGCTCATTCTTCCCCCTGGATTTCGTGGGAGTCCCTCTGACAACCTCAGGCAATGGGGACCGACTAAGGCCCTGCCAAAAATAACCAGGGGAAGTATGCTCCTTCCCTGCTGGGCCAGAGACTCTTACATGGAGAGATACTGTGGTGAGTAGGAAGAACCAGTAAGAGAGACTCTCGTAAAGCAAGTAACCCAGCTGAGAAAGCTCTTTCTTCCCAAGGGCCAGAGACTCTCATTCCCTGCTGAGATAGTAGGGCTGACTAGGGAACCAGGAGAAAGACCTGTCACAGCTAGCAGCTTGGGCCTGGAAACCACTTTGTCTCCCTGAAACTGAGACTCTCCTCCCTGGCCCAGATTAACTAGGGTAGTGGTGGGGGGGGGGCATCAAGAGAAAGATTTCTACACACCCCTCCCTCACCAAGAGATATCTGGCAACCCAGCCAGAGGAAATTCCTTCTATCCCCTCAGGCAGCACTGACAGAGACCAAAGTGAGCCCCATCAGCACCAAATACATCAAGTAGGCAAACATAACATCACAAAGTTTCTGAAAATTAAATTGCCATTGGCATTATGGCCTGCAAAAGTAGGCTAAAACTTGTATGTTGAACCTAATAGAATAACTTCCTGTAAAATAAAACATTAAAATAGAACCCAGAGTATCCTAACATAATAGACAAAATGATCAGAATACAAACCAAGAACCAAGAAAACCACAACCTGAATGAAAGACAAAATCACCTGATGCCAACCTGATGTGAATCAGATTTGGAATTATCTGATAAGAATTTGAAGGCAGACATTATAAAAATACTGTAACAATCAATAACAAATCATCTTAAAAAATAGAAAATTTCAAAAAATAAATAGAAGTTATGCAAAAAAGAAAAGGAAATTATAAAACTGAAAAACAGAACAGAAATTAAAAACTCACAGGGTGGGCTCAACAGTGGAGTGGAAATAAGAGGATAGAATCAGTGAACATGAGGACAGAACAATAGAATTCACTCAATTTGAACAATAAGAAATAAACAGGAAAAAATGAACAGAGTCTCAAGGACCTGTGAGACTATAACAAAATATCTAATATCATTGGAGTCCCAGAAAGTAGAGGAGAAAAGTGGGGGTGAATGAGTATTTGAAGAAATAATGGCTGGGAACTGCCTGTATTTGATGAAAGACACCAACCTAGAGATTGAATGAACCTAAAAGCTGAATGAACACAAACAGGATAAACCTAAAGGATCCATGGCAAGATATATCATAATTAAAGTTTTAAAAAAGAACAAAAACTCCTGAAAGCAGCCAGAGAGAAACAAGGCATTCTCTGCAGGGAAACACCAATTTAAGTGGATTTCTTATGTAAAACCACAAAGAAGGAAATGGCAAAATGTTTTTTAAGTGATGAAAGAAAAGAACTGTTAACCATAATTCTCTATCTGGAAAAGCTGTTTTTCAGGAATGAAGGGAAAATAAAGATGTTCATAGATGAGTGAAAGTCAAGATTCTGTGACTGGCAGACCTACCCTGAAAAGACTAAAGTTCTTCACACAGAAAGGAAATGATAAAAGAAGGAAACTTACAGCATCAGGAATCAATAAGAAACAATAGAAAGAACAGAAATCTGAGTCCATACAATAGACAATTCTTTTCCTTATGAGTTTTATAAATCATATTTGATGATTGAAACAAAAATTATACTACTAATACTCAAAACAATGATATTAAAGGTGGGAAAGGTAAAGACACCTAAATGGAAGTGAAGTTTCTAAACTTTATCTGAAGTGGTAAATGTTGATAGCAGTACATCATTTTAAGTAGCACCCACAGAAACCACTGTGAAAATTGTAGAAAGAGACAAACTCAAAAGTATTACTCAGCCATCAGAAAGGATGAATACCTTCCATTTGCATCGACATGGGTGGAACTGGAGGGGATTATATTAAGTGAAATAAGTCAAGCAGAGAAAGACAATTATCATATGGTTTCAATTATATGTGGAACATAAGGAATAGCATGGAGGACCATAGGGGAAAGGAGGGAAAACTGAATGGGAAGTAATCAGAGAGGGAGACAAACCTTGAAAGACTCTGGACTCCAGGAAACAAACTGAGGGATACAGAAAGGAGGGGAGTGATGGGTATTAAGGAGGGCACATGTTGTGATGAACACTGGGTGTTATACAAAACTAATAAACCATTGAACACTATATCAAAAACTAATGATGTGCTATATGTTGGCTAACTGAACATAACAATAAAAAATAAATAAAAGTTTAAGAAAAGGTGCTCTTTTAAAAATTTTATTTTATTATGTTATGTTAGTCACCATACAGTACATCATTAGTTTCTGATGTAGTTTCCATGATTCATTGTTTGCATATATCATCCAGTGCACCATGCAATACATGCCCTCCTTAATACCCATCACTGGCCTAGCCCATCCCTCCACCCCCCCTTCCCTCTGAAACCCTCAGTTTGTTTCCCAGAGTCCATAGACAAACCATGAAAAAATGTCTATAAATAAATCAAGATGGAATCCTAAAACACATTCAAGTAACCTGCAAAAAGGCAAGAAAGAGGAAAAGAAGCAACAAATAGCAGAGGAAACAAATAGAAAATAAATAATAAAATACTAAAGCAGTCACATATCGATATTTAGCTTAAATTTAAATGGTCTAAATACGCCAATCAAAACACTGGGATTGGCAGATTAAAAAAAAAAAACAACTATATCCTACATGTAAGCAATTCACTTGGAGCACTGATTTCAAATTCAGACACAGGTTGAAAATAAAAGGGAGGGAAAAGGTATATTACATACACATTAATAGTAAGAGCAGAAGTGGCAACATTAATATCTTATAAAGTAGACTTCAAAGCAAGGAAAATTATCAGAGAAAAGAGACATCATATAGTGATAAAAGGATCAATCTGCCCAGAAGATATATTATACTAAATGTCTGCCAACTAAACCACAGAGCCTCAAATACATGAAGCATAACTGATAAAGCTGAAATGAGAAAGAGAACGATCTCTGGTTAGGGTTGGGAACTTCAATGCCCCTCTCTTCCGGTAACCAATAGAACTACTAGGCATAGTCTTGAGGATACAGATCTGAATAACACAATCAATCAGCAGGATCTAACTAACATATATAAAACAGACCACCCAACAAGAACAGAATACATTTTTCTCAATTGCCTTTGGGACATTCACTAAATAGAAAAAGAAAACATAAAACATACCATAAACAAAACCTAGACAAATGTAAAAGAATTGAAATCATACAGAATGTGCACTCTGATTATAATGGAATCAAACTAGAAATCTATAACAAAGATAACAGGAAACTCTTGAAATACTTGGAAACTAAGCAAACACACTTCTAAATAATTACAGGAAAAAGGAAGTCTCAATGGGAATTTAAAAAATGAAATAATTAAATAAATTAAATAAAAATGAAAACAACATATCAAAATATGTAGGATCCAGCTAAATCAATATTGAGAGGGAAATTTATAGCACTAAATGTTTACATTTAAAATGAGGAAAGGTGTCATTTCTGTAACCTATGTTCTTAATTCAATAAGCTAGAAAAAGGAGCAAAACAAACCCAAAGTAAATGGAAGGTATGAACTAATAGAAGAACAGAAAATAAAACTGGAAATAGAAAACATTACCAAAAACTCAAGAAATAAGAAGTTTGTTCTTCAAAAATATCAATAAAATTGATAAACCTCCATTAAGACTGACAAAAAGAGAATACATATCATCAATATCAGGATGAAATAGGAAATATCATTTCAGATACTGCAGCTAGTATAAAGTAAATAAAAAGTATAAAATAAATAATAAACATAAATAATTATCATATAGTTATTAAGCAATAATTATAAATAAGTAGATAATAAGAGAGTGCTACATATAACTTTATGCTCATAAGTATAGTGGCTTAGAAGAAATGAAATAATTCCCTGAGAACCACAAACAGCCAAAATTCAACTAAGATGAAATAGATCATCCCAAAAGTTCTATAACCATTAGGGAAATTGGATTTTTTTGGCTTTAAGATTTTTTATATTCAATTTGTGCTACTTTCACATTGTGTCCAGTTTACTGATACAGATAAGTGACAACCATAGAAGTCTCAGTATCTGTCAACACAAATGAAGGAATAATGTTTGTTTCCAAGGCATTATAATGCTCCCATTAACTGGGTTAATGTAAAATTTTTTTAATGCTCAAATGCTTTAAATTTGTGTGTATGAGATAAGAAGAATGTCCACATCAAACTTCTTCTGTAACAGGGCTAAGCTGGCCGTATCTCCCATGGAATAACTCGATGCCCATGGATCAGACCGATTTTGAACTGCCCAGCAGTTACAACTTTCTGTTCTAGATAATTCAGATTCTCATCAAAATCTCCTCTTACAATATGAATATCACAGGCCAGCGTCTTGAGATAGTCATAACTGTCTTTGGTGCAAAGGTTTCCAGTACAGAGAATGTGCTGAATCTTTCCTGGCACCAGAAGTTTTTTTAGCTGACAAACTAATATGGAATATGCAGGTCTCCTAATACTAACACCAACTTCCTGTCACTGGGCTCCGCTCAATCACCACAAGTGCTGCAACCTCAGGAGATCGGATTTTAGAAATTTAGAAATCGGATTATAGAAAAGCTCTCTGAAATGACATCTCCAGACCCAGATAGTCTCACTGGAGAATTCTAGCAAAACTTTAAAAGTATAATTAACACTAACTTTACACAATCTCTTCCAGAAAATAGAAAAGGAAGAAATACTCTCTGCTCATTTAAGGAGGACAGTGCAAAGCCATGGCAAAAGTCATTACAAAAAAAGAAAACGATGAACAAACAACCCTCCTGAACTTAGATGCAAAATTCCTTAACAGAATATTACCAAATATTTTAATACATAAAAATAATTATACACCATGAACAAGTGGGAGTTGGTCCAGATACGTAAGCCTGGCTCCCAGCATAGTAAAAACAATCTTGAAAGACAAAATTGGAGGACTTATACCTTCCAATTTTAAAATGTACTATAGGGGCGCCTGGGTGGCACAGCGGTTAAGTGTCTGCCTTCGGCTCAGGGCGTGATCCTGGCGTTACGGGATCGAGCCCCACATCAGGCTCCTCCACTGGGAGCCTGCTTCTTCCTCTCCTGCTCCCCCTGCTTGTGTTCCCTCTCTCGCTGGCTGTCTCTATCTCTGTCAAATAAATAAAATCTTTAAAAAAAAATAAAAATAAAAAAATAAAATGTACTATAAAGCTATAGTAGTTAAGAGAGTGTGGTACTGGCATAATATAGACATATTGATCAGTGGAACAGAATTGAGAGTCCAGAAATAAATCTTTATGTTTATGGTAAATTGATTTTTTACAAAGCTGTTTAGACAATTCAGTGAGGGAAGGATTGTCTTTTCTACAAATGATGCTAGGTCATTTGGATAACCACATGTAAAAAGATGGATTTAGACCCGTCATACATATGCAAATAATTAACTCAAAATGGATAATAGTCTAAATGTAAGAGTTAAAACTGTAAAACGTTTAGAGAAAAAGATAGAAGAAAACCTTTGTGTCCTTGGATTAAGTAAAGAGTTCTTAGATATGACACCAATAGCATAATCCTTAAAAGAAAAAAAATTATAAATTGGACTTCATCAAAATTTAAGTTTTGCACTTCAAAAGACACCATTAAGGAAATAGAAATACAAATCAAAAACTTAGAGAATATATTCACAAATCCTTGATAAAAATACTTCTAATCATAATCTATAAAGAAATCTTACAACTCAATAAGACAACAAAATTTTTAAAAATAGACAAGATTTGAATAGAGATTTCACAGAAAGGAAAACATAAAGATGGCTAATAAGCACATGAAAAGATGTTCTATGTAATATTATTATCCTCAGGAAAATACAAATTAAAACCACAATGAGACACCACGCCATACCCACTAGAATGACAATAATAAAAGAGACAGACAATAATAAGTGATAGCATAGATGTGGAGAAATGGAAATCTTCATAGTTGCTGATGGAAATGTGAAATAATGTGGCTGCTTTGAAAGCCTTTTGGCAATTAAAAAATGTATACTAGACATAAATTTACCATACAACCCAAAAATTCCACTCCCTGTTATTACCCAAGAGAAATTATCTACATTAAAACATATATGAATGTTCATAGAAGCCTTATTTATAATAACAGAAAAAGTAGAAAAAAATCCAAATTTCCATCACTGGTGAACAGCTGAACAAAATGTGGTATAGCCATACAATGGAATTCTATTCAGTAATAAAGAAAAACAAATTACTGATACATACTACAATATGGATGAACTTCAAAAATATTATGCTAAGTGAAAGAAGCCAGATACGAAAGACCACATATCATATGATTCTATTTATATGAGATGTCCAGAAAAAGCAAATCTATAGAGACAGTAAGTCAGTCAGTGGTTGCTTAGGACTGGGATTGGAACAGGAATTGACTGCAAATGGACTAGAGGCTTCTTTCTGGGGTGACAGAAATGTTCTAAAATTGGATTATGGTGATGGTTGCACAACTTTGTAAACTTCACTAAAAATCGTGAAACTGTATGCTTATAATGGGTGAAATCTATGATATGTAGTATACCTTAATAAAAATCTTAAGTATAGTAGGTCAAACATCATTACAAAGTGTGTTCTCTGATATATAATGAGTGATAGCAATCCTTTTAAAATGTGTTCATATGAATGTTAGTTTTAATTTAAAATTTTTTCCTTTTCTAACAGAAAAAGGGAAATTGAAGCAAAACTGGAAGAATTGTTAAACTTCAAATATTTCACCTGAAGAGATTTTATTTTTGAAAAGAGCCCTCCTGGATTATGAAAAAGGACAAAGGAAAATGTTGAGCCATTGTGAGTCATTGTGCTTTAAAACCCTAGGTTTCAAATGCTAGCCACTCTCACATTCCCTGTAATCTCTGCTCACCTCTTGATTTAGTTTTGTTGTCAAAGCAAACAAAGTTCCCAGTTATATTTATTTTTAAAAATGCAAAAAAGATATAATTTTTATTTAAGGTTATTTTTCGGATACAAAGATATAGGCATCTTAAAAATCAAAAGCAATTCTGGTCTCAATTCTGTTGAGTAAAATGCCATGCTTTTTGGGGGGTAATTTCATGGAGGACAGAGTTCATTTTAAGTTCAGCTACATCAAGATAGGAACTAGACAGGCCCTCCTCCCTCCCCCCCCCACCCTCGAGCACTCTCTCTAATAAATAAAATCTTTAAAAAAAAAAAAGGAACCTCAAATTTACATATTTTATTTCTTATAGATGAGATATATTAGTTTGTTCACATAAATGTATATTTTATCAGTTATAACATATATTTTACATCCTGATGTGGAAAAGACTGAGGACGGTCTGTGGGGATATTTTTTCTCTTCTCTGTAGATCAATGGCTCTTAAAATATGGTCCTGGATCAGCAGCATCAATATCACATGGGAACTTGTTAAAATGCAAATTATCAGACCCCATTTTTTGGCTATTGAATTAGGAACTTTGGGTATAGAGTCTAGGAATGTTTTAACAAAGCATCTAGATATTTCTCACGCATACTAAAGTTTGAGAACTGACTAAATATTTATTTTTTTCTGCCTGAATACTTGAAGATATCTTACCTTGAAATTCAATGACCTAATCCACTAATCCAGGATATTTTAGAATTGAGAGCTCTCTGTCCAAATTTCCTGAATTCCTTTCAGTGTGCAGTCTGGCTGGTCAAGGAAGCAAAGCAAACAAATTAGTCACTTGGCTGCTATGACTGAATAACTATACATCTCAGGATAGTTTTAATTTATGCCTATTGTGCCAGTGTGCTTATTACTAGTGCCTCCTTTCACTTTCAAGACTGTCCTAGTTTGGATGATAGATTATATGGTTACCCTATTTATGACCAGTGAGCCCAGTGGTTTACAAAATATCTATCATCAAGATGTGGCATGGACTCTGTGGAAGCTCTGAGAGAAAATTCAGCATAGAGATCTATAGGGTTTTGGAGCAAAATCATGCCTGTTTTGAATAGAAATTATCCTCATTTTGAGATATAGCTCTTGGCTTGCTGTTGGGCTGTGGTAGAAACTGAACACCCATTTGACTGTGGAACACCAGTTGCCCCACATGAATTGAGTGTTTTATCTACCAAGCCATAGAAGCAGCCATGTCCAGCAATACCCCTTTATCATGTGGTATATTTGGGACTGGGCTTGAGCAAGTGTAAATTGGATGAGCAGGTCGCTCTTAATCGTGGTGTGCCTATTCCCATTGCACTGCCATCCTGCTCTCATTCTTGGCTTAAGCCACAGGCAATGCTCTCTATGGCCAGAAAAAATCTGAGCCTATTTTGTAGATGGTTTTGCATGACAGTTGGTGATGACTTCTGCAATGCAGCTGCCCCACCAAGTTTGTGGCCCTGCAGTAAAAGGAAAGGTAATTCCATCCACTGGGCAGAATCCTAAACATGACATTTCATTGCCCATTTTGCCCAAAGGAAAGTTGGCCTATGCAGCAGCTCTATAGTAATATATGGATAGAGACTAATGATTTGGCAGCATAGTCAGGGACATGAATGGAATGATAAGAGAATTGATAACAAGTTGGTCTGGAGAAAAAGCTATGTGGAGGGATCTCTCAGAATGAATTCAGAGTATTAGCATGTTTGTGTCCTGTATAAATGTTCACCAAAGGGCCTTTACTCCATAGAGTTTTCTTTACCTAGGTAAACGTGATGACCTTCCTATTTCAGCACTAGGGTCCCTATGATCAATTATTTAATTCCAAATATCCCTGTGAGTCAAACCATTATGATTGCCCCGCCAGCTCCTCTGTCTACTAAAGTAACTGGCCCAAGTTGTTTCTGATAATTTGGTGCTACTTAGTAGTCTCTGCCACCCTGATACATCATATTCCTTACTGAAATCATAGAACCCATTTCAATATCAGCATTTGCCACCTTCGCCTCTGACCTACAGAAGACAGCCACTATGGTGCTTTTCAAATGCCTTGGTGCTACCTTCATTAATTCATTTCTCAATGTTATTGTGACAGCCCTGTCTTCAGGGCTGGGATGGCTGGGTAGGTAGTACATGACAGATCCACTCTAACGTTCTTATTTCCCTAAATCTTTTTTTTTTCTTTGAAAGATTCACTCATTTACCTCAGAGATAGAAACACAAAAATAGAGAGAGAGAGGACGAGAGCGCATGAGAGAGGGGTCAATGAAGAGGGAGAGAAGCTCCGGCAGAGTTCCCACTGCCAGGGAACCTGACACAGAGCTCAATCCCACGACCCTGAGACAATGACCTGAGCTGAAACCAAGAGTCAGTTGCCCAACTGACTAAGCCACCCACGTGCCCCACTCTCTAAATCTTGTTATTCCTTCCTCTACAGAGGATTTCTGGCATCTCAACTCAGCATAAGCCAGAAATGAATTCAATTTTCAGCCTACCAAAAACAAAATGAGAAATAATTAGAACTCTGACAACTGTGTGTGATAGCACATTGAATCCAGAGTCTCTGGTAAGTGCACCTGTATAATAATTTCAGCCTAACTGAAATTTATTTTCCTCCACCCCTGATGCAGTACCCTCATAATTCAGTTCCATGTATTTTCCACCATATTTCCATGTATTTTGCTAATAAACATTAGTGCAGTTTTGTAACTTTTTTTTTGCCATGCAGGACTCTTGCTTCTGATTTGACTTGGTAATTCCCCGGGTTTCTTTTTGTGTCTTACATATCTTGTAGGGGGTTGGAGAAGACTATAGCTGAAACTACCAACAGGTGCAGCCAAAAATGTACTCCATAATGACTGCCCCCCTCACCAAAGAACTGGAAAAAGAGCAGTGTATCAGTACATGAGACATTTTGACAATACCCACCCTACTCCAGCCGAATGCCAATGGAAAAACTGTCTCCTCCACTACCTATGGAACTGAGTGTCCACGGAACTGAGCAGGAAGTTGAACTTTCATTCCTCAACCAATGACAACTTGAATGAAAAAAAAGACAATTAGCAGATATCAGTGGGATGACTCAGATGTTGGAATTATCTGACAAGGACTGTAAAGCAGCAATCATAAAAATGTTTCGGCTAGCAATTATGCTCTTGAGACAAATAAAAAACTAGAAAGTCTTAGCAAATAAATAAAGCTATGAAGAAAGAACCAAAGAGAAATTGTAAAACTGAAAACTATAATAAATGAAAGAAAACTGAATGGATGTGCTCAATAGTAGATTAGAGATGACAGAGGAAAGAAGATTAATAAAGGAACAGATTAATAGAAGCTATCCAATCTGAATAACAACAAATGAACAGAGCATCAGGGGCCTGTGGCATAATAACAAAATATCCAACATTCATGCCACCAGAGTCCCAAAACACAAGAGAAAGAGAATGAGACTGGAAAACTATTCAAAGAAATATTCAAAGGCTGTAATATTTCCAAATTTGGTGAAAGAAATAAACCTACAGATTCAAGAAGGTTAGAAACCACAAAAAGAAGAAACCAAAAGGAAAAAAATCCAAGACACAGCACATCAGAATCAAACATCAAAAAAACCCAGAAATGAATAAAAATCTTAAAAGCAGTTACAGAGAAATTATGCACTGTCTATGATAGAAAAATGGCTCAGATGGCAGCAATATTTTTTGATGTATTAAACAATTTATTGACTATACAAAGTGATTCTGCCCAGGACAATCCACAAGTCCTGGACAGCAAATATTTATCTGAAACTATGGAGGCCAAAAGGAACTGGCACAACAGTTTCCAAGTGCTGAAAGAGAAGAACTGTTAACACTATTTCTATATGCAGGAAAAATATACTTCAGGAATAAAAGTAAAATAAAGACATTCTCAAAAGAAGAAAAACTAAGAATATTTGTCACCAGCAGACCTACCAGTAAGAATGGCTAAAGGAAGTTTTCTAAACAGAAAAGAAATGATAACAGAATGAGGCTTGAGAATTCAGGAAAGAACAATGGAATGGGCTTTCTGAAGCGCCCTATGGCTTTCTTGTTCCCCAGCTCTCCTTTAAAAATATTTCACTGGTCTCTTGCTGCCTCAACCTATAGTGTGGCCCTAGGCAGCTGCGATGCTGATCTTGACCATATTGCTGCTGGTTGATGTTCTTTTCAGCAACGCCAAGGCATAGAGCTTTTCTGAAGTGCTCCAAGTCAGGTCAGTTTCCTTCAGCAGCTGCTCTTACCACAGAAAGGAAAAAGAATGTCAAAAGCAGTATGCTACCTCCATACTGTTTTCAAGAGTGGCTGTACTAGCTTGCATTCTCATCACTATAAGAGGGTTCCCCTTTCTCTGCCTCCTTGCCAACAAGTATTGTTTCCTGTGTTGTTAATTTTAGCCATTCTGACTGGTGTGAGATGATATCTCTCTGAAGTTTTGGTTTGTATTTTTCTTTTTTTTTTTTTAAGATTTTATTTATTTACTTGACAGAGAGAGAGAGAGACAGCCAGTGAGAGAGGGAACACAAGCAGGGGGAGTGGGAGAGGAAGAAGCAGGTTCCCAGCAGAGGAGCCTGATGTGGGGCTTGATCCCAGAACGCCAGGATCACGCCCTGAGCCAAAGGCAGACACTCAACGACTGAGCCACCCAGGCGCCCCTGATTTGTATTTTTCTGATGGTGAGTGATGTTGAGTATCTTTTCATGTATCTGTTGGCCATCTGTATGTCTTCTTTGGAGAAATATCTGTTCATGTCTTCTGCCCATTTTTATTGGGATTATTTGTGGTTTTGGGGGGTGTAGAGTTTTATAAATTCTTCATATATTTTGGATACTAACCCTTTATCAGCTATGCCATTTGCAAATATCTTCTCCTATTCCATAGGTTACTGTTTAGTTTTGTTGACTGCTTCCTTTGCCATGCAGAAGCTTTTTATTTTGATGAAGTCCCTATAGTTTATTTTTGCTTTTGTTTCCCTTGCCTCAGGAGACCTAGCTAGAAAAAATTGCTATGGCTGATGCCAGAGAAATTACTGCCTGTGCTCTTTTCTAGGATTTTTATAGTTTTAGGTGCCACATTTAGGTCTTCAATTCATTTTGAACTTATTTTTGTGTATGGTGTGTATTTTGTGTGTTACTAAAGTCATGTAGTTTCATTCTTTTGCATGTTGCTGTCCAGTTTTCCCAACACCATTTGCTGAAAAGACTGTCTTTTTCCCATTGGATTTTCTTTCCTACTTTGTTGAAGATTCGTTGACCATATAATTGTTTTTTCTGGATTTTCTATTCTGTTCCATTGATCTGCATATCTATTTTTGTGTCAGTACCATACTGTTTTGATTACTACATCTTTGTAATATAATTTGAAGTCCAAACTCATACTCCTCTTGAACTCTAATATTGGAAAACACCAGTACTAGTCCTTGAACCTCTCACTTCCTGGGATATCTCATCAAATCTCATGCCTTTAAATACCATTTATATAATGATGACTCTCAAGTTTAGATTTCTAGCTCCAGCTTCTTAACTAAGCTTCAGACCCATGAAACTGCCAGCTCAACATCTCCAATTGGACACCAAATCAGCATCTGAAGTGCAACATACACAAAACAAAATTCTTAGTTACTTTACAGCCCACACTTACTCTTAATCCTAGTTTTCCTACTCCCCTTAAATTTTACCATCATTCATTCTCATTCCTCAAGACCCCAAAGCTAAGAGTCAACATTGATTTCTTTCTTTTAAACCATATATACAAACCATACTCAAATTGTGTCAGTCCTACCTAAAGTTAAATTCCACGTCAAACCATTTCTTCCTACTTCCACTCCTACTTACCTTGTCCAAGTAACAATTGCTTTTTGCCTGGACTATTACAAAAGTGTTCTAATTGGAATCTTTGCTTCCACTCCTTCCTACATACAGACAGCAGCCAGAGTTACCCTAAATATAGAATCAGATTATGTCATTCCCATGTTCTAAATTTCCAATGGTTTCACATCTCACTTAGAATAACATCAAAATGTCTTGCCATGGTTACAAAGCCCATATCGTCTGGTCCCTAGCTTCTGCTAACTGCATCCTTTACCGCTTTACACCTTATTGCAGCCCTGTAATACTGTCCTTCTTGTTTTTCCTTAATATTCCCCCACCGTCCTCAAGGCCTCTGTACTTTCTAGGATCCTGATATTCAGTGAAGATAAGTAAGGTAACCCACACAGGTATAGTAGATTATTCATTTTCATTTTTCTAATACCTAATTTGGTGAATGGTACTTGATGGAACTCAAAGATATATCTGGATAAGCAATAGCTTTCTTAAAACCTGGAGATTTTAGCCAGCTGTCTGGTTGGGATCTAAGCCTATATTATGGTATAGTTGCCAAAACATCTAATGTTACCTAAGGCTGTATTTATAGAAGTATATTGTTTAGAGAAAGGCAGGTCTTAGTTCTTCTAGTCAGACTACTTCTGGAAGTGTGTTTGGCTCTAGGTATCACATATTAAGAGGGATTCTGAGCCACTGTTACATTTTTTAAATTTTTTATTTAAATTCAATTTAGTTAACGTGTATTGTATTATTAGTTTCAGGGGTAGAATTTGGTAATTCATCAGTTGCATGCATATAACACCCAGTGCTCATTACATCAAGTGCCCTACTTAATGCCCATCATCCAATTCCCCATCCCTCCCCTATCTCCCCTCAAGCAACCCTCAGTTTGTTTCCTAGAGTTAAAAGTCTTTTATGGTTTGATTCCCTCTCTATTTTCATCTTATTTTATTTTTCCTTCCTTTCCCTTATGTTCATCTGTTTTGTTTCTTAAATTCCACATATGAGTGAAATCGTATGGTATTTGTCTTTCTCTGACTGATTTATTTTGCTTAGCATGATACCCCCTAGTTCCATCCATGTTGTTGCAAATGGCAAGATTTCATTCTTTTTGATGGCTATGTAATATTCCATTGTATGTATATACCACATCTTCTTTATCCATTCATCTGTCAATGGACATCTGGGCTCTTTCCATAGTTTGGCTATTGTGGACATTGCTGCTATAAACATTGGGGTGCAGGTGCCCCTTCAAATCACTGTTTGTACCCTTTGGATAAATACCTAGTAGTGCAATTGCTGGGTGGTAGGATATTTAACTTTTTGAGGAACCTCCATACCATTTTCCTGAGTGGCTAATATAGTTTTCAGAAGAGGTAAAACAGTGTTAAAAGGTGCTATGTGAAGGCCCATTAAATGAACTGAGAATCTTAAACTTGGTGTATATCCACTTGATGACTGAGGAGACATAAAAGCTCTCCCCAAATAGCAAAAAGTCGGCCACATGAGAGGGGGTTATGCTTATTCTTGTTAGCTATGAAGGAGAGAACCAAGGGTAGGAGGTTTCAGAGAGGAAGATTTTAGTTCAGAATAGGGAAGAACTGCCTACCACAGTTTTTCCCAAACCAATGTTCTGCAGAATACTTTGCCATTTTAGGCTAAACAAAGTGTCTTGTGTCTTTACTGCAGGATTTCTCAGAATCTTTACTATGGAAGAGGATATAATATGCCTCATTCCAAAAACTTATTTGTGCATAGAAACTTTTATTCACAGAGCACTATTAACTTCTCTGGAAACAATACCTCATAGAACAGATTGAGTTAAGGCTGCTCAAAGATAAATAGAATATCTTCTGAAGAAGTAGGGTCAGGTTCACAGCAAGATATCTGGAAAAACTGAATGGTGTTGCTGTCACTTCAGTATTTCTAACACCATGGTCACTAAAACTGAAGTATGTAACACTTGGGAAATTGGAGCAACTTCTCTTATTTGTTACATTTAGTATGTGAGAGTCAACACAGTTCTAGATGAAATAATAGAGCAAAACCAATGGAAATGAGGCTCTTGGGATAGTGGCTCTGAATTTTTTTCGCTAGAAATACACAGTAGTGTAATGATATCCCCATGTCTGTCCACTGGCTCATTCACTGCATGCAAGGTAATGTTTTTCACCTTTTTCATTACCACAGAAACAAAAAACCATCATGTACCACTCTTGTCCTCCCCTACAGATTTTGATGGGATCTTTATATGGGACCAAGCCCTTCCACCGAGCTTCATCATTTTGTAAGTTTAAACCTAAAATGTTATCATAACTTTTTTTTAGTAAACAAGGAATTCCCAGGCCTAAGTGCAGAAATAGCATTTAAAAATTACGGAACTAATGAATGGATAAAGATATATATATAGATATATATATAGATATATATAATATATAATATTCCATTATATATATAAAAAATATTCAGCCACAAAAAAGAACAAAAACTTGCCATTTGCAACAGCATGAATGGAGCTAGAGTGTATTATGTTAAGTGAAATAACTCAGTCAGAGAAAGACAAGATATAAGATTTGACTCATATGTGGAACTTGAGAAACAAAACAAATGAACATGGTGAGGGGGGAAAGAGAGGCAATCCATGAATCATACTCTTAACTACAGAGAACAAACGGATGGTTACCAGAGGGGAGGTGGGCAGGAGGATAGGTTAAATAGGTGATAGGGTTTAGGGAGTGCACTTGTTGTGATGAGCCTGGGTGTTGTACATAAGTGATGAATCACTAAATTCTACATCTGAAACTAATATTACACTGTATATTAATTAACTGGAAGTAAAATAAGAACTTGGAAAAATAAATTAAAGTTATGGTAAAAGTAAAATGGGAAAAACTTATCAAAACAGACCCACTGCTTTGAAGCTGAAGAATATAATAATAAAAAAAGGAAGTTGGATTCATAAAAATACTGTTGTTATTAAATATCTGTTACAACAAGCAAGAAATGATGTAATAATAAGAAAAAGCTAGCCCAACAACACTGAAAATGCATGGTTGGAAAATTATAATTAGTATCCATACAACTGTCCACAGGAAGGCATAATTCAGCTGAAACATTGTAGTCCCTAAGAAGAATGTGCATTAAAGAAGACTCAACAGAATTTCTACAATTTATACCTGTTCTTGTTTTCCAGAATCATGCTTACCATATTTAATTTGGTTTCCAAAGATCTATCAGTTTGACAAAAGGGGTGTTTGGATTAGTAGGTAAAATACTGTAATTATCAGAAAGATATATTTCTTCTGTATATTAATAAAATGTCATTTGTTTCCTACCACCTGTACTAAAAAATTTACTAGACAGGCCAGGCCCTGAACCAGATCACACCATAAATATCAATTCTTGAGGACCTAGTGAATAGTACAATTATGTTGCTTATGAAGAAACTTGAAATACCATTTCTGTTATTCTGCAATTTTGTCCCTGAATCAACCCCTCAAAAAATGGAGTCATCAGTTCTAAATGGCAAGTAAAGGGATTCCCACATAACTTTGCATAACCCCAGAGACTAATTTCAATTATACATTTGTGTTTTTTTAATGGCCATTTAGAAATGCTAGGCCTGCTTCAGAAATACTACACAATGTTTACAGAGTTTAGTAATTGATGGGAAGATATAGAGTCTCCGGGGACTTTAATGTACTGGAATATTCAGTCCTAGAACTGCCTCTATCATGGGAGAAGAGTGCAGCAGATCAGCTCAGATACGATGCTACTTCTCTTCCCTAGCCAAGTAGGAGGGAAAAAAAATGCCTTGGAATGGGTGATGACCAAGACCAAAGCCAGGAATTTGGGTCTGGGAAGAATCCGGGGAGCCATTAGAGCTTTGTCTTCTTGGTCTCCAGGTTGATCACGTTCCCTTGGGTATGGGGAATCTTCTTATCTGCTGGCTCCTGTAAATCCTCTGGCTTTATAGGAACATAGTAATAGCCCATGATGGAGAAAATCAGGCAGACCACCAGCAGGAGACAGGAAAACAAAATGAATTCAGCCCACTGCAGGAAGAAATAAATATAAGAGAAGAAGATGGAAAAACTTGAAAACTAAATGGATCTTTATAGGATGAGGACCAGGGAGCAGACTGACTCAGGGTCCCCAATGTAGGCAGAGGTTTGTTAAAAGAAGAGTGGCTTCACTGGCCTCTCCTCATATGGGCCTATGGTGGTCATTATTGCCACTCATATGTCTATTTTCCTGGCAACGTCTGCTTATATCTAACCCATCTTACACAGAGCACTGAGTGGGGAATGTGGGAGGCAAAGGGATTGGGGAAGAGGGAGGAAAGGAACTTGGAGGGGAAATCTTGGGTAGACACAAACTCTTGCCTCCATCAGATCCATACCTGCACCAGGCCACTGAACTGTGCCACAACAAGCACGATGATATTCCCAACTGCGACGGTCAACAACCAGGCTGCCTGGAGTACAGATTTCATGCTAGAGGGAGCCTAAAGAGGACACAGGTTTGTGAGTAAACAAACTCCCTGACACCACCCTATGACCCATGCATCTTTTTTTTTTAATGATTTTTTTTTTAAGATTTTATTTATTTATTTGACAGAGACAGAGACAGCCAGCGAGAGAGGGAACACAAGCAGAGGGAGTGGGAGAGGAAGAAGCAGGCTCACAGCAGAAGAGCCTGATGTGGGGCTCGATCCCGCAACGCCGGGATCACGCCCTGAGCCGAAGGCAGACGCTTAACCGCTGTGCCACCCAGGCGCCCCTTTAATGATTTTTTATTATATTATGTTAGTCACCATACAGTACATCCCCGGTTTCCGATGTAAAGCTCGATGATTCATTAGTTGCGTATAACATGCATCTATCCAAAAAACTTCTCCTACAAAAGTTTCCAAATTTGAACTCCTCCCCCTCAACTTCAGTTATCATGTTGATTCAGGGGGTGATAACAATGTTAACAGTAATAATAAGATGGATCTCTTAATTGAATATTTTAATTCATGATATCATATAACCTTCTTTATACCCTAGGAGATAAATTTTATCAGTATTCTTACTACACAAAGAAAAAAAGCATTAGAGAGGTAATAAACTTGCTCAAGTTTACACGATAAGTTGTACAATCAAAATTTGAACATGGGCAATTTGACTCTACAGTCCTTATTCTTAAAGTACCCTTTCCTAGACCTCAAACAGCATCAGTTACTATGCTGCACTGCCACTATCCTGGGAGTCAAGATGACTCTCTGTTCAGGATCATATATAAGAAATTTAAGGCCAGAAAATATAGAGGTCTTGGCCAGGATCACATACCTATTTAATGCAGTGCTAGGATTAAAACTCGTCCTTCTCAGAGCAATATATCCACCTCCACTTTCCACTTGCAAAAACCTACCTGAGAATAAGAAAACTCAAGTCCTGTGACAGAGAACATGACTTCCCCAGCTGTAACCAGGGCATATTGTGGTAGCTGCCATGCAATGGATAGTTTGTTGGCGGGAATGTCTTCCATCTTCCAGGCCTGAGGATCCTGATTGGTGTTCTTAGTGAGGAAAAGAAGAGATTATCAGCAGTCTCAAGTAAATATTTCTGACCTACAGCATTCTATGATCTTACACCTATTCCCTCTTTGTATTTTCATCCTTCAAGAGATTGAGCAAATTCTATACAATTTCAGTTTTTGAAATTCCTTTGGTAACACTGCACTCACTTGCCTGGCTTCAATCAATCAGATACCATTATTGACAGAGTCTTTAAATGGCAGAATATTTTGATATTGTAGTTTGGATTTCCACAATTTGATCTATATGTATTTTGATCCTGGCCAACATTTTAAATATAAAATGGCATCTGAATTATACAAATACAATGAATTTTCAGAAAGCATATTCTTGAGAAAAGTTTAATTCCTTGTCCAGTTTTCTATGTAAGTACAATTAAACTGTTTTTAACATTTTCCATTAAAATTTTTATTTTACTTAAGTTACTTTTATCAAAATGAATTATTTTCTTGGTAAACCTTACATTAAAGAATTTGTTGATCAATTTTGAAAAATCTATATCAAATACTGCCTGCTATTTTAAATTCTACTTACTGACCATCATTTTTGAACTCAAATCTTACACATTTGAGTTATGTCAAAAAGGCAACTATTCTGTAGAATTTTAGTCAAAAAGAACTTTTTCAGGGTCAATTTTTTTTTTGTTACTAATCTTATCAAATATACATGATTCTCTAATCTTTATTTCTTTGTCTAGAAGTACTTTTACTATGCAGGTTTTAAACTATGGTTGGTTTTATTTTACATATGCTTTGTCTACTAATACTTGTTATAAATAGGATATAAATTCTAAAATTATATGTATTTCTTGGAGTGAAGCCATACCACAGTAGTGGGTATAATATCTAAAATATAATGTGTCTAAAATGGCAGTTAAAACATCAAGATCAAAGTCCTTGAAATCAAAAAGTTCTGGTATTCAAATGTCTTTGATTCTCTGAGTCAAAGGGCCATTAGGTTCAAAATAAGCAGGAAAATTTGTTTCACTTGATATTGTGAACAATACATGGGCATATGTTTGAGTTAATACCCACGGGCAGATAATTAAGTAAATGAGGCACGCTGAATGGGAATGGCGGAGGCTGTGGTAAGGTGGATAGTACGGGCCCCATCTACAGTGCAGAGCCACTAGAGCACCAGCCAACTGACATGGTAATGTCTGTTATTAAATCTTCTGATTTTGTTTTTAATAAATGTTAAGAATCCACCTTCTTAGGTGAAGTCTCCTGAATTTTAAGTATGGTCAATTACTAATGATTATTATTCGTTTTCTCAGTAGTATGCAGGCCAAACAAAACAGGATTATGGGAAAAACTCGGCCCTTGGGCTCTAATTTATGATCTCTTCTCTAAATGCTTATTAGATTCTGGCATTCAGAAACAATATATATGACTTCTGAGTAGCACATAAAAGACAGAACAAATGAAAAATGGAATAACACCAGGAATACAAGTGTTATGGGTTGAGTTGTTTCCCCTTAAAACTCATATGTTGAAGTTCTAACCCTATCTGAGTCCTAACTGAGAATGCAAACTTATTTGGATATAGAGTTGTTGTTGCAGATATAAGTTGTGTTAAAATGGGGGCATTAGGGTGGGCTCTAATCCCATATAACTTGTATCTTGGTAAAAAAGGAAGAAAATGGGACACAGACAAGCATACAAGAAGAATTCCATATGAAGATGAAGGCAGAGAATGTGTTGATTCTTCTACACATCAAGGAATACCAAATGTTGCCAGAAAACCACTAGAAGCTAAGGGAAAAGCATGGAAAATATTCTTCATAGCCCTCGGAAGGACCAACACCTTGATCTTGGACTCCTTGCTTTCGTGACTGTAAAACAATAAACTTCTGTTTTTAAGCCACTTCACTTGTGGTATCTTGTTACAGCAGCCCTGGAAAACTACCGCTAGGTTGTTTTATCATCTGAACATTAATTAAAGTAATATACCATATCAATAGAATAAAGGACAAAAACCACATAAGTATCCAATAGACATAGAAAAAGCATTTAACAAAATTCAATCCCCCTTCATGGTAAAAAACAAACAAGCAAAAAACTCAACAAACTAGGAATAGAAGGGAACTTAACCTACTAAATGATGTCTGTGGGCATTAAAGAAGGAATGTGATGTAATGAGCAGTGGGTATCATATGCAATTGATGAATAATTGAACTCTACATTTGAAACTAATGATACACTATACGTTAATTAATTGAATTTAAATAAAATAAGAAAAAGTAAATGACATCTATGAAAAACCCACAGCTAACATATTTAATGATAAAAGACTGAATGAATGCTCCCCCGCCCCCAGAAATGTCTGCTCTCACTACTTCTATTCAACATTGTGTTGGAGGTTCAAGTCTCAGCAATTAGTCAAGAAAAACAGATAAAAGGCATCTATATTGAAAAGGAAGAAGTAAAGCTATCTCTATATAGATGGCATGGTCTTGTATGTAGAGAGTCCTAAGGGATCCACTAAAAAATCTATTAGAACTAATAAGTGAATTCAGTAAGGTTACATGATATAAGATCAACATACAAAATCAATTGGTTTTTCTACACACTCGCAATGAACAATCTGAAATTGAAATTAGAAAAATGATTCCATTAACAACAGTATCATGGGGCACCTGGGTGGCTCAGTTGGCTAAGTGTCCAACGTCCAGATTTCAGCTCAGGTCATGATCTCAGAGTTGTGAGATCCAGCCCAATGTCCAGCTCCACACTGAGCTGGGCGTGGAACCTGTTTAAGATTCTTTCTCTCTCTCTTTCTCCCCCTGTCCCTCCCCACCAATCTTGAAAATGAAGACTAAAGTTGATTTTGAAATTTTCTACAAAGTAACAACAATCAAGACAGTGTGGTATTGGCAGAAGAACAGACATATAGATCAATGAAATCAAATTGAGAATCTAGAAATAAGCCTTCACATTTATGGTCAACTGATTCTTGACAAGAGTACCAGGGCCATTTAATGGGAGAAGAACAGTCTTTTCAACAAATTGTGCTGGGGCAATTGAATATTCACATATAAAAGAATAAAGTTAACCCTCTAATTCACACTATATGCAAAAATTAACTCAAAATGCATTAAAGACCTAAATATAAGAGCTAAAACTATAAAGCTCTTAGAAGAAAATACAGGCATAAATCCTCATGACTTTGGATTAGGAATTAGATATGACGTCAAAAGCACAAGCAACCAAACAAAAATAGATAAACTGAACATCATAAAAATTAAAAACATTTGGGCATCAATGGACAACATCAAGAAAGTTAAAATATAACCTATTGAATGGGGAAATAGTTTTAAATCATATATTTGATAACAGACATATATAAAATATGAAAAGAATGCTTACAACTCAATGATAAAGAACCCAATTAAAAATGTGGCAAAGTATCTGAATAGACATTTCTCCAAAGCAAATGGCCAATAAGCACATGAAAAGGTGCTCAACATCAGTAGCCATTACAAAAATACATATCAAAACTACAATGAGCTACCATTTCACACCTACTAAGATGGCTATTAAAAAAAAACAGAAAAACAAGTATTGGTGAAGATGTGGAAAAATTGCAACCCTCGTACACTATTGGTGAGAATGTAAAATGGAATTCATTTTGGAAAAGTTCCTAGTGGTTCCTCAAATGTTTAAACATAGAACTACCAGGTGACCCGGCAATTCCATTCCTAGATATATACCCAAGAGAGGTGAAAATATATGGCCACACAAAAAGTTGTACATGATGTTATAACAACATTATTTATAACAGTGAAAAGTTAGAAACAACCCAAATGTCCATTAACTGATGAATCGACAAATAAAATGTATTACATCTATACAGTGGAATATTATTTAGTAGTAACAAGAAATGAAGCACTGATACCTGCCTCAACATGAATGAACCTTGAAAAATATGCCAGATGAAAGAATCCAGACACAAAGGGCCACATTATATCATTCTATATTTCTATTATATGCCTGCTGTTGATGTTATCTCTTTTAACATCCCTTCTGGAGACCTTAGTAGGCTTTCTAAAGTCATGATAGAACCTATCACTTTACACTAGAAATAAGTATGTGATTGCAAGATAAATTCAGATTCAGACATAGATATATAGATATAAATATAGATACAGTTATATGGAAGGAGAGAGTAGGGGTGGCCATGAGCTACTTACATTAATAATAACAAACAGATAAGCTGTACCAGGGTCTAGTAGACCCATATTCAGTGAAAAGTCCTTATCTTCTGCCCTACAATGTACCACAGGGTATCTGGAACAGGACAATTTTAGTTAGAATAAACATCACAGCCTAAAAAAGCACTCCCACCTCCAGGGGAAAGACTGATCTCATCTCTCTACTCAGGGTGAGTCAAGCAGCAAAGCCATGATTTCTCTTTGAAGAGGAGTCTCTAGGAGTGAACTATTTTTATGCCAGGTTTTTCTGCCACTGATCTGAGCTCTTCATTGCCTATCAGGTATTTTTTTAAACCTTACACCTAAATAAAGAAGGCACAAATCATCTTCTTTTGTGGACTTCAGGCCCTAAGTCTTCTCACTTAATTCTTATGAATATTTCTCCTCCAAGTCTTATGAATTAATGGAACAGTGTAGAACCAGTGAACCTGAGTATACTCAAAATTAACTGAGATAAAAAAAAAAAATTAACTGAGATATACCTAATCTCCCCACCTATATGCAAAGAAAACATTAAAAAAAACCCCAGTTGTTGATAAAAGTAAAATGTCCACAAGGGTAATGCTCTTACTCTCCACTTTGTACAGTTGTATAAGCAGACACACCATAGTCTTCACCAACAATGAGGAAGGTATCTTTACCCAGGGAGATGTTGACCTCTTTATGTAAAGTATTAACAAACCTAAGGGTAGAGACATTGTTACACATCAGACAAACCTTACACCTGCTTACCACTATATCCCCAGTGCCTAGAACAGTTTTTGGCACACAAGAGTTCCATGTTATATATTGTTAAGTGGATGAATAAATGAACTCACATGTAAGAAATAATCACTAGTCTTAGTCATCCTTAACTTTATCTTTCCTGAAGTATTAGTTTTCCATCTGCCACACCCTCACATCATCTCTAGCTGGGATGGACACTATCATGATCACCCATGGCGGTCTAAGTTTCCTCACTAATCCAGCTTAGGTGCCTCCAATTTCTTTCCCTCTTATAACAGTGGGATTCATCAGTCAAGACTACACTAAGAAAAATAATTATGTATATATATAAATATATATACTAGTATTTACATAAAACTGATACTGTGTCCTCTTAAAATGAAGTCTGATTTGACTTCTACAGAACTCAGACTCCCAGCCCTTAGTAGGTTGACTTACCATTTTGGAATCTGCAGACAATCCTGGACCCTTCCAGAATGATCTTTTTAGTCTCTGAACCTGGGTTCCTAAACTGTTTCCTCAGTATGGGTTTTGATAACTTTTGTACTAATCTCTGGCCCACAAGAGAAGAAGGGCAGTTTCCTCTAGAACACCTATGTTGATTCCTGCACTTTAGATAACCCTGCACTGATCTAGAAATTTCCTTTTACCCCTTCTGGAGGTTCTTATGGTTCCTATGGCTCTCTCAACCAGGGAAGTCCTAGCCTCACTGTTGTCTTACTTATTTTGAGCTGTTTACTTTTTCTAAAACATATTCAAAAGCAAATTATTTTGACTGTTCCACCCTTCGGCAAAGTTCAGACATTTCATTAGAAGTTCTCTAAAGTGCTAGTCTCAACAGCAACTACCTAATCTTGATGACCATAGGCATGTGCCTCTACCTCATGTCTGATTTCCTGCTACAGAGAGCAGGTGACCTCTTGGGTGCTCCATCTCTGTAACTTTCTTTGGCTGTCTAACATGACTTTCAGCCTTCTCTGGATTCAAAACCAAGTCTTTTGACTCCAAAGGTGTTACCTTTACTACACCATGGTGCCTCTCCAGGTTTATAATAGAACTATACTTTAAAAACACAGTAACAATAAGAGATATTCAACTACCAACCATGAAGGGAGGATTATTTGCTCCCTTCTAAGTTTTTCTCTGGTGATCACAGAGAGGAAAGTACTCAATTATTTTCCTGAGGGCAAAATAAGTGGATAAAATTCAACAGGAAGGATGTATGCATCAGAGCACAGGGGGCATATACAGATACATGGTCATCTTTTAATACCACATGGGAAAGCAAGTCTATCTGCCTCTCATTGTTCTGGAAATTGCCTCTGACACCAGTGCCTTTGATATTACAGGAGAGAGAATCCATGTACAAGACAAATAGAACATGAGGCTGTTTTATCTGAAGCCCCACAGATCAGAAGAGACCAAGATTCAAAACAGAGGGGCCTTGGGTCTCCTTGACAATCAGACCTTACAGCTGTCATCCCATTGGTTGTTTTGTTTTCTTCATCCTTCACCTATAATGAAGGAAAGTAAAAATCAGTTACAGCTGATGACAGGGAACTGATAATCAGAAAATCTGATCATCAGGCATATCTTTGGTAAGGTATTAATGACCTGGTCAAAATACGCTCAGGTAACAATTTGGAACCAAGTTACTCCTCAACTTACCATCATGCTGGAAATGTTTTTTCCATCTTCTAGAATGATCAGACTGTACCAGTTCTTCTCCTCCATAGAATGCTTAGCATAGACAGACAGATTGTGATATTCTAGGTAGAAGTGGAAATCCTGTCTTTTTGTCTTTAGGTGGAGCTGGGCATAGTGTGGCATCTTCTGTAGAATGAAGAAACTGTCACACTCACCTTCTACCCTAACATAGACATCACTGTCTCATACCATCCCATGGTGGGTGAGCTCATCAGATATTTTCAACTTTGCCTTTTACCCTAGTAATTCTATTTTTAGGATATGCCATAAGAGAGTAATTAGAGGTATGCATAAGGATTTACAAGTAAGGATGTTCTTTATAGGATTATGTATATTAATAATAAAAACTTGGGTGCCTATGTGGCTCAGTTGGTTAAGCATCTGCTTTCAGCTCAGGTCATGATCCCAGGGTCCTGGGGTTGAGTCCCGCATTGGGCTCCCTGCTCAGTGGGGAGTCTGCTTCTCCTTCTGCTCCTCCCCACTGCTCATGCATTTGCTCGCTCTCTCTCTCAAAAACAAATAAATAAAATTTTTAAAAAATAATAAAAACTTAAATACCTATAAGGAAATAATTCAATAAACTATGATATATCCATAAAATAGAATATCATGTGTCCATTAAAATCATGTTCTCAAATTATCTAAGGACACAGAAGGATGCTTATGATGTGATTAATGTCAAGAAAAAACCAAAGTTCAATTCAGCACATAGAGTTTGACTACTTTTTAGAAATTAGTTTATTCATGTATACAAACATGCTGATTGACCATCTCTGGGTGATGGAATTGTAGGTGGTTTTTATGTCTTTCTACATATTCTCCAATTTTCAACAATAGATGTATATTACTTTTATTACTAAAAAATAATATTTTAAAATAAATATTTCAGGGGCACCTGGGTGGCACAATCAGTTAAGCATTGACTCTTGGTTTCAGCTCAGGTTGTGATCTCAAGGTTGTGAGATCAAGCCCTGCATCAGGGTCTGCACTTGGCATGGAGTCTGCTTGAGATTCTCTCTCCCTCTCCTTCAGCCCCTCCCACTCGTGCTCTCTCTCTCCAAAATAAATAAATAAATCTTTTTTAAAAATACATATTTCAGGGGCGCCTGGGTGGCACAGCGGTTAAGCGTCTGCCTTCGGCTCAGGGCGTGATCCCGGCATTGTGGGATCGAGCCCCACATCAGGCTCCTCCTCTATGAGTCTGCTTCTTCCTCTCCCACTCCCCCTGCCTGTGTTCCCTCTCTCACTGTCTGTCTCTGTCTCTGTCAAATAAATAAATAAATAAAATCTTTAAAAAAAATACATATTTCAGAATACGTACAGTAATAGTGGTGAAAATATGCAAGCCAAATCCTTCCAGAGGATGCAATATTAGAAGGCAGTTTGAAATAACAATGCAAATTACAACCTACTGAGACCTTACAATGTCCCTAACACTATGCTAAGTGCTTTACATCTAATACTTATTCTTACAACAGCTCATGGCATAAAAATTATTGCCATTTTACAGATGCTGAAACTGAGGTTTAGTGATAAAATAACTTGTTTAAGGTCTTAGGGCTAGGGAATGGCAGAACCAGAAACTGACTGGGGACAGTTTGACTCTACAAGCGCATGCTTCTAGCCACAGTATCATGCTGTCACCTTGTTGTGTACTGAATGTGTTTCTAATTTATTCAAATCCATATCTCACCTGAAAGGATCTGATGGACTCTTCCAACAGAGTATTGTTTTCATCTCCCAGTACTGTCACCTTCACATCTTCATCTGCCAGATTCAAGGTTTGCAGGAAAATTTCTTGGGGACCAGGCTGTGGTGGGACCATTCTCTTAGGACAGAGAACACAAGTCAGAATTACCAACAACCCTTGCGATACAGTGAGAACACATATCTCAGTCCTACCTCTGACATCCTAGTCCATCTAGTCAAGAGGATACAGTTTTCTCCCTCTGAAGGGCATTTGGCTTAGAAAACTCTGATGGTGGTTTGGAGGAGGAAAAACCAGCTCAGTACAGCAAGCACTGATGCTACATGACAAACTCCATGCTTTTTGACTCAGTTGTGACTTCATAAATCATTCCCTAATAATGGCTATTCGATCTGCCAAATATTCAAAACCTGTCTTCCCAAAGAGATGATGAGATAGCTTGGATATTAGTGCTTGAGAATTCCTTGACAATACACTCTGAATCACTCAGGTAGGAGGTGGGCCTCATTTTGTATTGCTCTTCTACCCCTGTGTCGACTCATTTACCAAGATAGCTACGGTGCATCCTCTTTAAAATGGGTTCTGTGCTAAGTCCCAGGCAATCAGGATTGAACAAGTCAGAAGAGCGAACAAAGATATGGTCTTGCCCTCATGGAGCTTAAGATTTATTGAACTCACATTAATTTTTATCTCTACAGCTGCTGCGACTGCAAATGCCAGGCTTGCTAGGATCATACCAACAGCCATTTTCCTAAGCGATCTGCAGAGGAAAGGGAGAGACAATTACATGGAAACTTTAGACTGTAAAGGCTAAAATCGAAACCTTCTAAGTCTACCATTAAAGACCTTTCTGGATTTGGTCCCAGCTACTTTTCCCCTTCATACAGCTTTCTCCTCTACTCATCACACTGAACAGTTCTCTGTTAATTCATCACATTTTCCCACCTCAACTTTTTCTATCCATTATGTCATCATACCAAAAAATAATAGTAATACAGCCAGATTTATTGGACATTTACCATATGCCAAGCACTATATGTTATTATCCCATTTTCTTCTCCTTCATAAGTCTTTCTTGACTCTGGCAGCAGGAAGGACTTTCTTCTTTCTCTATAATTCCCTGGCACTTTGCTTCCCTTCTTACTGAACTTAATGTATTTCACGTTGGGTAATAATTATCCTTGCATGTGTTCTACCTCCCTTACTAAACAGTGAACTCTTTCGGGCAAGATTTGTGCTGTTATATTTGCATGGTGTTGGAGCTGAACTCAGTAATATCTGCTCAACTAATGAGTAAATGACAAAAGGCCATTTGAATATGGTAATGTGGTCATCAAAATGAAAGTTGTTATTAAATCAGGAATTAGAGGACACTTGAAACTCTCCTCTGTCAAATTTACAAAGAATAACACTTTTTTTTAAGTTTTCATTTATATTCCAGTTAGTTAACAAAGTGTAATATTAGTTTCAGGTGTACAATATAGTGTTCAGCAGTTCCATACAGCACCTGGTGCTTCTATTTAGAATAGGAGAAAAGCAGTAATTAAGGATAACCTATTCCTGCTCTTATCAGGTCCCCACTTTGGTTTTTTTTTCTTAATTTTTAAAAATTTTTAAAAAGATTTTATTTATTTATTTGACAGAGAGAGAGACAGCCAGTGAGAGAGGGAACACAAGCAGGGGGAGTGGGAGAGGAAGAAGCAGGCTCCCAGAGGACCAGGGAGCCCGATGCAGGGCTTGACCCCAGGACCCTGGGATTACACCCTGGGCCAAAGGCAGAGGCTTAACGACTGAGCCACCCAGGCGCACCCCCCCCACTTTGTTTTATATAGACAATAAATGTTTTAAAGGGATTAATTGTCATCATAGGCTTTAGACTTCTTTGAAGAGGCAACATTCAAGAACAAAGCAACAAGTTGATTTAGGAGCCTATTTTCATATACTTATGACTTTCCATGAAGCTAGATCTATCCCTTCAACATCACACAGTTAAGTCTGCAGTAATGGCTTGTACTCTTTATAATGAGAATTAGTGAGATCCAATTCCTGTCTTCCAGTACCAACAGGCATTTAGTTTAACTTGGATACGTAAAGACAGAAAAATGATACGACAAAACAAATCATACTAAGTAGAAAATACTGACATTCAATCTTTATCAAGCTGAGCAAATATTAAGTCAGTCTGAGCAAGAAAGGCATAGTGAGCACTTACGAGAAGTTAATTCCACATTTGGAAACCAGACGATAAATGACAAGGTCAAACAATGGGATGAAGATAAGAACCAGAAGGGGATTTAGCACCTGTAATATCATGGTAAAAAGGATTAGTTACAAGTGTTCTTCTATCTTGAGTGTAAGCATGTGATCTCATTTGCTTGTGTGCACTCTAACATTCAAACATACTTTCATCATACTAAGTACAGAATGATTCCACACCACTCAGTGCCTTTACACCCAGGACTCAAATTTCCCCTGCATAGCACCTCAGCTTCTAAATTTCCTATAGAATCAGTTTCACTCAGAACATGTTTTTCTGTCAACCAGTTAGGAGTTCTTCCCTCTCATTTCCACTTATCTTCTCCTGCTCCACAGCCTAAGGGAAAATGTCATGGAGAAAAGGAGAGAAGGAAGAATTGGGGCTAAATAAGGGTTAAAAAAAGAACTGGGAGTCCCCAATAAACTGAGATTCTGACTTCATTACTCATGCAACAAAGCCTTACACTTTCTTGGACAATATTTCCAAGATACTACCTTAACATGGAAAAAGAAAAATCCAATGCTTATACTTTTCCTGTGGGCTCAAAATTCACCCTCCTTGGAGTTGGGCAGGAGCTGCTTACTTAAGAGGATGTGAGAGAGAAGTGTGGGGCTTAAGGAGAATATTTTCATCCCTATCCTTAACCCTCCTTGGCATACAAGGAAACAAATGTCCAATTATGTTTGGTAATCCTAATAATTCAGATAGAAGTATAGATGAGGAAAGCCATAAATCCCCATGAGTATAGAGAAATCTCCTACCTGCATCTGGTCCGGCTGAAGCACAAAAAAACCCTGAAACATTGTAACAAATTACATATATACAGCGGCTAAAGACAAGAAAAGCTTAGCTCAAAAATACTGCTAATTAGCTGCGATGAGTGTGGAGCCTGCTTGAGATTCTCTACCTCCTTCTCCCTCTGCCCCTCCCCACCGCTTGTGCACTCTCTCTTAAAAAAAAAAATTGCTAATTAGCAGGTGAGACACAAAAGATAAAATCCACCAGGTCTTTGGTTCAGGGCCACATCATGCTTTTAAGGGTATTTGGGGAAACAGACTGGGAATGGCTTCAGGCTATGTTTGCTGAAGGCAGGAAGGCCTAAGGGAGAATATTCTTTTCCTTGCGAGAGAATAGGGTCAGTGTATTTTTGTTAATTTCAGTCACTGCAGTTGTAGGTGGTAATGTGTCGCACACGACATCATGGTTAGGGTGAAGACTTCCACTAACGCATAGTGTTTCCAGAATTGTTCTCCAGGGGGTCAACAAGAGAACAACCATAGCAAATCCTAGGCAACAACAGAAAGGGAAAAAAGTAAACTTATATTTGACAAGCTCCAAATAGACCGGTTAATGAAATCCTAGCATCATTCCACCCTGCCTTCTCCACCACTGAGAGGGTAGAAAAACAGCATAATAATCTCAGTAGAACAATTGAGAGCAGAGATGAAACGGAGTTTGCCAAAGAATGGAGATTAGAAAAACAGAAAATAACGTTTGCAACTTTTCCAGTCCTTATCCACATACAAAATACTGCACTTCCAGGTCCTCCACATGATCCCTGCCCGGAGACGGGGTACATGTGGAGCAGCACCAGTCAAACCTGTGCCTCCTGTGCCCCAGGAAGGCTGAGAGGGGAGCAAACACTCTCTACCCCAAGTCTGTATCACTTCATTTACTATCTTCTCAGTACTTCCCTGTACACATTGAAACCCTTCCATCCTTATATTCCTGATTTTTAAAGATAAGATTCTGTTTTTTATCTCTAGAATAGCTTTTAAAAATTTTGCCTACTCAGTACCTTCATGTTAAAGACACTTCCCTTTGGATCTTAAGTCAGTTTTCAGGTGAAAAACACAAAAGCTGTTTTTCCTTAAAAAAGGAAATTTATTTATTATGAAGAAAAGAATAGATTTCTCTGGAAAATATTTTCTCACCAAATTCCCATTCATCCTGGTGGCTTGCAAGGTCCATCGTGAGCCCTAAGGTAGACAGATGCAATTATGAGAAATCTCTTTCCTGTGGGAGGAAGGGGGCTGGAAGAAGGGGTAGCTTTCAAAAGAACTATTCTTACCTGCTGATCCAAAAGAGCCCAGAACATGGGCAGTGGGATATAAAGGAACAGTACCCTGGTCAGTGCCTTCACATCCATAATGAGCTGCTTCTGCAAGAAAGGGGAAGAAGGAACAGGCTGAATGGCTAGACCCAGTTTTCTTGCTTGGAGTAGAAATGTGCCAGGGCAGTAAGAGAAGAGGTCAAATGCAGCAAGAGGGGATCAGTTTGGACTTAGGAAAATCTCCATGTAGGCATAAGATATTTCTGCAGGTCCAACTTACAGGGTATTTCTCAGCTGCCCAGTCTAGCCAGTGTTGTCGCTTTGGAATGTCCCCAGAGCGGTTGTTGAAACGGTTGGAAATAGCAAACTAGGGCAGAGCATAGATATCAGAGGAGAGACGAAAAGAAACCATTCCAATCATTATCCTTTCCCTCAGACACATACATTTTAAGTGACTTACTCTAACCCTTTGATTTCATCAGACATTGAATTTCAGAATATTTCAGATTTAATTTTATCTATCCCTATATCCTGTTGGCAACATAAATATCATATACACATTTCAGAAGCTTTTTGCCAATTTTAAGAGATGGTTAATTATTATTATTATTATTATTATTATTATTATTATTTTACTTAATGGTTGAGTAGAGGCACAGAGGAAGATGGATAAATCTCGGTTTGCCAAAAGGTACAAAGGTAGAACAGAGGTCATTGGGAAAAATGAATACCCATGTTTGAAGGCCTGTATGCTCAGCATAGCATCTCTTTCCCATTGATTGAAACAGGAAGGTAAACAATTCAGACTTACCTGGATACATTTGGCAACTTACCCAGATACATTTGGCAACTTGAGTCACTATGTTTCCTTCAGGAGGTGGTTTTCTGTATAGTTTGCTTCCCATTGTAAACACAACTGCAGTTGATACACAAACAAGATTCTTAGCTTCTCCTTTAGCATATTCAGTATGTCAGTACTAAGGACAGGCTGTTGAAGTGTACGAGTGACTGGCAAAGCTTTCAAAGGGAGGGACTTTGGAATTATACAAATTATAGGAGCCGAAAGAAGAATAAAATGGTCAGTTGTTAATAGAAGTAATCTGTTGAGACTTTCCTGTATCACAGTAACGGAAGTCATCTCTGAATTCTCTCTTCTTTCTCCATCTCTACATCTGCTATTTTACCAACTTTTCATTGAGACTCTTTCTTCGATGTATTTCCCATCTGCCCTTCTTTTGCCTTACTATTGCTACAATTCTTGTTTAGGACCTCATGACCTCTGCCCTGGATTATTAAAATGTCTACCAAACTAGTTTCTCAATCCCTGTTATCTTCCTTCTCTTATCTGATGCCACATTAAAACCTTCTCTCCAGGACCTACCTAAAAAGTCCAAACTCCTGGCATGAAAGGCCTCCCCAAATTCATATTATCCTGGCAATTATTATTATCACTAACCATCTTTGAAGGTTATTATTATATGTAAAGTGTTAAGCATTTTATATACATTAACTGATTTCACCTGAAAAAATATGTACTACTCTCTGCATTTTATTGAGGAAATTGAAGTTAAAAGAAATTAAGATATTTGTGCAGATTACATAGCTAGAAAATGCTAGAAATTGCATTTTTGACCTAACGTCTATCTAACTCAAAAATCTATGCTTTTAACCACCATAAAGCATCTCATTCATTCATTCTTGCACTAAACACTGTGCTAGACACTACCGGGACTAATGATAAAAATGATGTGCCCCCCTTGGATCTCACTTCAATCTACTGCTTCCCACTTTATGTTTCATTATTTTCCATTAGGTACTCTACATTCTAACCACTATTCATCATTCCTACAAAAAATTCTATTCTGTACCATTATTATACTTGAGCACATTCTCTTTTCCTTACCCCATATTCTTTAACCACATCTCCACAGCTATTTATAATTTATTTTATTATTCATTTATTTCCTTATTTTTCTATTTTCCAAATTACCAGAATTAGATGATATTATTTTTATAATTATGAAATAGTAAATATTAGTTTTTTCAAGTTTATTAACTAACATCAGCAGGAAGACTCTATCTTGGTACCATTCCAGATGTACTTCCTTTCTTAATAGATTTCCCAACTCCAGCAAGATGTCCCTCTGGTAGGTCTTCTACCAAAGATGTCTTTGTCAGCGACCAGTAGCACTTTTCAGTATCTTTATGCACCAGAACGCCTGAATCCCCTTACTTTTCCTTACCTTAACTTTCTAAATTCTCTATTCCTCTCATATTCACTTTATTGATTTTTCTTTATTCATCCTCTCAGTTTCTCCAAAGCTTCTCCAAATGGCACCCTTTACCTACCACAGCCTTCTTATTGTTGACAGAAAAAAATGGTTAAGGGAAAGGATGCTAATCCTGGGAGACAAGGGGGCAGATAAGAAGATGTCTATACAAGAGGAGGATTTCGGAAGGAAAATAGTTTGCTCCTGAAACTAAGAATGCTCCTAGAAGGAGGCTGGAAATCTCAATAGTGGAGGAGACAGTGGAGTGATAAAAGGCAGGCCAGGTGATAAACTGGATAAAATCACACTTAAATGTTAAGGCCTCTTAACTAAAGCAGAGGAGTGGTAAGTTTCCCTACTAGGTCTTCCTTGCTGTAGAGGATACTGCCCCCTACTTCACAAAGAAAACAGAAGCCATCAAATGGAAATTGTCTCAACTTCCTGCCACAAAATCTATTAATTCCTGTATCCACACCTATTCTCTCCTCCCTCCAGTTAGTTGACGGTGATGTTCCTTCTCTGTACAAAGGTAATTCTGCTATGTGTGCTTTCATACTGATTATTCTTTTTCTTACATCTTCAACCTCTTTTTCTACTGGAGTGTTCCTAATAATATTCAAGCATGCCTGCCATCCTCTCTTGACTCTAGTCACATTCAGCTATACACACCATTTTCCCTTTCCTACCTCTTATTCACTTCCTACTCTACTCTAATCAATCTTAAACCTTCACCAATCTGCCGTAACTGACATTCACCAAATCAGTGACCTTCTTGTTGCTCTATTCAATGGGCATTTTCCTCCCTGATCTCACTTTTCTACTCAGTAACATTTGTTACTCTGAACAATTCCCTTAGAACTCCTACCAATTTGGCCATTCCTTCTTAGTCTCACTTGTGGGCTTTTCCTCTTTGCCTTTTTTTTTTTTTTTTTTTAAATAGGCTCCATGCCCAGTGTGGAGCCCAATGTGCGGTTGAACTCACAACCCTGAGATCAAGACCTGAGCTGAGATCAAGAGTTGGATGCTTAACTGACTGAGCCACCCAGGTGCCCTTCTCTTTACCTATCTTTTTAATGCTGTTATTCCTTAGGGTTCTATTCTAGCCCTCTTTGTACTATACTCATATTACCTCTTAGTTATTTTATCTATTTTCATAGCTTAATTGCTATCCATACACTAAGAGCTCCAGATCTTTATCTACAGCCCAAATATTTCTTCTGAGCTCAAAACCTATATTTCCAGATAACTGTTTGATAACTTCATTAGATGTTTCAAGGACATCTAATATGTAACATGTCCAAAACTAAATTCATTAGGATGATGATCCCACTATCTACCTACTCACTGAAGTCAGAACCCTACATTCAATGTTGACTTATTTTCTCCATCACTTCATATATCCAATCATATCAAGTTTTGTCATTTCCACCAGGGCTGAGACTATTCTGAGCTGAGTGAGGCACTCACCCTGAACACAAAATTTTAAAGAATGCCAAAAATTCAGTAATCAAGATAAATAATATCTTTGCCTTACCCTTAAACTATTATTTCTCTACATTACAGTCAGAGACACCAAGGAAAAATAAAAATCTAACGATCACTTGATCACTCCTCTGTTCATAATCCTTTTGTAGCTCCCTACTCCAGATAAAGTTCTAATTCCTTAATGACTTAAAAGGCCCTTCATTATCTGATTGCTGTCAGTTTCTCCTCTTTATCTTTCTCATTTATACCTGGAGCAATTGAATCTGTTTAAGGCCTTCAGATATGTCACAATTATGTCTCAACTCCTTGTCTTACAGCTATCCTGTCTTCTTTGATTAATTCCTGCTAATTCTTTAGGTCTCACCTTAGATACCACTTCTTTAGGCATACCTTTTCTGATCTTCAGTGTTTTAGACAGACATCCCCTCTATGTGCTTCCAGAGTTTCTCTGTACTTCCCCAGGTGTGACACTGATCATACTATATTGTAAATTCCTTTTTACTATGTCTGTCTCCTTTTTCCTTCTGGACTATGGAAGCTTTCCAAAAGCATAAACTCTGTGGTTCTCTAATTCATCAATGTGACTCCAATAGCTGGCACAGGATTTGACATGTGAAAAGTTCATTAAATAAATATGTGTTGAATCAATGAATGAAAAATATAGATGAAAAAATTAAATTATTGTGAAAGACCAGAGAATTGTTCTTTATTGGTACCCAGAAAACTGAAGCAGCTGACTAATAATGGCAACTAACACTTATTTAACATTTCATAGTTTATAAAACATTTCACTTACAGCACCTCTTTTGATCTTCAAAATTACTCCAATATGTTAATATTATTGTGCCATGATCCAGAGGAAACAGCACTAATAAGTAGAAAACCAGGACAATATTTGGGGAAATGTTTGGCTTTGATGGAAGAAGGAAGAAGGGAATGTATTATTACAGCTTTCCTGGAATAACACAGGAATTGGAATTAGAATCTGACTGTTATTATTAACCACCTCCCGATAGAAAATAATCAGGGCTGAATATTGAGTCTCTGGGTTCTTTCTTCCTCTATTGAGCTCTTTATGTGTTTGGGCTGGATATGTTCCAGGGGGGTGTCACTCAAAGGTTTAGAGTGAGAACAGGTTTCCAGGTCAATGATTAGGAACAATCACGTCCAAGTTTCCCCTTAGACTGTGTAAACTGAACAACACACACATCCTCTTTCCTCTTCCATGACTGGGTTGTCAGTGGTAAAGAGAATGCACTTGATCTAAGCTGCATCAGTTTCCACCTACTTATTCAACTCCCCTTATTCTCTTTAATCAAGAGAAAACTCATTGGAAGCATTGAAGAGCAGGGCAGAAACAGCTAAACCTAGGAGCTACTTTAGAAGAATTAAAAATGTCTTCCAATTACCAGATAATAATTGTCAGATGAAATAAACTAGTTTGAGAGAAAGGATTAATTATCTTCCTTGCTTCCTTACATATTTTAGTGTACAGCAGTGGATCTCAGCCGTGACTATACATTAGAATCACCTAGATATTTAAAAAATTATAGATACCTAGGCCCCATCCTGCCAAGATACAGACTTAATTGCTCCCATATGAGGCAGAGGTATCAGTCTTTTTAAAAGTTCTTAGTTGTATAAACTTGGGTATGATTTTCTTTTCTTTTCTTTTTCTTTTCTCTTTCCCTTCCCCTCCCTCATTTCCTCCCTCCCTCCCTTCCTTCCTTTTCTGACTTCATTCAGTTAATTTATCTTCAATGTCTAGAGAAAATTCCTACAAAACACTTACCTAATAGGGTTAGTGTGAGGATTGAATTAAATGGCTTAGATGATGTTTCTCATGTAGCAGACATCAGTGGTTATTAATTTCCCCTGTCCCAGTGCACTTACCAAGAGCTATCACCATAAGTAATCCTGGAACTCCAAAAGCCAATGCATAGCAGTCTTCCCCAAAACACTGCACATCTCCTAAAAGAAGAAGAAGAAGGAGGAGGAGGAGGAGGAGGAGGAACCCTGAATCTTGAGTCTTTGATGTTTGATGTTCTATTCTGCATCTCAGGTTCATAGACATTGGCATCCTCTTTCTTCCCATCACCTAATCCATAATGTTTCTTTTGGACCAGACAAATCAAGACTTAAAAAAATTCTCTCAGGTTTTTAAGCCCTTGTAAAAGGAGAGGATGGATATCAGGAAGCTTTGACAAGATTTTTGACTGGCCAGAGGAAAGCCTTATACAAGGCCTCTCAGAAAAGATCCTAACCTCTCAGCATGGGTGTGATAAATGTAGAAATCAGGCTCCCTGCATTGATGGAGAGGTAGAAGACAGAGAAGTATCTAGTCCGTTCCTCTGCCTGAAAAAAAAAAAAAGAAAGAAAAAAGAAAAAAAAAGAAAAAAACAGGACAAATCATCAGTGCAATGTGCCTCCTAGCTCCAGATCGACCCTATGTTCAGATTAAGCTGGAGGTACATGAAAATCATTTTAGATGTTTTGACACATAATCCAAACATTTGCCCATCTTTCAAACCCTAGTACCAGCATCTTTGACACTCTTATACCCTTCCTAGGCAAAAATTATCATCCTATACACTATACCACTTGTGCCCTATGCATGTCTATTCTAATATTAATTTCTTTACATTACATGTCTGTTTCTTTCAGTAGGCTGAGAGTTCCTTTAGAGCAGAAATCATATATTACTCATTTCTGTGATCCCTACTACCTAGCACAGCACCTGACATATATTATAGACTCAACACATGTTTATTGACTGAATTAATTCAGTGAATGATTGACTGAGTTCAATAATAGATATTGTGAAATGTGTGGTAGGAATAACACTAGAACACAGGACAGTGGATTAAACTGTTGATTAAGCAAGGTAGTTCCTCCAGTGCTTACAGGAAGTCTACCAGAGACTATAAAAGGAAATCCGTGAGCTTAGAAGTGGTTGGTGGAAACTTGGAGATGGGTTTGTCTTATTATTGAAATGTCTTTGTGGAGCAGTTACGAAATGAAGCAACTTTAAGAGAAAGTTGCTGATGCTTTATTCATTATGTCTCATTCTGGAACCACAGGTCTTTTCCTGACACAATAGCATAATCTGTCCTTCCTTATTTACTATTCACAGTATGTTTGCTTCCTCCTCTGGTCTCCTTTTCGACTTATTCCACTCACCTATTTGTATAGTTCTTTGTGCATAGAATCCCAAAGGCTGCCAAAGGTCGGTATTTCTCCAAAGTCAGCAAGCAATTATGATCTATGGTACCCCAGGCAGATAAAGAATATAAAATAATAACTCAGACAGCCTGAAGGGTAGGAGAAACACAAGAAGCAGGACACCGAGAAAGAAGAGAGAAAAATCAGAAACGTGAGAAATAGCTGTAGATGAGGGAATAATACGTGAAGACAGACAAAAAGAAAACTGAGAGCAAAAGAGAGGAAGTCGGAAATGTTGCCTACTTAAGAATAGACTCCTTTCCTTGCTTACTTGTCACAGCTTTCTCATACGGAACCGTGTTTAGCTTATTCATACTGGGTTTCCCCCTACCCCCCCCCCCCAATAATAGTGTAAAGTATTTAGGAAAGAGGGAATGATCCTCTAGATAAGTTCATCTATAAAATCTCATTCTGTTTTATTCCAAATGATCATTTTCCCCTTTCACAGGCTTTCAGCCAGAGATGCTTAAATCATTTCTACACTGCTCATCACCTCCCATTACTGACGCACCTACCAAGTTTCTTCTGAAATACCTCAAGTGGGTGTAAACTCACTACTTCAAACTCTTTTTGAGGTTTTTCCTTCCTTTGAGCAAAAAAACTTTTTATAGCTTTCCACTAATTCTGGGTTAATTACTGACATCTTCCCAATATTTATAGACAACGATTACATTCTCTTTAATTCTTATCTTATACAGGCCGAATTCTCCAATTCTTTCAACCTTTCTTCATAAGATGTGTCTTGGTCCATTCATCACCCTGGTCACTTTCTTTTGATCATGTTCCAATGTCAATACCCAGCACTGAAAAGAACTCTGACCTGTGGATTACTTCAATCTTGGCAAATAGCTACCTGCCAGGTACATTTTTAATGCCTGCCCTATATTCTTGAAATCATAGAAATAACAGGATTCTTACATGTTTTTCTTCAAACTGGTCTCCACCAAAAGCTGCCACGCAGGGCTTGATACCTCCTGTCCCCAAAGCTATTAGACTCAGGCCAACCAATGATAGGACTCTGAAATGGAGAGGCAAGAATACTAACCATATTGATATTAAACACAAAAGCAGAAATTGGATATGGATATACAGGAGAAAAAAATGTGCACAAGGGCAAAGAGGACACTTAAAATCTTTATGACCCTTGAGCGTCTGCCAGAAAGTATACATTGCATAGGAAGGTTTTGTCCCTGATAGCCCATTTACACTTTGTGTGCAATAGATAGAAGCAGATACTAAAGGAACTCCAAAGTTAAATCACTGGTTCTCAGTCTCATCTTAATTTAAGGGATACACCAATAGAAGGACCTTATAAACACCTATTCCACATACCCTTACTAACCAGAAAACAAAATGGTAAAATTCATTACAATTAATAGAAGAATTGTCACTAATTTTTGATGGGACACCGCAAAGGAGGCATCTAATATTTGTTAAAATTTAAAATTCTTAGCTCATTAGATAAATACATGTGCAGCCACATTATAAATATGAATATATATGGTCTACTTCTTGAACAACCATAATCCTCTCTACTTACCAAATAAACTATCAAAATGTACCAAATGCCTCTGGCACAATAAACATCAATAGCTTAAGTAAAGAGGGACAGAGCAACTGGAATATATGGAACTACACACATAAATGGAAATAATCCAGGCTTTGAATAGGACTTCTACAATGTGTTATAAGGAAATATTATGCACATTTTTTAATCCTAGCAAAGTACAGATGCATGGGTAGGTGAATAGGTGAGGAAATATGGGGGACATGAGGTTTTAATAATTGTCTTTAAGCATATGATGAGTTTTCATGAAAAGGATACTAGCTAGGCATTCTACAAGTTTCCAAGTGTTTAATAAAAACAATGAGGACATTTAAAGTAGGAAAGAGTTCAACTGGTCATAAAATACTTTTTTCCCCAACCACTTTGGTAATAAAAGAATAGGTTGGAAAATAAAGGGACATCTCTGGTAAGAAAGTAGAAAATCACCTGTAATGAATGTGTGAGACATTTACCAGTCTAATGGAAGAACAGTGGTTCAATTTATTCCACGATTTTACTCACGTGTGTACCATTTGTCCCCCTATTATTGGTAAGGCACCCAAGGACTTGACCACATGGCCAAGCACATACACCAAGGAGAGATACATGATTGTCCTGTTGAAAGAGTTAAATCAGTCAGTCTATAAACAGTTAAGAATTGGGCAGAAGACATGAGTAGATACTTTTCCAAAGAAGACATCCAGACACATGAAAAGATGGTCAACATCACTCATCATCAGGGAAATACAAATTAAAACCACAATGAGATACCACCTCACACCTGTCAGAATGGCGAAAATTAATAACACAAGAAACAACAGGTGTTGGTGAGGATGTGGGAACCCTCTTACACTGTTGGTGGGAATGCAAACTGGTGCAGCCACTCTGGAGAACAGTATGGAGGTTCCTCAAAAAGTTAAAAATAGAACTATCCTATGATCCAGCAATTGCACTAGGTATTTACCCAAAGGACACAAAAATACAGATTCAAAGGGGTACATGCACCCTGATGTTTACAGCAGCAGTATCAACAGTAGCCAAACTATGGAGAGAGTCCAAATGTCTGTCAACTGATGAATGAATAAAGAAGGTGTGTGTATATACAATGGAATATTACTCAGCCATCAAAAAGAATGAAATCTTGCCATTTGCAATGAGCTGGATGGAGCTACAGTGTATTGCTAAGCAAAATAAGTCAGTCAAAGAAAGACAAATACCATATGATTTCACTCATATGTGGAATTTAAGAAACAAAACAGAAGAACATATGAGAAGGGAAAAAAAGGAGAGAGGGAAACAAACCAGAAGACACTCTTAATGATAGAGAACAAACTGAAGGTTGATGGAGGGAGGTGGGTGGGGAATGGGCTAGATGGGTGATGAGTATTAAAGAGGGCACTTGTGATAAGCACTGGGTGTTGTATGTAAGTGACAAATCACTGAATTCTACTCCCGAAACCAGTACTGCTCTATATGGTAACTAAAATTTAAATAATAATTTAAAAAAATAGAATTGAGAGGCTTGAGTAATAGCCTGAAAGTTCATACTATTCTCAGTGCCAGGACGAACGGAGAGGAGTAGGAAGGGGTGGAGGAGGAAAGAACTGCTTGAGAAATGTACATAGAAATAGTAATGGTGAATGAGCTCTTTACCCTGTGGTGTTAGAGGAAATGGACATTCCCTTCAAGCTCCTTTCTCATATGTTACCTGTCCTTTTCCCTCACTCACACCACACATACACAGAGCATTCACAGGATGGATTTGCAGCAAGTGATTTTTTTAAACTAGGAGAACCAGGACAACAGGATACTTTGACCTGTGGCGTTTTTTATCAAGGAATGTCTTTGGCTCTAGAAATCAATAGCGGCCAAGAAAAAACTCCAGGTAAACAGAAAAAAGGGATGGCTAACACAAAGAACTTTCTCTAAGCCCAACCATTGGGATATAGAGAAAGATAAAGGGCTCTCAGTTTCAGCCTGGTCACTTGAACACTTGGGTTATTTGTAATCCCCACCCCAGTTACCTCATGTTCAAGTTACCAAGGCTAAGAAAGGAGTAGGGGACTATGAATAGACTGCCCAGTGATAAAGATTATGCATTTGGTAGGGACTTTTTGTTGCGCTATTTCTTCCAAGAAATCTGAATGGCAAATAGGAAGTGGAACAGAGAATTCCAGGAAGAACATATGTAGAGATTTACACACTGAAATATGGCACACTACCACACATGCAATATATTCCTTATGTGCATTACTATACCAGCATTCTCTTTATATGTAAGTAGAATGTTAGTACAAGAAGAAATCTTGGAAATAATATGGTTTACATATGTGATTTTAAAGTGTTATATGCTGGAATATAAAGAATGAAATGAAAGTATTGGAGAGAGGCTGGAGATGCCAGCAATCTCAGGTTGTGGATTTCTCATTCTAAATGAGCACTGGGTGTTAAACACAAATAATAAATCATGGAACACTACATCAAAAACTAATGATATACTGTACGGTGACTAACATAACATAATAAAAAAATAAAGAAATGCCTAATCTCTGGAGGTTGGCTTTCCAGGGAAGGGACCTTAGGTGGTTTATAATGGCAAATAGGGTGTAAGAGGTTTGGTGACTAATCCAGGGCATTAATTGCTCAGGGCAATTAACATTAGAGGGAGGGAGAAGACTTTCCCAAAAGGCCTTGTGGCATCTTCTAGAGAAAAGTTTTCTTTGTTGGAATAAAAAGAATAAATTGAATGGGAATAAAAAGGGACTGAAAGAAGGCCAGCTATCATGAATCCAAAGGAGATGATCTCTGCTAGATCATTAGAGAAAAAAAAAACAGAAGGAGTGTGAGCTGGAGTAATAGAGTCTGCATAGGGAGATCAGAGCAATATCAGATTGTTGGACTCAATGGATGAGGAAAGTATAAATCATTTAGAAAGAAAATAAGCAGCCTTTTAGGCAAAAGTCTTGGGGAATTAGCCTAGGATATGAAGAATATAAGAGAGGAAGCTAATGGCAGCAAACTTTAGCAGAAAGAGAAAGAAGTCAAGATAGATTTGGACATTCTGCATTTGAAAGGGGTCCTTGAAATCTTAACCAGAGGAAACAGAACTTTCCTGGATAGACTTGACCAATCTTACATCTGCAAATGAGGAAGGTGAAATCCGGAGAGGTCAAAGGACATTCCTAAAGTGACATTTTGGGGTGCCTGGGTGACCAGGTTGGTTGAATGTCTGACTCTTAATTTCAGCTCAGGTTGTGATTTCGGAGTCATGGGATTGATCCCCGTGCCAAGTCCACGCTGAATGTGGAGCCTGCTTGGGGATTCTCTCTCTCCTTCCCCCTCTGCCCCTCCCTGCTCATATGCTCGCTCTTGCTCTCTCATTCTTAAAAAGAAAAAAATAAGTAAAGTGACATTCTAATTGATTAGTATGAGGTTTAGGTCTAGAACTTCTATGTTTAACTTATAGCCCAGTGTTCCTTTAGTTTTATTATAGACAGGTTAATGTAGAAAAGAGGACAAAGTTTTAGGTTTTATTTCACCATCAGAACCATTGTTAATTAGAGCTTAGGAACTGAGGAGGAGTATGTGCAGTGATGGCAGAGAAAGACCTAGCATGAAGAAGTTTAGCTCTGATGAGACAAAAAAGATAGGAGATGGAAAGGACATGCTCCAGACCTACTCAGAGAGAGTGAAAGGAGAAGTGTAGAGACGATATTCAAAAGCATATTTGGCAATAAACACATTTAAGAGAGTGGTTGTAAGCCTGAACTTTATAGGCATGGGTCACAGGGTATAAAAACCACACTAGGGACTATGACTAAAAATGTTTGGCTCTCTTTAAAAGCAACTGGACATAAAAAATAGTGTTCTGGCATGCAGTAAAGCCTCTCAGTAGATGTTTATAGACATCATGAAAGCCATATCCATGCTTCAATTTGGGAGGAAGTCATTTTAAAAATAAATGAAAGTACTATGTCATGTATGAGAGTCTTTTATTCTATAAAAATTTGTTTATTGAATAAAAACCATGGCTTATACTTTTTATTCTGCATATAGTGCCAATCTCCTATCTGGATGGATTTGGTGACCAATACGACATAAGTAAAAAACATAAATCTTAGATACCTTCCCACCATCCTTCTCTCAAGTCAAGAAACTGTGTTTACTACCATGCTATGATTATAGCTATATATTAAATGCTGATTAGCCACTGTAGAACAATGAATATATATAGGCCAAGTGATATATAAACCAATGTTTACTAAAGAGGATTCCCTGGAACACCACAACCACAAAATATCCTGAAAAAGTATTTCATGGTCAGATAAGTTTGGGAATCACTACATACCATAATCTTCTCTTGCAGATTGTACAGTGTTCATTACCATGTTAAAGGCTATAAGAAGTCATGCAGTAAAGGAATCTTTTTAACTTTGTTCAGCCTAGCATTTTCCAAACGTTTTTGACCATGAGAACTTTATCTTCCTATATTATACTCATTGTATCCTATCAACCAATTTCAGCAAAATGCACTTTGAGAAATACTGATTAAAACAAATCCATAGATGACAAGACTATAGAAAATAACTTGGTGATGGATAGCCAAGATCCATCTTTAACCTATGAGGATACTGTTATAGGAGACAACTAAAACATTATCCCATAAATGTCTCTTGGTGCTATTTTCAGAGACTTAAAAGATATGGAACTGAATAGAGTATCAGTCTAACTCATGAAAGTATTTATTATATTCTTAAGAAGGAAACCACAGAGATTAGAGAAAAGAAACAGTAAAACAGCTGAGAAGAGGGACTGATAAGAATATACAAAAGAATGATTCAAACAGAGAAGAGATGGACAGTATATGAAGTAACTACATTGAGGTCTCTGAAATCATAAATTTTCTGGTGGGTAGAAATCTTTATTGACCCTGAGATCAGAACAAGAATTGGTCTTAAACTATGGAATGGAAGATTAAAATTAGGTTTAGGGAAAGTAAAAAGAAAACAATTTCTGACTGGAAAGGATGTAAAAAATTGGAAAAACTGATAATGCAGATAGTCTTTCTGTGTTGTCAGTCTTAGAGAGATGCTTATTTGTCATGGATGACATAAGTATATTCTTGCTTAGAAGCAAGAGGCTAGAAGTGGCAAAATCTCTGCACAATGAATCTACGATGTGGGGATGTGACCTCCCATTTCCTTACTTGAATTTTCCCAGCCATGAGTCAGCAATAGCTGCTCCCAGGATGGGAGTGAAATAACAGAGGCTGCTGAAGGCATGGTATATAGATGTGGAGGTGTCTTCGCTCCAGTGCAGAAAATACAGGAAATACAGGGTCAGCACAGCTGAGGTGGAAACGGGGAAACAAAACAAGATAGATGCATTAAAGTGATTTATGGAGAAGTACATTTCATCTCTGGTCTTTGAAGGTGATCTCGACCTTCAATACTCCTATCAGTGAAATGATGGAGGGGTGACTGTGGGAGTGGATGGGGCTATGCTTAGTGTACAAATGCAATACTCCTCCCTTCAGTCCCTGTACGTACATAGCAGCATTTAAGCCAATCGCAAAGATCATATGGTGCTTCCAATGTTCCTACCTATTCCCTCCCAATGACAATATAGTTCATAGACCTGAGAAACAGATATGAAAATGGAAGCTTTCATACTTTTATTATTACAGACTGTGTTCTGGTTTCTGTTAGGCCTTTCTGTTCTTGGCTTGTATGAGTTACTAGGTGAAATCCCATGAGGTATTTATTGGCAGTGTTGGCTGAAGGAAAAGACCAATTTGGATAAAAGCAGAAAGTGTGGATAAGGGAACTAAGTACATAAAGAAGACCACATTGTTCCAAATATGGGGTGGGGATGGGTAGAAAAAAGGAAGACCTTGGGACACAAAATTACCTTTCATGCCATAATAGGAAAAGCGCTCACAGAATTCATTCACCACAATGAAGGCAATGCCCAGTGGATAGTTGGAGCCACAGATTTTCTATGAAACAAAAAGACCATGGTTCAAGCATGAACTTCCCCCACATTTAAATCAGTTATTGCTGTATAGCAGAAAAATGTATTTATTTTAAATCACCGTGATAGGTAATGTGAAGCAATGGCTCCTACTCTTCATGAAACAGCTACTATCACAATGAAAGTTCTTGCATTGCTGACTTAGGTGTGATAGAAGCTATTCTGATTATTATGTTGCTTCTCATTCATTTGATATGGAAGTACTCAGACATTCCTTGGTCCCAGATGCCAGAACCTACTCATCTTCCTATAACTACTAACTGAAAAGCCTGGGGTCCTGAGCAGGAGAATAATCATACTTATTTCTAAGAACAGAACAAAGAATTAACCTATGGAGCACTTGATGTCTGAGCAGTTTCATTTCGAGGTCAATAACCTCCTTAGCTGCACTGTTTGAACTAACCTCTCTTGTCCCCGCTTGCCCTATTCATCATGTGGGGAAGAATCCTGGCAATATGATGGCTTCCCATTCACAGCCTGCTGGAGCCAGGCTCAGAGCCCAACTAAAAGTAAGTTGATTGATATCCTTAAATCTTGTAACATTAAATGTCCACTCTTCCTGTGAAAATATTCTATAACATTTTCTTGTTAATCCTATTAGACATTAAAAGAACTATGCTATTACATATACTGTATCAGTTAGTATATAAGGAATGTCATGTTTATTTCAAATCCCTACCTATTATGGTAGCCCAACTGACATGAGGGGGGGATGGAGATATCTGTACTTGGGACAGTCAAATCTCATCATGAAATTTATATTGTCTCTTATTTCATAAGAAATATATGCATCTTTATAAGCAGCCTTAAATTGTTTAGGACCAGAAGATATATAATTAGCTAAATAGATAGATAAAGTAATAAATTAATGTTTTCATTTTTTACCCATATGGATAGATATGAACAACCCTTCTAAATATTAATATATGTTAATATATAAACTTAGTTGAAAGACATAGTAAACTGGCTTCTTACCTTCCTAGCTCACAGCTTGAGAATTATACAACCTGGAGTTTAGTTAACACAGTTTACTAGCTATATACTACTGGTACTGGGTGTGTTAACCTACTGACCCTGGCCATGCCACTACACCTGTCTTTATGTTCACTTCACTTATTCCAAAGAAATGAGAATACTACTACCTCTTGGCCCATAGTGAGAACTCAGAAAATAACTGGCTGCTATTACTATACCCTTCCCACTTTTAGGATTTTTATATAAAGATTTAATGAGATAATGAATTTGGAAGTTTTTAACAAGTATATAATACAAACATTATTATTCTTTGTTTCTCTGTCCTGTCTCCCGCTATAAACTAGCACACATCATAACAGAGACTGGATCTATTCTAAAACTTCCCTTGGTGTCCAGCATAAGATTCTGAATACAGGGGGAACTAAGGGCTGAGTTTTTATATTGGTTTAGAAAGAACAATCACACACAGTTCTCCAGGCAAGAATGCTTGCCAGGTTTCCCTGGATATTCAAATTGCTTCTTTTTTCACCCCAGAGAAACTCAGAATATACAATGAGATACAGCAAAGTCCTGGATCCTAACTGAAGAACTCTTAACTACCTCATCCTGCTGCTTCTTCTCCTAAGTAAAGGAAACGTCTCTTTATTTTATTTTTTACTATTATGTTATGTCAGTCACCATACAGTATATCATTAGCTTTTATGTAGTGTTCCATGATTCATTGTTTGCCTATAACACCCAGTGCTCCATGCAATATGTGCCCTCCTTAATACCCATCACGGGGCTAACCCATTCCCCCGCCCCCCTTCCCTCAGCAACCCTGAGTTTGTTTCCCGTAGCCATAGTCTCTCATGGTTTGTCTGATTAGATTTGGTTTTCAGGTTAATTCTAACTCCAAGTGAGAATAGTTTTTGATCCCCTAATACAGCTCAGCCTGATACTCCAGAGGCCAAGAAGTAGAACCAAAAGACCAATTTTGTTCCTGTCAGAAGCAGACTGGAATCTGGGAACTCACCGGAGATGGCTTCTTTGGAAGGCTGAGGGGTCGAGGTGGTACCACTTCAGTGGAGACAGGTGAAAAAAGAGTTTCCTTGGACTCATTTTTCTGGAAAGGATTCATAGCTGGCTCCTTACTCTCACTCTCCTCAAGCATTTGGCTTCGGTAGGCAGTTGGGACGGCTGCCAGCCTACTGTAAAAATGGGCACTGGGAGTGGACTAGGTTTAACCCTCTGTGTGTCAGGTTTTAGCAGCCGCCTGGCCCAAAGCAAAGCACAAAGCTATAGGAAAAGAAAGGGTTGGATCCCAGAGACCAGTTCAAAATAATTAAGAAAAATGTTGAGCATGAGGAAGTAAGAGTAACACATCACAAGATGGGGCAAGATAGTGTTGGAGAATTGCAAAAGAGTACAAAACAGCTAAGAATACAACGCCTCAAGTATAGATTTAAAAACTGATTTCAGGGGGAAAAAAACCTGATTTCATGGTCACAGGAGCTGCCATTTATTGAACATCTGTTATGGCCAACAATAATATATATGTATTACATATATATTATAAATATCATATCTATCTACCTATCTATATTCTAATTCTTAGCACAATCCCCGTTTTATAGGAACTAATATCCTAAGAGGTTGAGTAATTTGTCCAAAGTCATGTGACCAGCAAGTGGCGGGTCTGGAATTTTAACTGCCATGATTGACAGGAGATTTGTATCAGTAATGCCTATGGTCATTATTCAGGAATGGAGGGTATGGAAATGGGAATGTAGGAATATAAGGGAATTGAAATGCGTTGAAGAGGGAAAGTCATCACAAAATTGAATTTGCAAAGATAGAAACGATGTTGATTTTGGTTTTCAACAAAATAAAGTTCAATTAGAAATATCCTATAAGCAGTTGAAGAGGTGGAGCTAAAGAAAATGAGAGAAAAGCTTTGGTTATGTACATTTGGGAATCATTCTTCTTTGCTAAATTCATTCCTTGTGCTTTCATCACTTCAGAACCCATCATTTCATTAATAAATAAAATTCAATTTGAGCAAAAATTATGAACTAGTTACTTTCTTTTTTAGAAAAATATTTTATTTACTGAGAGAGAAAGAGAGAGATCATGCACATGAGCCCGGGGGGGAGGGTCCGAGGGAGAGAGAATGTCAAGAAGACTCCATGCTAAGCATAGAGCCCTATGTGGGGCTTGAACCCATGACCCTGAGATCATGACCTGAGCCAAAATCAAGAGTTGGATGCTTAACCGACTGAGCCACCCAGGTGCCCATGAACTAGTTACTTTCTAGGTATTATTGCAGACACAATTTCCCTCAATACTTAGTAGATGAGCTCCCAAATGACTCTAGAATATAATACTTAGCCCTTTATCAGAGGAGGAACAAGAACAAGTATGATGATGATAGATGCATTTTATACAGTAAGGTAATGGGGTAAAAGAAGAATAGAAGAGTTGATACCTTTCCAGTTGTCAGTGAAAAGAAAAAGGAAAAGAAAGGCCAGAGAGCTATAAGAAAACTAAGGGTTAAACCAACAAGGAGATCAGAAAACAGGAGAATTAATTATTTTATTTGAGAATATGAGAGAGAACCTATAACTTTATGCCTTGAAAAATTCTTAAATTACCTATTTGAGTAATTTGTTGATGAATAAACCCGGAACAGACTTTGTTCTACTTCAGACTTTGACCATGTCTTCTCACTCCTCATCACCCCTCTCTCCCACCAACCTTTAACCAAAGAAGAATCCAGCTCCATTTCTGACTGTGCCATTAATGATTAAGCTGTAGTTTTTCTTTCAAAAGAAGGTATTATTCCTTCTGACTTAGTGTGGTTATAACTTTAAAAGCAAAACAAATAAACAGTCATGATTTACTAGTCAAGTTAAACTTGAGATGCCTTGAAGATCTAATTATATCAACGGCTCCCCCTGCTCTGGCCTATACCTCTAGAATAGCATTTGACCTGGCAGAGCACCTACAGATACAATGCACCTGTGGATGCAATGCACCAATTCATTGATGCTCAAAGGTACCCCAAATACCAAACTCTAGAGTATTGGCATTGGTTCTCTGATACTCCTTTTTTAAATGAAATTCTTCTTTTGATTATGGCCATATAATGCTTGTATTCATAAAATCAAATAATATCAGAGATGGAAGGAATCCTCATCTTGTCCTATGTAAACTAAATTTCCCTGATGGTGAGAGTGATGTAGGGCAATTCATTCACATATATATTTATTCATTCATATATATAATGTTTATATATATTCCAGAACAATTCATATATATACATATATATGTATGTATGTGCGTATCTATGTATGTATGCATATGTACACACATGTATACACACACAGATATTTGCAGGCCTTTTTCTTGAAAATTCTTATTCAATAGATTTAAATAGGGATCCAAGAGCCTCTGTTTTTAAGAAGCACCTCTGGTGATTCTTATGACAGGAATTTAGGGAACACTGGTTTGAAATCCCTCTCCTAGTCTAGCTTACAGAATATTACAGGAGAGCTCAGAAGGAACAGAGCAAGAACTCTAGCCTCTGTGGCCTATTCTAGAGCTCTTGCGATCATATATCAAGCTGTCTCTTATACCCTATCACTTTGCTAAGTTGAAATCAGAAGAATAAAAGGGAAGAAATCAAAGAGAAAAGCAACTCCTGGGTAGAAATGAGCACAAAGTCTTCAGAGACAAAAGAGGTAATAAAAGTGGAAAAATCTAAAATATCAGTGATAAGAGTAAAAAATATTTATGGCCTCAGTGAGTATGTCAGCAGTGTGATATTTTGCACTCATATTCAGAAAGGAGACTGAAGCTCTAAAATGATAGATACTAATATAGTCAGAGAGAAGAAAGATAAGAAATTAAAAGAAAACATGTTTAACAAGGTGTATGAATATAGAATCAGCACACAAGGGGCATCTGCCTTTGGCTCAGATCGTGATCACAGAATCCTGGAATCAAGCCCCACATTGGTCTCCTTGCTCAGCAGGGAGCCTGCTTCTCCCTTTCCCTCTGCCCCTCTGCCTGCTTGTGCTCTCTCTCTCTCAAATAAATAAATAAAATATTTTTTTAAAAAAAGCACACAAAAATAAATTGAATTTAAATATCAGCAAAAACAAATAGAAAAGGGAATTTTAAAAGTGATACCAGCAATAATTGCATAAAAATACCTAGGAAAAAACCTAATAACAGATGTCTAAGACCTCAATGTTAAACACTATAAAATATTATTGGAAGAAATGAAAGAAAATCTAAATCAGTGAAGAGACATACCATGCTCATGATTTAGAAATTTCATATTATAAAGATGTCAATATTCCAAATCAACCTGTTGTTTCAATACAGAATCCCAATAGGTTTTGTGAGTGTAGAAAATGACAAGTTGATTTTTAAAATTCATATGGGAATGCAAAAAGTGAAGAATAGCAAAGGCAATCTTGAACAATAGTGGAAGACTTGCACTACCCAATATAAGACCTATTATAAAACTATTGTAATTATAACAGAGCAGAATCAACACAATAGTAAGGCAACAAATGGAACAAAATGGACTTTAGAAGACATACACATGTATGTATGTCATCATTAATGACATTATTAATGACAAAATTGACACTGCAGTACAGTGGGGGAAATGATGTTTTCAATAAATAAATACCATCTGGATATCCACAAGGGAAAAAAATAATTTTAACCCTTAACACCATATGTAAAAAACAATTCTATATAGATTATGGATCTGTTTTTAAAAAAATAAAGCTTTTAAAGGAAAACATCTTTGTGTTCTCTGTGAAGTATGCCAAGATTTTTCAAATAAGACATAAAATATGGTTACCATAAAAGAAAAACACTTGATATTTTGGACTATATTGGATATTGGCTATTTGGATTATAAAATTATTATAAATTTATAATATAAATTTAAGAACTTTCATTCACCAAAGTACACGTTAAGAGTGAAAAGACAACTCACAGAGTGGGAGAAAATATTCATATTACATATATCTGTCAAACGGTTTGTGTCCAGATTATATAAACAACTCCAAAAAATCAGTAACAAAAGGATGCACATCCAGGTTGTTTAGTTTCCTATTATAAATGAAACTGTCATAATAACCTTGTATATAAGTCAAATATATCTGAAGGATAAATATCTAGAAGTGAGATTGCTAAGATAAAAGTATGCTTTTATAATTTTTAGAACTGCCTATTCATTTCCTTTGCTCATTTTCTTAGTGAGTTGTTTCTTCCCTTCTTGTAGGTTTATAAAATCTATATTATTGATATTAATGCTGTCATTGTCTGCATTGCAAATATTTTTCTCTATTGAATTTGTATTTGGACTTTTAAAATTAAATATAACTTAAAATACACAAATCTTAAGTGTAAAGCTCCATTTTTTATATTTGTGTAACACACAACCATCACCCAGATAAAATAAAAAATATATATGTATTTCTAGGATCTCAGTGCTGAAAGCCCTTCAGAGAATAATACTTACTGCTTCCCTTCTGTCTCCCAAACTGTCCTCCCCCAAGGTAATCATTTTTCTGGCTTCTATCACCAGAGATCTTTTTTGTTTGTTTTGAATTTCATATAAATGGAATAATACTGTTTGTATTATTTGTGTTTGATTTTTTTGCTCAACATTACGTCTGTGAGACTCATCTATTTTGTTGTCTGTAACAAGATTTCTTTTTCCTGTTGTTCAGTAGAATTGACTATGCAAATATGACACAATTTATTTCCCCATTTTTTTTGTCGATGGACATTTGGGTTGTTTCCAGTTTTAGGGTTGTTTATTGTCAACTCGGTTTAAGGTAGGAACCGTTTCCAAGAATCATCTTCTCTGGTTGGGTCTAGGCCAGAAAGACTTGAATGAGATTTAGAAGTGGCAGTGAAGCAGTGTGTATTACTTGGAGCAAAGACTGAGCAGAGGTCATGGTTAAACACCTTGAACCACTAAGGCTTTGTTCTTTGCTGATGGATCTGTGTGTGCAGGGGAGTGTGTTCAAAGTTCAGGTTGTTTTCAAGTCTTCCCAGATTTTACTTTTTTTTTTTTTTAAAGATTTTATTTATTTACTTGACAGAGATAGAGACAGCCAGCGAGAGAGGGAACACAAGCAGGGGGGAGTGGGAGAGGAAGAAGCAGGCTCATAGCAGAGGAGCCTGATGTGGGGCTCGATCCCATAATGCCGGGATCACGCCCTGAGCCAAAGGCAGACGCTTAACCGCTGTGCCACCCAGGCGCCCCAACCCAGATTTTACTTTTTATCAGGCCCTTTTCACTGTCCTGTGCATAAGCATATAGCCCCAGGGTTAGTGAGGAGTGTATGAATAGCTTGTGGCATCTCTGGTCCTTGCTGTGCCTGTGCATAGCCTCAGCTAGAATGCCATCTCCCCAACAAGGATTGCAATCTTAGGCTACCAGGGCTAAGCTCTTCACTCTTCTCCACTGGCCAGAATCTAAGAGGTCACTTTCATGTAAAATGTTGAGGGACATGAGTGTCACCTAACCTATAAATTGAGTGAGTCTCTTTCATGAAGGCAGGGTAGGAGAGCAATCAACCTTTTTAAAATAGGAGGGCACGTATTGCATGGTGCACTGGGTGTTATACGCAACTAATGAAGCAAAACTTTACATCGGAATCTGGGGATGTACTGTATGGTGATTAACACAATATAATAAAATAAAATTTAAAAAAAATATATTTTTATGATATTTTTTCCATTCTTGAGTTCCTAATTTTGCCTCATCTCTTAGTAAATTGGAAATTACTAAAGTAATTATTATAGGAATGATATGTGAAGGATATAATTCCTGATTTCTGACATGTCTAAGAATGTCTTCTTACCAAACTATGGATAACATTTAATGTATACACTATAGGTCACACTCATATCCTTGTGCAGATGCAGCTTTCCTAACTTCAGTGCATTAGTGTAGTGTTACGGAATGGTTCAAACCCATTGATTTTTGCTCCTTTGTGGCCAACTTACTTTTCCTACTTGCAAGCATATATCATCATTATTTTCATCAAACTATTCAGAACAGGTAAAGTAAAATGATATAGTGCTTATGTCAACTAACCTTATTATAGTAATCATTTCATAATATATATGTGTGTCAAATCATCACACTGTACATCTTAAATTTATACAATGTTATATGTCAATTACATTTCAATAAAGATGGGGGAAAAGGTATTTGCTCGGCATCATGTCAGGATCATCAGATGATTCTGGCAGAGAACCTCATATCTGGTAATCTGTCTCATCCATAGCTTCCTGCATTTCAGTGTCTGAAAAAACATCAAACAAGGAGATACAGAGGCATGGAGATATTATTTCATTCCTCTCTAAACCACTTATACTCATCCTTAAAGGGTCGAGAGAATGATACTCTAGGTATTCAGACCATAAAAAAGACATGTCTTTAAGAACATGTTTCATTTATGGGGGAATTATTAAGAGGGAGAAAGGATGAGCTGTTTTGACTGCAAGAGGTATAGTTTGAGAACATAATGTTATGTAGCTGGCATTATCAGCTCAGACCACCATGTGCTCATTTCTAGTACAGTAATCACTAATCAAAGAAATCTTAGCATAATAAGTTTCAGTAAAAAACATTATAATTTGTATTACTATGTTAAAATGATAAGCATGTTTTACTAGCTACTTTAAATATTTGAGTTTGTTTTAGTTAAGTAATAAATGACATAGTTGTGGTTCTCAGATAACTATTGATGAATAAAATAGATATAAAAATGAAGATAAAATAGATTAACTGAAGGTAGGCCAGAGAAAGGAAGGGAGAGAGAGAGAAAAGAAAGTAAGAGAGATTAAAAACCAAATTTAAAGATAAAAAAACACCAAAACTACAGAAATTCCTATGGTAAAAGGCAATTATGACAAAATTTTTTATTCAACTTCAACTGCCAAAACTTGAAAGCAACCAAAATTCTTTCGGTAGGTTAGAGAGTAAGTTTGGTACATCCAAACAATGTAATATTATTCACTGACAAAAAGGAATGAGCTATCAAGCCATGAAAAAGACACGGAGGAAGCTTAAGTGCTTAAGTGAAAGAAGCCAGTCTGAAAAGGCAGCACATTGTATGATTCTAACTATATGACATGCTGTAAAAGGCAAAACTAAAGAGACAGTAAAAGATTAGTGCCTGCCAGCAGTTGGGGGTGGGGGAAGCAGGAATAAATGAGTAGGCAGAGCACAGGATTTTCAGGGCAGGGAAACTACTCTGTATGATACTACAATGGTGACTACATATCATTATACATTTGTCAAAACCCAATACAAAGAGCAAACTCTAATGCAAATATGAACTTTAGGTGATGACGGGTCAACGTAAGATTCATCAGTTGTAAAAATGTACCACTCTGTTGTAGATGTTTATAGTGGATGAGGTTGTGTGTGGAGGGGAACGGGGAGAATATGAGAATTCTCTGTACTTTCTGCTCAATTTTGCTATGAACTGAAAACTGCTCTAAAAAGTGAAGTTAAAAAAAAAACTTAAAAAAGAAAAAAAGAACTTGCTGCTGGTCAGTGGCTCTCAACCATAATCATTTTCTCCAAACTCAAAAATACTGTAGATGTTAATACTAATTATTAATCTACTTAACACAATTAATTAAGCTTATATTTTTCTCAAAAGCAAAATTTTTAAATGACAAAAAATATTATGAGATACAAGAACAGTTTTTTCATTAAAATGATTATCCAGCTTTACTTTTACCCTAAATTATAGCTTAATTTTGTCAAGAATTAAAGTACTCTCAACTGAAATTTAAGGACTACTAGATATAAAATGCTCAGAGATATAATTAAAACCATGGGCATTTATTATAAATCAATTGTTTTGACATTTCACAATTGAGAAACAGCAGTGTTTTAAAACAGAGCATTGAACTTGAACTCTACAACACCTGATTTGCCACTTGTTAACTAACAGCATGTGGGCAAGTTACCTAACCTCTGTTTTTTCATCTCTCAAACCTAATAAATGGAAAGCACATGAAAATGCTAGTACTTAAAAAAGTTCAAAAATGTAACATTGACTGTAAATTCTGAAACAACTTTACTTTCTTTTATTATCAAAAGTTAAGATACATTTTCTTCAGTATCAGGAATCTTTATTCTTAATATAAAATAAATTATCACATCTTACAAATTTTATATTTATAGCTGAATGTTTCTTCAATCATCACTGTCACTTCCTGATTCACTCAGCTGCAAATCATTTCCTAAAATAAAAAAATATCAAAACTGTAGTAATAAAGTATTTAATATTTTCATATTCAGTATATTTGTATTTGGATAACATAAATATCATGCAAAATATAACACCAAGGGTGATCCAGTTTAGCCAGCATTTTATCATTAATAATTAGACTGCTTATCCTATAATTTAGTCACATCATTAGTAATTCCAAAAATTAATACTGCTTGTAAAGAAAACATACACCATCAATCTTCAGCATAGTTTTAGTACCACCAGGCATCTTTTTTAGTCTTCTTTCACATACCAACACCGCCTTCCTTTGTTACTCCCACTGATTTAAGTCAGATAATGAGAAAAAATGTGGTTTAGAAGATCAGCCTAAATCATTTTGAGAAGTGAAAAAAATGTTATGCAATTTTGTACTTAAAATTCAGTCAAAATATTAAATAGTATATGTTAAGAGTAACTCATCATTGGTTCTGTTTGTAATTCAATGATGTGCTTACAGCAATGGAACTTACATTCCAGTGGGGGAGACAGACTATAAACAAACAAGTATATAATACGATGCCAAGTAGGGATGAATACTATGAAAAATTAAGATGGGTATGAGAAGACTGGTGAGAAGTGCTATTTTAGATAGGATAGTTGATAAGGACTTCTTAAAGGGTGACAGTGAACAGAGATCCAACTGTAGAGAGAAAGTCATAATAATGTGGATGGAGGGCAGATACTGTCCAGGCTCAGGGAACAGCAAATACAAATGCCCCAAGGCAGATGCGTGCTTGCTGCGTTCTCGGACTGCAAGAAGGCCCTGCGGCCGGAATGGAACGAATGAGGAAGAGATGATAGGAAATGAGGTCAGAAAGATATCCAGATATTCAGAAGACTAGTTTCCAGGTTATGATAAAAACTTTGGATTTTGTCAGAAATGTAATGGGAATTCATCAGAAAATTTTAAGCAAGCAACTGACTTGAAATGTTTAACAGTGAATATGCTATAATATACTACAATTGTACTGCAGCTTCTCACATAAGAAATAATACAAGCTTTGACTCAGGTGGAGGTGGTGCTAAGCAGTCAGGTTTATAATATAAAGGCAGAACCCTACAGGACTATCAAAAGTACTAGATATGGGGCATGAGAGAAGAGAAAAGTGAAGAAAGACTGCCAGTGTTACTAATCTAAACAACTGGATGGTGGTATTATTTACTGAGATAAGAAATGTCAGGGGAACAAGATTGTGTGAAAAAAATCACAAGTTCAATTTTCAACATGACACATTTAAGATACATAGAAATATTCATGTAAATATGTTACAGGCATTGGATATATAAGTCTGGAGCTCCAGGTAAAAGTGACTCTTGGAAATAAAGATTTGGGAGTCTCCAACTGCAGAAGTTTATTTGAAGATATGGGATTGGATAATATCACTTGAGTAGTAAATTCAATGGCTAAAAACATTCTCATATTTTTACGTTACTCCAAAATCAACAAAAATCTGGCATAATTTGAAGCTAATACCCAATTTAAGAGGAGTAGTTTCTAGGCCATAAATAAGTTGTTTTAAGAGAGCTCAGTCTACTGCATGAACTCCAGAACTATTACATTATTTGATAAAGAACTCTGCTAAAGCTTCTTTTGTGTATCTGGTTCCCATGACCATTTTATACTTTTCAAGGATTAAGTTTCTATTTATTACACAACTATTCTATGGCATAAGGATTTTCAACTTGATATGATACCCATAATGAGTTTCTTAGGTTAAATCCATATGTCCCAAGTTTCACTTTTGTTAATAGACTTCATGTTGTACAGGTTATATGCACAGTATTACCATGCTGTTGCAATTTTCGGTTGATTTTGAAGGTATCAGATTAGCCAGTGCACGTGACATGCTGGTTAAGGAAATACATTTCCAATCAAAATGGTAATTGTGACTTGGAGAAAAGAGTTTACCTATAACAAATGCACTCAGACTCCTAAGCCAATGGTTCTCAATGAGAAAAATACTGTTCCCTCAGAGAGGTTACAGAAATTTATGTGAAGTGTTGCTTGTCCAGATGATTTGCAGATTGTTAGTGTCATTTAGTGGGAGGGGAATTTAGGAATGGTAAATGTCTTACAATTCAGGGACCAGTCTTTCACAATAAAGAGCTCTACTACATTCTGCAAAACTTTTGAAAGTCCAGTGGTATATTCATGTACTTGGAAGACCTGTTTGTAACTGTAAGGCTGGAACCTAATTTCAGTTTTATGAACTAAAGTATTCTTTTATACAGACTTAAAATTCACTGAAATTTATGAGGATGGAACTATCATGTAAACTGAAAGAAGACTTTACTTTGTTTTTTTCCAGAACTTTAAGATTTTCTTTACTTGTTTTGGAAAACATATTAGTGACATCAATGCTTTTCCAATCCCTATTTCAACAAATTAAAAATAAAAATTGTTGACATTATGAGTGGTATGTTGTCTTGTTTTTCTTAATTCTAAATTGATTTATTAAAGATTTCAAGCTATACTACAAAGCTGTAGTAATCAAAACAGTATGGTACTGGCACAAAAATAGAGATATATAGGCATATAGATAACTGGAACAGAACAGATGGCCCAGAAATAAACCCACATTTACATGGTCAATTAATCTATAAAAAAGGAGGCAAGAATGTATAATAGATAGTGCTGGAAAAATTGGACAAATATATGCAAGAGAATGAAATGGACCACTGTCTAACATCATATACAAAAATAAACTCAAAATGGATTAAGGGCTATATGTGAGACCTAAAACCATACAAATCCTAGAAGAGAGCATAGGCAGTAATTTTTTTGAAATCAGCCACTGCAACATTTTTCTAGATATGTCTCCTAGGAAAAGGGAAACAAAAGCAAAAATAAACTATTGGGACTACATCAAAATAAAAAGCTTTTGCACAGTGAAGTACCCATTAACGAAACAAAAAGAAAACCTACTGAATGGGGGAAGATACTTGCAAATGATATATTCAGTAATGGGTAAATATCTAAAATATATAAAGAATTTATTTATTTATTTATTTAAAGATTTTTAAATTTCTTTATTCGACAGAGATAGAGACAGCCAGTGAGAGAGGGAACACAAGCAGGGGGAGTGGGAGAGGAAGAAGCAGGCTCATAGAGGAAGAGCCTGATGTGGGGCTCGATCCCATAACGCCAGGATCACGCCCTGAGCCGAAGGCAGATGCTTAACCGCTGTGTCACCCAGGTGCCCCTAAAATATATAAAGAATTTATATGACTCATTACCCAAAACCAAACAATCAGATTAAAAAATGGGTAGAACCAATAAAGGCAGGAACTGTTTACACCAAACACTGCTTCCCTGTACTTGGCAAGTGCATATTTCCTGAGCCAGGACTGATGTTGGGCCAGCACAGTGGACCTCTCCCCCAGAAGACCAGCACAGGCAGCACCCTGCATGCACCAAGTCTACTCATTATACAGTGCTTCAAAGCATCATCTTCAGTTCCGATGGGAATAGGACCAGGCTGTATTTTTTTCTTCTTCTCTCTTCCCCACCCCTTTGGAATCAGGCTTATAGTTTTTTGCCTGTTAATTTGTTTTTTCATTTCCTTTTCTCTTTTTCTGGATTAGGCTTCTTTTTTTCACTTTTCTTGTTCTTTCTTTTTTCCCAATTTTCTTTTTCTTTGGAATCAGCCTTATAGTTTCTTGATTGTCTGTTTGGGTTTTTGTTGTTGTTATTGTTTCTTTTACTTTTCTCTCTCTTTTTTTTTTTTTTGGATCAGGATTTCTTTTTATTTTTTTTCCTATTTCTTTTTTTCCAGGCTTATTTTAACAAACAAAGCATATCCAGTTAAAGGTCCAAACAATACCCACTGCAGGCAAGGAGGAACACTGCAGAGGGCTGACCTGTGGGAAATAGCAGCCAAAACGCAAAAGCAGAGTGCACACAGCATGCAGTAGAAACACTTCCTGAAATGCCAGGGCTTGGACAGTGTATGACTCTTTTTAAATATAGCATTACTCTCAGGTGCAGGAAAACATAACAAACTTTTATAACATGCAAAAGACAGAAACTTAGCCAAAATGAAAAGATGGAGGAATTCTCCCCAAAAGAAAGGTCAGGAAGAAATCACAGCCAGGGACTTGCTCAGAGCACATATAAACAATATTTCTGAACAAGAATTTAAGTCAACAGTTATAAGATTGACTGGATTTGAAAAAAGCAGAGAAGACACCAAAGAGACCCTTGCTGCACAGATAAAAGGACCTAAGACTCGTCAGGCTGAAATTAAAAATGCTATAACTGAGATACAAAACAGGCTGGATATAATCACGAGGATGAAAGAAATAGGAATGAATAGGTGATATAGAAGATAAAATTAAGGAAATTAATGAACCTGAAAAAAAGAGGAAAACAAAACTATTAGATTACAAAGAAAGACTTACGGAGCTCAGTGATTCCGTAAAGTGAAAAAATATCTGTAACATAGGAGTCCTGGAAAAAGAAGAGTGGGGAAAAGGGGCAGAAGGTTTATTTGAACAAATTATAGCTGAGAACTTAACCAATCTGGGGGAAGGAAAAAGGCATTCTAGTCCAAGAGGCACAAGAACTTTCTTCAAAAATCAACAAAAACAGGTCAACACCACGACATATCATAGTGAAACTTGCAAAATACAAAGATAAAGAGAGAATTCTGAAAGCAGATCAGGAGAAAAAGTCCTTAGCCTACAAAGGTAAACACATAAGATTAGCAGCAGACCTGTCCAGGCCACAAGGACTGGCATGATATAGTCAATGTGCTAAATGGGAACAATATGCAGCTGGGAATACTTTATCCAGCAAGGCTGTCATTCAGAATAGAAGGAGAGATAAAGAGTTTCCAAGACAAGCAAAAACTAAAGGAGTTTGTAAACACTAAATCAGCTCTGCAAGAAATATGAAGGGGGACGCTTTGAGCAGGAAAGTGAGACCAAAAGCAACAAAGACTAGAAAGGAACAGAGATAGTCTACGGGAATAGCAACTTTACGGGTAATACAAAGGCATTAAACTCATCTTTCAATAATTACTCTGAATGTAAATGGACTAAATGCTCCAATTAAAAGACACAGAGAAGCAGAATGGACTAAAAAAAAAAAAAAGACCCACAGATAATGCTGCTCACAAGAGACTCATTTTAGACCCAAAGACACCTCCAGATTGAAAGTGAGGGGATGGAGAACAATTTATCATGCTAATGGACATCAAAAGAAAGCTGGAGTAGCCATACTTATATCAGACAAACTAGATTTTAAGCCAAAGATTGTAATAAGAGATGAAGGAGGGCACCATATCATAATAAAGGGGTCTATACAACAAGAAGATCTAACGATTGTAAATATTTATGTCCCTAACTTGGGAGCAGCCAAAAATATAAAACAATTAATAACAAACCTAAGGAAACTCATTGATAATAACACAAAATAGTAGGGGACTTTAACATCCCACTCACAGCAATGGACAGATCATGTAAGCTGAAGATAACAAGGAGAGAAGGGCTTTGAATGACAAACTGGACCCAGATGGACTTAACAGTTATATTCAGAGCATTTCATCCTGAAGCAGCGAATATATATTCTTCTTGAGTACACATGGAACATTCTCCAGAATAGATCACATAGTGGGTCACAAAACAGGCCTCAAACAGTACAAAACGATTGAGATCATACTATGCAAATTTTCAGACCACAATGCTATGAAACTTGAAAGTCAATCAAAAGAAAAAATGTGGAAAGACCACAAATACAAGGAGGTTAAAGAACACCCTACTAAGGAATGAATAGGTGAAATTAAAAAAGAATTAACAGGATAGACTGGTGATGGGTAGTAAGGAGGGCACGTATTGCATGGTGCACTGGGTGTTATACGCAACTAATGAATCATCGAACTTTACATCAGAAACCAGGGATGTACTGTATGGTGACTAACATAATAAAAAAAACATTAAAAAAAGAATAAAAAAATACATGGAAGCAAATGAAAATGAAAACAGTACAAAATCTTTGGGATGCAGGAAAGGTAATCCTAAGAGGGAAGTACATAGCAATATAGGCCTTCCTCAAGAAGCGAGAAAAGTCTCAAATACACAACCTAATCTTATACCTAAAGGAGTTGGAAAAAGAACAGCAAATGAAGTCTAAATCCAGTGGGAGAAGGGACATAATAAAGATCAGAGCAGAAATAAATGATATAGAAACCAAAAATACAGTGAACTAGGAGCTGGTTCTTTGAAAGAATTAACAAAATTGATATCCCTCTTAGTCAGACTTATCAAAAGAAAAGAGAAAGGATCCAAATAAATAAAATCATGAATGGAAGAGGAGAGATCACAACCAATACCGAAGAAATACAAACAACTATTAAGAGAATATTATGAGCAATTATATGCCAATTTTAATTAGGCAATCATGAAGAAATGGATAAATTTCTAGAAACATATAAACTACCGAAACTGAAGCAGGAAGAAATAGAAAATTTGAACATAACTATAACCAGCTAAGAAATTGAATCAGTAATCAAAATCTCCCAACAAACAAGAGTCCAGGGCCAGATGGCTTCCCAGGGGAATTCTACCAAACATTTAAATAATTAATACTATTCTTATTAAACTATTCCAAAAATAGAAATGGAAGGAAAACTTCCAAACTCATTCTATGAGGCCAGCATTACCTTGATTCCAAAACCAGACAAAGACCCCACTACAAAGGAGAATTATAGACCAATATCCCTGATAAACATAGATGCAAAAATTCTCAACAACTAGCTAATCAAATCCAACAGCACATTAAAAGAACTATTCACCATGATCAAGTGGGATTTATTCCTAGTCTGCAGGGGTAGTTCAATATCTGCAAATCAAACATCATGATACACCACATTAATAAAAGAAAGGATAAAAGCCATATGATCCTCTCAATAGATGGAGAAAAAGCATTTGACAAAGTACATCACCCTCTCTTGATAAAAACCCTGAAGAAAGTAGGGATGGAAGGAATATACGTCAACATCATAAAGACCATATATGAAAGACCCACGGCTAAAATCATGCTCAATGGGGAAAATTTGAGAGCTTTTCCCCTAAGGTCAGGAAAAAGACAGGGATGGCCACTCTCACCACTGTTGTTCAACACAGTCCTAGAAGTCCTAGCCTCAGCAGTCAGACAACAAAAAGAAATAAAAGGCATCCAAATCAGCAAGAAAGAAGTCAAACTTTCACTCTTCACAGACAATATGATACTCTATGTAGAAAACCCAAAAGACTCCACCAAAAAAATGCTAGAACTGATACAGGAATTCAGCAAAGTTGCAGGATTATAAAATCAACACACAGAAGTCTGTTGCATTTCTATACACCAATAATTAAGCAGCAGAAAGAGAAATCAAGGAATCAATCCCATTTACAATTGCACCAAAAACCATAAGATACTTAGGAATAAACCTAATCAAAGAGGTAAAATATCTGTACTCTGGAAACTACAGAATAGTTACAAAAGAAATTGAGGAAGACCAAAGAAATGGAAAAACATTCCACGGTCATGGATTGGAAGAACAAATATTGTTAAAATGTCTATACTTCCAAAGCAATCTACACATTCAATGCAATCCCTATCAAAATAACATTAGCATTTTTCACAGAGCTAGAACAGACAATTCTAAAATTTGTATGGAACCAGAAAAGACCCTGAAGAGCTAAAGTAATGTTGAAAAAGAAGAGCTTGTTTCCCTCTCTCCTTTTTTTCTTTTCCCCCTTCCCATATGTTTATCTGTTTTCTTTCTTAAATTCCACATATGAGTGAGATCACATGGTATTTGTCTTTAAACAAGCCATAAGTGACTCTTAATGACAGAGAACAAACAGGGTTGATGGAGGGAGGTGGGTGGGGGATGGGCTAGATGGGTGATGGGTATTAAAGAAGGCACTTGTGATGAGCACTGAGCATTGCATGTAAGTGATGAATCACTGAATTCTACTCCTGAAACCAATATTGCACTATATGTTAACTGACAAAATTTAAATTGAAAACAAGGTAGAAAAAGAAGAGCAAAGTGGGAGACATCATAATTCTGGACTTGAAGCCATATTACAAAGCTGTAATCATCAAAACAGTATGGTACTGGCACAAGATCAATGGAAAACAGTAGTGAACCCAGAAATGGACTCACGACTATCTGGTCAACCTATCTTTGACAAAGCAGGAAATAATATCCAAAGGAAAAAAAGACATTCTCTTTAAATGGTGTTGGGAAAATTGGACAGCCACATGTAGAAGAATGGGCCACTTTCTTACACCATACACAAAAATAAATTCTAAAGGGATGAAAGACCTAAATGTGAGACAGGAATCCATCAAAATCCTAGAGAAGAACACAGGCAGCAACCTCTTTGACCTCAGCCGCAGCAACTTCTTACTAGACACATGTCCAGAAGCAAGGGAAGCAAAAGCAAAAACAAACTACTGGGACTTCATCCAGATAAAAAGCTTCTGCATAGAAAAGGAAACAAACAACAAAACTAAAAGGCAGTCTATGAAATGGGAGAAGATACATGCAAATGATATATTGGATAAAAGCTAGTATCCAAAATATATAAAGAACTTATAAAACTCAACACCTAAAAAATAAAAAAATCCAGTTAAGAAATGGGCAGAAGACATGAACAGACATTTCTCCAAAGAAGACACATAAATGGCTAAAAGACACATGAAAAAAATGCTCAACACTCATCATCAGGGACATACAAATCAAAACCACAATGAAATACCACCTCACACCAGTCAGAATGGCTAAAATTAACAACTCAGGAAACAACAGATGTTGGCAAGGATGTGGTGAAAGGGGAACCCTCTTACATTGTTGGTGGGAATGCAAACTGATATAGCCACTCTGGAAAACAGTATGGAGGTTCCTCAGAAAGTTAAAAAAAGAGCTACCCTATGACCCAGCAATTGCACTACTAGGTATTTATCCAAAGGATATAAAAATAGAGATTTGAAGGGGCACATGCACCTCAATGTTTACAGCAGAACTATCCACAATAGCCAAAATGAGCCCAAATGTCCATCAACTGATGAGTGGATAAAGATGTGGTATATATACACAATGGAATATTACTCAGCCACCAAAAAGAATGAAATCTTGCCATTTGCAAAGAGCTGGATGGAGCTGGAGTGTATTATGCTCTGCCAAATAAGTCAGTCAGAGAAAGACATGATTTCACTCACATGTGGAATTTAAGAAACAAAACAGATGAACATAGGGGAAAAGAAGGAAAAATAAAGTAAGATAAAGATAGAGAGGGAAGCAAACCATAAGAGACTCTTACATATAAGGAACAAACTGAAGTTTGCTGGAGGGGAGGTGGGTGCAGGGATGGGGTAATTGGGTGATGCTCATTAAGGAGGTCACTTGATGTAATGGGCACTGGGTGTTATATGCAACTGATGAAAGACTAAATTCTACTCCTGAAGCTGATACTACACTATATGTGAACTGACTTGAATTTAAATAAAATCTTGAAAGACAAAAAAAATGCGCAGAAGAACCACACAAACATTTTTCCAAATAAGTCATACAGATGGCCAACAGACACATGAAAAGATGCTCAAAATCATTCATCATCAGGGAAATGCAAATCAAAACCAAAATGAAAAATTACCTATACCTGCCAGAATGGCTAAAATCAAAAAGAGAATAAATAACAAATGTTGGTGGGGACAAGGAGAAAACATAACCCTCATACACTATTGGTGGGAATGTAAATTGGTGTATCCACTGGAAAACAGTATGGAGGTTCCTCAAAAAATTAAAAATAGAAAAAATGTATGATCCAATAATTCCACCACTGGGTATTTACCCAAAGAAAATGTAAAACCTATGTCAAAAAGATATATGCACCCCTATGTTTATTGCAGCATTATTTACAATAGCCCAGATATGGAAGCAATCTAAGACTCAGAAGGATAAAGAATATGTGTCATTTATCTACAGTGGAATATTATGCAGCCATAAAAAGGGATGAGGTCATTCCATTTGTGATGACATGGATGGACCTAGAAGGTATTATGCTAAGTGGAAGAAGACTGAGAAAGACAAATACCATATAATTTTACTTATATGTGGAATCTAAAAAGAAAATGAACAAACAAAAAGCAGAATCAGACCTACAACTCCAGAGAACTGATGGTTCCCAGAAGGGAGGAGAAACAAGGACAGGCAAAATGGGTGCAGGTGAGTGGAAGATACAGGCTTCCAATTACGGAATGAATAAGTCACAGGAATAAAACGCACAGCGTAAGGAATATAGCCAATGACACTATAATTGCATAGTGACAGATGGTAGCTAAACTGGAGGTGAGCACAGCATATTGTATAAGCTTGTGGAATCACTATGTTGAAATGTAACACTGTATGTCGACTACACTCAAAACAATTTTTAATAAAAAATTATTAAATAAATTTATTATTTAAAAGTACATGCAAACATATTGCTACTTTGTTGTCTTCTGGTATAGCCACGCTTGAACATTTACCAAGTAGAATGTGAATTACTTTATTATGTTATTTTAATTTCATCTTAATATTACATTATTTTCAAAGATGTATATACCTAGGTTATATTAAGTTATGAAATTCACTTCAAGATAGTTAAAGGGGACTTTAAAATATCTGTTATAAAAGATGGTATTGGGTCTGATAAGGTTGAGAAATGAGATCGCTGTAGTAACAGAGGGTTTATTTCCTCTTATTAGGAAACTTTCATTTGGATAAAATATACCAGAAGAAATTCACTGTTTTTTTTTAGAGAAATCCCAAATGGTTACTACTAGTATAATAAATCACTGCTGACTTTTGCCTATAATTTTTGCATCCACAATCATTATTTCTATAGTTTTTTGATTCCCCTGAATTTTTTATGCAATTACATTCTTTCTTGTTTTCAATTCTTATATCTCATTTCTTTTATTTGTTTTATTGCATTTGCTAGAACATTCAGTACAACGTTGAACAGAAATCATGATATCAGTCTTGTCTTCTTCCTAACTTGAATGAGAATGCTTGTAGAGTCTAAATTACCATGTCAGCAATAGTTTTGTTTTTTGTAATTAACTTTTATGAAGTTAAAAAATAGAGATCATTGACCTAAGCCAAAGGCAAACACTTAACCGACTAAGCCACCCAGGTGCCCCTGTAACTATGTTCTTAAGTAAAATTGTTCTACATTGTTTTTTGTCTTATTCCTGTTTAGTTTTGATATTGAGATCATCCTAAAATTATAAAAGAACTGGTTTGCTTTCCCTACTTTTCTATTCTCTGAAACAGTTTGTAAAAGATAAGAATTACTTGTTCCTTGAATATTTGTTAAAATTCATCTGTAAAACAATCTTCAGTTTTCCAGCATCTACCTCTCCAGGGTGGAGAAGAAGAGACATTAAGTATTGCTGGTTTCTTCAGGCTTTCCATTTCTCTTTGAGTCATATTCGATAATACTTTTTCTAGAAATTCATCCATTTCTATCCCAAATTTACTGGGATAAAATTTTTATAAAATTCTCATAATTTAAAAAATAAAACATACTATAGCTAAAATTTTATCCATTTTTTTCATTCCTAATATTTTTATTTGTGTTTTTTCTTTTTTCTTCATCAGTTCTCATTAGCGGTTGGTCTTTTTTTTTTTTTAAGATTTTATTTATTTATTTGAGAGACAGAGAGAGAGCGTGTGCACAAGAGAGTGAGTGAGCATGAGTGGAGGGGGGAAGGGCAGAGGGAGAAGCAGACTCCCCACTGAGCAGGAAGCACCACCCAGGGCTTGATCCCAGCACCCTGAGATCATGACCTGAGTGGAAGGCAGACGCTTAACCAACTGAGCCACCCAGTGCCCCGACTAATCTTTTTATTTGTTTTCGAATAAATTACTTTTAGTTTTGTTTATTCTCTAATATTTCTTTGTTACCTATAGTTTTGATTCTAACCTATATTACTTTCTTTCTCTGCTTTCTTTAAGCTTAAAATGGTATTGTTTTTTTCCTCAAGAGGAATCTTTCATTCGTTTTCATTTTTTTTTAAATAAAGAAACATTTTGAGGCTATAAATTTCCCTGTAGGTATCATTTTGGCTGCATCCTCAAATTACTAAGATATATTATTTTGATCTTGCTTAATGGTAATTATTTTATAATTTTGTTATAGTTTCCTTTTAACATGTAAATTATCAGGCATATGCTTTGAAGTTTCCAACCATTTATTTTAAAATAATTTTTGTTTATGTTTTCATTGTATTATAGTCCTATAATATGATCAATAAAATGTGAACTCTTTGAAATACTATTATTTCCTTTTCTCAGTATGAAGTAATTACTAAAATGTTTTATATATACCTCAAAAGAATGTTCCCTTCACATTTTGGAATTCTATATTTACTATTAGAATAGGCAAGTTAATTATGTTGTTCAAGGATTTTATACCCTTAGTAAATTTTGTCCACTTGATTACAGATAGATTAAATCTTCCATTATGACAGAGACTTGTATCTTCTTTGTCTATCAATTTTTATTTTATATATATATACTCACACATACATACGACTACATATTTTAATATATATGCACATACACAGTGAAGATATATTATTATGGGCATATAAATTTGTAATTCTTTATCCTCCTGGTGAATTGAACCTTTTGTCATTATTTGGCCATTCAAGAAATCAGACGCTCCAATTTTACCTCTTAAGGTAGGAAGATTAGCACTAACAATATTAACAACTGGAAGTTCAAAAGACCTTTCCTGGTCCCTATTTAATTCATAATTCTACTTTCTCTGCCACCTAGACTTGGCTCTTTCCTTCCTTAATTCTGTTATTTGGCTAGAGCTAGAGTCAATCCTTCCTAGCCGCTTTCTTTGTTATTATTAATTAGCAAGGTGAGATTAGCTTTAAATAAGCAGAAAGTCTCACTCTATCCCTGTCAACCTGTATGCTTTTATTTTAAAAGTATTTATTGAGCATCTACTATGTATCAGGAACTGTGCTAGATACTAGTATTCAATGATAAGCAAAAAATAAACATAATTGGTCCTCCTGGAGCTTATGCTTTAGAAGAAAGCAAATCACACAAAAGATATAACTTTATAATTATGACATTTGATATAAACAAGATATTGCTCTGAAGTTCTACAAAAAGGGAGATTTGACCTTGTCAGGAAGGTGTCCTTGATAAAATATGCCTTGAATTGTAATCTAAAGGAGAAAAAGCTAACTACATGATAGGAAGGAAGTGTTTCTGCCTGAGTGAATAGCAGTGTATAAGGGCCCTGAGGTGGGTGAAAGTATTTGAGTATAGTGGCAAAAATTAGGTAAATGTTGCTAGAACAGAAAGAGCAAGACCATTATAGTAAAATGTTTTGTCTCTATCATAAAAGAAATTGCAAATGACCCTTGAACAATGTGAGGGGGGTTTAGGGGAGCTGACCCTCTATTGTGAAAAATTTGCATATAACTTTTGACCCCACAAAAATTTAACTACTAATAACCTACTGTTGACCAGAGGCCTTACTGATAGTAGAAACAGTCGATAAATACATATTTTGTATCTTATATGTATTACATATACATATTCTTAATAACATTAACAAAATCATAAGGAAAAGAAAATACATTTACAGTACCAAAAAAAAGTCTATTGAAAAAAAAAATCCATGTGTAAGTGGACCTGCACAATTCAAACCTGTGTTGCTTAAGGGTCAACTGTACGAGCTATTGAAAATTTTAAAGGAGGGGTGACAAATTATATTTTAATTATGAAAGATTGAAGTGGCTGCAATGTACATGATGGAACAAAATGGGCTTGACTAGATAAAGGGTAAACCAGTTAAAAAGTCACTGCAGAGTTAAAAGCAAGAAATAACAGCAAGTGGATCTAGAGTGATAGTAGTAAAGATACAGAGAAGTAAATGAATTTGAGAAATATTAAGGAAGTAAAATAAACAGGACTTGATAAAGGATTGACTACACTATTAAAAGGGAGAGGAAGTAAATCCTTGCATACAATTGGGCTTCTGGATTGTATCATTAGATGAATCTACCTTTCACTAAAAGGAAACAGTGAACCAATGATTGTAAGTTGGTTTTGGACAAAGTGAATTTAGGATGCCCTTACTAAAAGGTGGTGTCAGACCTGTTTCCAGAGCTCAGAGGTCTGGGCCAGAGAAGCAAATTTACAAGTTATCTATACATAAGTACTAATTACAACAGAAATTTGGAGGAGATTATCTAGGGAAAGAATGTGGAGTAAAAAGAAAAAAAAAAGACCTAAAATAAAGGCTTGAGAACTCCAGCTCTAATTGCTAAGTAGAAGATTCTAAACTGGCAAAGGAGAAAGAGAAATATATCTAGAGAGAAAGGAGAAAAACCAATAAGACATTATATCACAGAGTCAAAAGAAAAGGAATGAGTCAACAAAAAGGTAACGGTTAATCATAGTATCAAATGAATAAAATGAGTTTTTCTTTTTATCCAAATTTTAGATCATAATCACTAGAGTTCCATTGTGAATTCTTACTTTTCCAATTACTCATGTTTATATATACTTACTTAAAGTATTCATCAGAAGGCCACTGTTGTCATGAGATTTATTCTGGCTGGCATCCATATCAGGAATCCTGCAATGTGGCATGGCAGGATGTCCTGAGATATAATTCCCTGGATCAGAAGGAGAGGATCTGCACTCTTCATCGTCCGAGTCACTGGAACTATCCTCACTACTTGAAGATGATGAACTTTTGGAATCCGATGAACTCTCACAACTACTCATCTGGTCCATTAGACTAGCTTCTGCCTTCAGTTCTGAAAATAAAGCAGAAATTAATAGGTTAAATAAATAATATTAAATAAAAATATTAAATAAATTTAAAAAATGGATGCGTTAGCTTCTAAGAAAGCGTTGTTGAGGAATAAAAGAGATTAAACATACATTTAGAGCATTTAAAACATTTAAAAAGCTCCTCTACCATTAAAAGACATAGGCAATGCCTAAATCTAAATGCTATATTTATTATACCATTATACTTAAATATGTATGTAATTCAAATAAAATAAAGAATGTGAAAAATTAAAACTGTAAAAATTAAAATCTATTTTGGCAGAAACCATCCTCCAATTCCCCTTACTCTCCTAATACGTATAAGGCAACATAGTACATACAGATGAATTTCTTTTTTTTCCCCAGCTTTTTTGACCTATAATTGACAAAATTGTATATACTTAAAGTGTACGACAGGCTCCCAGCCCCAGTTTAAGAAGCAATTTGGCCCGACAAAACACTTCCCCTTGAACCAAGAATCTGGACATTCAGTGTAAGCAGTTGAGTGATGCTAGTTGGAGAGAGTTCCCGCCTCTGATCCAACTGTTTGAGGTGGTCAGGCTGGATGACAGGGGCCTCAAAGAGCTGTGTTGAAAGGATGTCACCTGTGCTCTCTGGGCCAACCTCTCCCTGACTGAGGTAGCCTTTGCACCAAAGAGCTGGGTGATGCTGGTAGGCACCTGGTGCTCCAGGGCCTGTAGAGCCCCACCTGCAAGATATAGAAGCTCAGCCTCCAGAACTGCTGCCTGATGGAGGCTGGCTGTGGAGTCCTGCCCTGCGTGCTGCACTTGGTGCCCGTCCTGCATGAACTGCACTTCAGAGACAATTCGTTGGCAGATGCAGGCCTGCAGCTGTTCTCCAAAGATCTCCTGGACTCCCAGTGCCACCTTGAGACACTTCAGCTGGAGTACTGCAACCTGACAGCTGCCAGTTGTGAGCCCCTAGCTGTGGTGTTCAAAGGCCAAGCCACACTCCAAGGAGCTCATGGTGACCAACAATGACATCTGTGAGGGGGCATCTGAGTGCTGTACCAGGGCCTGGTAGACTCTGCCTTTCAGTTGGAGATGCTCAAGTTGGAGAACTGTGGCTTCACGTTGGCCAATGGTAAGGATCTGTGTAGTATTGTGACCTCCAAGGTGCTGGACCTGGGTGACAAGCTGGGTGACCTGGGTATTGTCGAGATGTGCCCCAAAATGCTACACCCCAGCTCCTGACTCAGGGCCCTGTGGCTCTGGGACTGTGACATCACCACTAGGGGCTGCAGAGACCTGTGCCACGTCCATAGGGCCAAGGAGAGCCTGAAGAATTGAGCCTGGTGGGCAATGTGCTGGGGGACAAGGGTGCCTGGCTACATGTGAGAGCCTGTGGGAACCTGGCTGCCAGATGCAGTATCCATGGGTGAAGTCCTGCAGCTTACGGCCATCTGCTGCCACCATTTCAGCATGACATAGACCCAAAATAGTATCTCATGGAGTTGCAGATGAGCAACAACAAGCTAGGGGATTCTGGAGTCCGGGAGCTCTGCCGAGGTCTGGGCCATCCTGGCACCCCACTGTGAGCGCCCTGGCTGGGGGAATGCGACTGATGGACAGTGGCTGTAGCAGCCTGGCCTTGCTCCTGCTGGCCAACCCCAGCCTGCACAAGCAGGAATTCAGGCAACAACTACATGTGCTCTGAAATAGCATGGCATCTACTGGATAAAGGAGACAGAGGATCGCCTGCAGGTCCAGGGAGGGCACAAGCTGAACCTGAGGGTCATCTTCTGAGTCACCTCCAGCCCCAGCTTCTGAAACCTGCTCTCCTAACAAGCCCTACCTGGGACACGGCAGGGGACTGGCTGCTACTAGGGGCTCTCACTCTGGTGTCCTAGCTTTGACTGAAGAGAAACACTCAAATCAACTGACTTCTGTGAGAAAATTTTAGACGTTTTATAATCATTAAAGCACTTTGTTTTTGGCAAGAGGAAAAAACCCAAAATATACAATTTAATGCTTTGATATACATTGTGAAATGATTATCATAATCAAGTTAATTAACATATTTATCACCTCATAGTTTCCATTTGTGTGTGTGTGTGTGTGTGTGTGTGTGTGTGTGTGTGTGTGTGTGATGGGAACATGTAAGATCTGCTCTCTTAGAAAATTTAGACCAGATACTACTGGCACAAAAATAGACACATAGATCAACAGAACAGAATAGAAAACCCAGAAATGAACGTACAACTTTGACAAGGCAGGAAAGAATATCCAGTGGGAAAAAGATAGTCTTTTTTTTCCCAAATAGTGTTGGGGAAATTGGACAGCAACATGCACAAGAATGAAACTGGACCATTCTTACATCATACACAAAAATAAATGTTAAATGGATTAAAGATGTAAATGTGAGGCATGAAACCATTAAAATCTGAGAGGAGAACACAGGCAGCAACCTCTTTGACATCAGCCACAACAACTTCTTACTAGATATGTCCCTGAGGCAAGGGAAACAAAAGCAAAATTAAACTATTAGGGCTTCATCAAAATAAAAAGCTTCTGCACAGCGAAGAAAACAACAACACTAAAAGGCAACCTTCAGAATAGGAGAAAATATTTGTAAATGAGATATCTGATAAAGGGTTAGTATAAAAGTATATTAAAATATGTAAAGGTATTAAGGAGGGTACATTTTGCATGGGGCACTGGGTGTTATACACAAGTAATGAATCATGGGACTTTACATCAAAATCTAGGGATGTACTGTATGGTGACTAACAATATAATAAAAAATTATTATAAAAAAAAGAACTTATCAAACTTGACACCCAAAAAACCAAATAATCCGATTAAATAATGGGCAGAAGACATGAATAGACATTTTCCAAAGAAGACATACAGATAGCTAATAGACACATGTTATGAAAACAGCCCAAATGTCCATGGACTGATGAATGGATAAAGAAGATGTGAGATTTATGTGTGTGTGTGTGTGTGTGTGTGTATGTAAATATACATATACATATATATATATGTAAAATATCTCCAATGGAATATTACTCAGCCATAAAAAAGAATGAAATCTTGTGATTTGCAACAACATGGATGGACCTAGAGAGTATTATGCTAAGTGAAATAAGTCAGTCAGAGAAAGACAAATACCATATGATTTCACTCATGTGGAATTTAAGAGACAAAACAAATGAACATGGGAAAAAGAGAGAGAGAGGCAAACCAAGAAACATACTCTTAACTGTACAGAACATACTGAGGTTTGCTGGATGGGATGATGGGAGGGGGGATGAGGTAAATAGGTGATGGGGATTAAGGAATGCACATGTTGTGATGAGCACTGGGTATTGCATGTTAGTGTTGAATCACTAAATTGTACATTTGAAACTAATATTACACTGCATGTTAATTAACTAGAATTTAAATAAAAATTTAAAAAGATTTAGACACTCTAAATTATATTAGATCCCCAGAACTTATTCATCTTATAACTCTAAGTTTATACTCTTTGACCAATATCTCCTCTTTCTCCCTACCCCCGCAGTCCCTGGCAACCACCCACCTACACGGTTTCTGAGTTTAACTTTTTTAGATTGCTTCCACATGTAAATGAGATCATACAATATTTATCTTTCTCTGTGTAGCTTATTTCACTTATTTCTCCCTTCCAATAGTTTGTTAGTATATAGAAATGCAACTGGTTTTTGTATATTGATTTTGTATTCTGCAACTTTACAGAATTCATTTATTTTAAGTTTTTTGCTGGAGTCTTTAGGGTTTTTTAGTTTAGGGTGGAGTCATGTCATCTGTAGAAACAAATTTATTTCCTCCTTCCAATTTAGATCCATTTCTTTTTCTTGCCTAATTGCTCTGCCTAGGATTTTAGTACTACGCAGAATAGAAGTAAAGAGAATGTCTTGTCTTATTTCTGATCTTAGAAGAAAACTTTCAGCTTTTCATTGTTGAGTATGATAGCTGTGGGCTTGCCATACATGGCCTTTATTATATAGATCTGTATTTCTTCTGTATCTAATTCATTGAGAGTTTTTAAGGTGAAAGTGTTGAAATCTGTCAAATGCTTTTTCTGCATCTACTGAAATGATCATATGATTTTCATCCTCCATTCTGTTAACAGGATATATCACATCTATTGATTTGCATATGTTGAATATCCTTGCATCCCCAGTATAAATCCCATTTGATGATGGTGTATAATCTGTTCAATATACTGTTGAATTTGGTCTCTTAGTATTTTGTTGAGGACTTTTGCATCTATGTTCATCTGGGATATTTGTCTATAATTTTTTTAGTTGTCCTTCTCTGGCTTTGATATCAGAGTAATACTGGCTTTGTAAAATTAACTTGAAAGTGTTCCCTCCTCTTCAATTTGTTGGAACAGTTTGAGAAGAACTGACATTAATTATTCTTTAAACATTTGGTAGAATTCACCAGTGAAGCCATCTATATGGTCCTTGGCTTTTCTTTGCTAGGAGATTTTTGATTACAGATTCAGTGTCCTTACTAATTATTGGTCTGTTCAGATTTTCTCTTTCTTCATGATTCAGTCTTGGTAGGTTGTCTCTTTCTAGGAATTTATCCACTTCTTCTAGGTTATGCAATTTGTTGGCAAATAATTTTTCAGTCTCTTATGAATGTATTTTTGTAGTATCAGTTATAATGTCTTTCATTTCTCTTTTTTCTTCATTAGTCTAATTAAAAGTTGGTCTGGTTAATCTTTTTAAAAAACCAACTCAGTTTCATTCATCTTTTCTATTGTTTTTCTAGTCTATTTCTCTTATTTCTATTCTGGATAATCTTTATTATTTCCTTACTTCTGCTGACTTTGGGCTTAGCTTTCACTTCATTTACTACTTCCTTGAGGTTATAAAGTTAGGTTATTTGAGATCTTTCTTTTTTCTTAATGTAGGCATTTATTCCTATAAACTTCCTTCTTGAACAGTGTTTGCAGCATCCTGTAAGTTTTGGTATATTGCATTTCCATTTCATTTATTTCAAGATTTTAAAAATTTCCTTTCTGATTTCTTATTTGACCCATTTGTTGTTCAGGTGCATGTTGTTTAATTTCCACAAATTTATGAATTTCCCCATTTTCCTCCCATTGTTGATACTAATTTCATACCACTGTGGTTGGAAAAGATACTTAATATGATTTCAATCTCCTTAAACTTGTTAAGACTTGCTTTGTGACCTAACATATGATGTATCATGGAGAATGTTCAGCATATGCTTGAGAGGAATGTGTTTTCTGCTGCTACTGTATAGTATGTTTTATACAAATCTGTTAGGTCTATTTGGTCTAAAGTCTAGTTCAAATACAATATTATCTTATTGATTTTCTGTCTTGATGATTTATTTGTTGTTCAAAGTGGGGTAATGAAGTCCCCTACTATTTTTGCATTGCTATCTCTATTTCTCCCCAGATCCATAAATATGTAATATATTAGGGTGCTCCAATATTGGATGCATATACATTTACCACTGTTAAATCCTTTTGATGAAATGATCCCTTTATCATTATCTAATGACCTTCTTTGTTTCTTGTAACAGTTTTGACTTAGTCTGTTTTGTCTGATACAATAAGTACAGCTCTTTCTGCTCTCTTCCGGTTTCCATTTGAATGGAATATCTTTTTCTATCCCTTCACTTTCAGCCTATATATATCCTTAGAGCCGAAGTGAGTCTCTTATAGGTAGCACCTAGTTGATCTTGTTTTTTATCCATTCAGCCACACTATGTCTTTTGATTGGAGAATTGAATTCCTTTCCATTTACAGTTATCATTTATAGGTTAAGACTTACTATTGCTACCTTGTTAATTGTTTCTGGTTGTTTTGTAGTTTGTACCTTTTGCTGTCTTCCTTTGTGATGTAATCAATTTCTTTGATTTGATTTCTTTCTTCTTTGATTTCTTCCTTTTGGGTGTCTATTAGAAGTTTTGTTTTGTGGTTACAATGAGGCTATTTAAAATCTCTTACAGCTATAACAGTCTATTTTAAGCTAACAATAACTTCTTCCAAATACAAAAACTTTATCCTTTTATTGCCCTTCCTACAGCTGGTTTTTGATGTCACAATTTACATCTTTTTTTTTAAGATTTTATTTATTTGACAGAGACAGCCAGCGAGAGAGGGAACACAAGCAGGGGGAGTGGGAGAGGAAGAAGCAGGTTCCCAGGGAGGAGCCTGATGTGGGGCTCGATCCCAGAGCACTGGGATCACGCCCTGAGCCGAAGGCAGACGTTTAACGACTGCACCACCCAGGCGCCCCACAATTTACATCTTTTGAACTTGTGTATCCATTAACAAATTATTATAGCTATTGTAATTTGTAATACTTTTGTCTTTTACCTTTTATACTAGGGTTAAGCAATTTATACACTACTATTACAATATTAGAGTATTCTAAATTTGACCATGTACTTAAGTTTTCCAGTGAGTTTTATACTTTCATTTGTTTTCATGTTACTAATTAGCATCCATTCACTTCAGCTTGAAGAACTCCCTTTAGCACTTCTTGTAAGCCACATCTGGTGTCAATGAACTCCCTCAGCTTTGGTTAATTTGGGAAAGTCTTTGTATCTCCTTCATTTCTGAAGGACAGCTTTGCCAGTTAAAGTATTCTTGGTTGGCAGTTTTTCTTGTTGTTGATTTAGCATTTTGACAATATTATCCCATTCTCTTGGCCTGCAAGGTTTCTGCTGAGAAATCCACTGATAGCCACATGGGGGTTCCCTTATATGTGAGGAGTTTTTTTTACTGTTTTCAAAATTCTTTCTTTGTTCTTAAGTTTTGGTAGTTTTATTATAATTAGTCTTGGTGAAGACTTAAAAATTTTTTTAATGAAGTATAGTTGACACATGATGTTAGTTTCAGGTATACAACATAGTTATTCAACAACTTTATATGCTATGCTATGCTATGTTTACCACAAGTATAGCTATCATCTGTCATCATGCAGTGCTATTATAATGCCACTGTCTATATTCCTTATGCTGTGCCTTTTATTCTTGTGACTTTCTTTGGGTTGATATTGCTTGGAGTCTTTTGAGCTTCATATATCTGGATGTTCATACTCAGATGTTCCAATTTGGGAAGTTTTCAATCATTATTTCTTTAAATAAGCTTTCTCTCTCTCTCTTCTCCTTCTTGGATTCCTATATATAGTTCATGCATTGTTTTGCTTAATGGTATCCCCTAATTAACATAGGCTCTCCTCACTCCTTTTCATTCCTTTTTTTCTCCACTGACAAGTTAATTTCAAATGACCTATCTTTGAGTTCACAGATCTTCCTTTTGCTTGGTAAAGTCAGCTGTTGGTGCTCTCTACTGCATTTCTTAATTTCATCCATGGTATTCTTCAGCTCCAGGATTTGTTTGGTTCTTTTTTATTATTTCTATCTCTCTGTTGAAATTCAATTTTTGTGTATTGTTTTCCTGATTTTATTGAGTTGTCTGTGTTCTCTTTTGGCTCTCTGAGCTTCCTTAAAACAATTATTTTGAATTCTTTGGCAATTCATAGATCTCTATTTCTTTGGTATCCATTATTGAAAAATTATTGTATTCCTTTGGTGGTGGCATGTTTCCTTGACTTTTCATGTTTCTTATAGCCTTGCATTGATGTCCGTGCATTTTATGGAACAGTTATTTCTTCCAGTAGGTAAAAAGAGCAATAATGTCAATATCCTCTTTGGTTTAGCATTTCCAAAAAAATTTTTAAGATACACAAAATTTATGGTTATGTGAGGTCTTCAGCTACCATCGAGATCAATTTTATGATTTTACAAATGTGGAAACCTAGGTCCAAAATGAACAAAAATTACCAGATTTTTAGGGGCAGAGCCAAGTCTACTTTCAGGTCAATGTTTTTCTAGAATATGAATACAAATGTCAAGTAGTTGGACAAAAAATTTTTAATCATTTTTTTTTTTTTTTAGCAGGTAGTCACCCTGGCTTAGCACACAGATACAAACATTTCAAGGTAGGCACTTGGGCATCGTGAAGCAGTAGCTTCCTGTGCTGGGGAGCTGGCCAGACTCGCAGACCGGTAGCTGCTGGGAAACCAGACTGAAACCAGGAGGTCAGGAGTGCACTTGCAACCGGACTGAAAACCGGAGCTCAGGAGAGGGGGAACCAGAGTGAAACCAGGAGCTCCAGAGCATGTACTCTAACCCAACTGAAACCAGGAGCTTGGGAGCACGCAGGGGAATGGGGTGGCTGGCAGTTTTAGAAGCACAAAGGGCAGAGATGTGCCGGCCCTGGGAGCAAGGACTGGGAGAATGGTTGTGGGGCTCACAACCCAGACACTGAGGGGTTTTTAGCAGCACTGACAGAGATGGAGTTAGAGTGGTCAGGAGAGCTCAGTGAAGAGCAGACTGCGATCTCTCTGTTCTGAGACAGAGGCTAGGATATGGTCACTGCTACTCTGACCCTCAGAAGAGTCACAGAAAACTACCAGGGAAAGCTGCCAGAGAACAAAAGCCCAGAAAAACTGGTTTTCACTGCACCCATCCTCCCCCCTGCCCACACAGGGGACAGGGCAACTCTACCCAAACAGGGTTGCCTGAGTATCAGCGCGGCAAGCCCCTATCCCAAAAGGCAGGCTGGAAAAAACAAGAAGCCCACATCCCTAAGGTCCCTATAAAACAAGTGCAACTTGCTTGGGTCCTGGTCAAAAATTTGGGCTCTGTACATCTCAGCAACCACACCTCATCAGAATGACAAGGAGGAGGAACCCCCAACAAATGAAGAAACAGAGACTGTGGCCTCTGCCACAGAACTAATGGATATGGATATAACCAAATTGTCAGAAATGGAGTTCAGAGTAACCAATGGTCAAGATGACATGTAGGCTTGAAAAAAATATTAAGGAAAATACAGAATCTCTAAGGGCGGAAATGAGAGTGAATCTGGCAGAAATTAAGAATGCTATGAATTAAATGCAGTCTAAACTGGATGCTCTGATGGCCAGGGTAAACGAGGCAGAAGAATGAATTAGTGTGTTAGAAGATGAGATGATAGAAAAGAAAGAAAGAGAAGAAACATGGCTTAAGAAACTCCACTTTCAAGAAATAAGACTACAGGAGATTACTGACTCAATGAAATGTTCCAATGTCAGAATCATTGGCATCCCCGAGGGGTGGAGAAAGAGAGAGGTCTAGAAGAGATATTTGAACAAGTTGTAGCTGAGAACTTCCCTAATCTGGTGAAGGAAACAAGCATTCATGTTCAAGAGGCAGAGAGGAACCCTCCCAAGATTAATGAGAACAGACCAACACCACGTCACATAATTGTACAATTTGCAAATCTTAGATTGAAGGAAACAATCTTGAAAGCAGCCAGGAACAGAGATTCCTCATGTACAGAGGGAGGAACATCAGAATAATGTCAGACCTGTCTACAGAGACCTGGCAAGCCAGAAAAAGCTGGCAAGACATATTCAGAGCACTAAGTGAGAAGAACATGAAAGCAAGGATTCTTTATCCATCAAGGCTGTCATTCAGAATGGATGGAGAGACAGGAGCTTCCAAGACCGGCAGAAACTGAAAGAATATGTGACTACCAAGCCAGCCCTACAAAAAATATTAAGTAGAAAGACCCCTAGAGTGATACAGAACAGAAATTTACAATCTATAGAAACAAAGACTTCACAGGCAACATGACATCATTAAAATCATATCTCTCAATAATCACTCTCAATGTGAATGGCCTAAATGCTCCCATAAAATGCCACAGGGTCACAGAATGGATAAAAAGACATGACCCATCCATATGCTGTCTACAAGAGACTCATTTTGAACCTAAAGATACAACCAGACTGAAAGTGAAAGGATGGAGAACCATTTTTCATGCCAACAGACCTCAAAAGAAAGCTGGGGTAGCAATTCTCATATCAGACAGATTAGGTTTCAAGCTAAAGACTGTAGTTAGAGGTACAGAAGGACACTATATTATTCTTAAAGTGTGTATCCAACAAGAGGATCTAATAATTATAAATATCTATGCCCCCAAAGGGGAGCAGCCAGATATACAAGCCAACTCTTAACCAGAATAAAGAGAAATATAGATAATAATACATTAATAGTAAAGGACCTCAACACTCCACTCTCTGCAATAGACAGATCATCTGAGCAGAAAACCAACTAAGAATCAAGAGCTTTGAATGACATACTGGAACAGATGGACCTCATAGATACATACAGAACACTACACGCTAGAACAACAGAATACTCATTCTTTTCAAATGCACATGGAACTTTCTCCAGAATAGACCTTATTCTGGGTCACAAAACAGATCTCAACCGATACCAAAAGACTGAAATTATTCCCTG